>NC_136482.1:176265564-176550564 GCF_053919585.1 Euprymna scolopes
GGGGCACTGACTTTTCAATCCTTCATCATTGCATGATTTGTTTATCATTACTTACATAATTTCATCTATCATTTCTGAAGTGCAAGAGATTAGTCATATCCTCTAAATCATTCAATAGTTGGATCACTCCGACACAAGGTCATTTGATGTTGACAATAATAATATTCTAATTCTGTTGTTATTTCTATCTGATTTTTCTTTTTTTCTTCTTTTTTCTTTTTTACCAGGGGAATTTCTTTCAAAATATTGGTTCAATAATGGTTTTTGCCATCTTTGGAACTGTTATTTCTGCTGTTTTTATTGGTGGTGGTGTTTACCTCCTTGGAAAAGTAAGTTTATTTTTCTCTCTTTTTTTTTTTTTAAATGTTTTTAAAAAAAAATTTGTACAAAATTTGGCTGATTGAAATAAGTTTCTTTGAATGTAGATTTTCTTGCCATTACTTATGTTGAATACTAATGTTGAATAAAAGTAAATTATTTTCTTTTTATTGACACCAGAAAATTTTTGTTTGTTTAGGTTGAACTAAGACTGATATGCATCTGTTTTTTCCTCATGATTGATTGTTCCAAATTGTTTCTTTATTTATTTATTTTTTTTTTCACTTTTGTCATTCATTTCTATCCTCCCAAGTTATCACTTTATCTTTTTAAAATAAGAAACGTTTCATATTTTTCTTTTTATTTTGCACCTGTCCATGTCTTGTATATAAGGCTGTTGACTGACCATTTTCCTTGATCATGTAATAAAATATATTAATTTATAGATTTATCTAAGAAATATTTGAAATTCATTTCTCCAGCATATTAATTCTTTCCATTTATTATACTGGATAGAACATGAAAGGTTTCACTTTTTTTTTTTAACCAATTCTTTGATATTGAAAATTCAGGTGGAATTACCACATCTTTAAATCATGAAATAAATTTAAATTATCAGGAATGAAATACCATACTATTTACATATATTGGAAATTAAAATATTGGTAAGACTAAATTCATTTTTATTTAAAGCCAAAAATATAAAAACTATTTTCCAAAAATGAAACATTCCATTGATGTATCGACAAACTTCAGTTTCATAGTTGTTTAATTTTGATTCCTTTATGTCGCCAGGCCGAAGTTGCATATGAATTGAACATGGTCGAGAGTTTTGCCTTTGGATCCTTGATTTCAGCTGTAGATCCTGTTGCTACGCTTGCCATCTTTCATGCTCTTGATGTCGATCCTGTTTTGTACATGTTGGTCTTTGGGGAAAGTGTCCTTAATGATGCTGTATCAATTGTACTAACCAAGTAAGTGTGATAATTGTATTGATATAGAAAATTGACTACATTATGTAAGGTAAGGGTTTTATCTTAAATAATAAGGTAAGGATGTTACGCATCCTTAATTTAAGGTAAGGATGTTACATAATTAAAACTAATTTATAATTTAAAAGAAAAAGAAACATGCCTGCTCATACAAAAAAAAAAGATAAGTTTTTTGAAAGAATATAACAAAAATGTTACAATATGGTTACAAGGAAATTTGGCTCTAGTTATTAATTCTAATCCAAAACAATTATTTTCATTGGTTTTGTTGTTTAACTATGACCAAAATTTTACACATTTTTTTTGATACTTATGATTAAAAATTTTTTTTAAAACTTGTGAAATATGTCATTGAAGTAAAACTTATCTTTTTCTTTTTTAGCAAAAGGCATTTATTACCATTACTTTCCAAACAATGCCTGCTTTTTTTTTTTTTTTTTTTTTTTTTACTGTTTATTTCATCTGCCATGAAATTAACAAAACCCCACCATCTTGACACTGGCTTAAGTCTCTCACTACCACCAGGGGGCCACACGCCCATCTCACCCAACACACGCTTCTCCTCACATCGGCCATAGCCAGCCATTTTTCACCTTCACCTGGCACGCACTTTTCTTTTTTCCTTGAACATGTTCTGTTCTTTTTTTTTTTTTTTCCTTTTTTTCTTTTTTGTGACATAAGCCCTTGCACACTTCCTAATTTGCATATGTGCCTTAACGGCTTCTGCTGCTAATATCTTCACAAGCCAGCTATCTTACAGCTGATATTTTCACATGTGCCCCATTACTCATGCCCATATTATCATAAATTAATCAAAATATTTTTATGCATAACTACAAAATGTGTCAATATTTAGTAAGTGATTATCAATGCATATTTAAAATTCATTAAAGTAAACTTTATCTCTCATTCATCCTCTAATAGTAATTCTATCTGCTATCATATATATATATATATATATATATATATATATATATATATCCAATGAGAGTGTGTATAATTACTTAATATGTCCATAATTAGCACACTTTAAGGAACTAAAAAAAGGGTACAAGTTTGTGATGCATTTAGTGTTGAAAAATTTTGGTCATTCTTGATTTAAAAAAATTTTGTCTTATTGTTATAAGACAAAACCATTTTGATTTTCTTACAATAAACAAATAAACATGTTTACTCATTAATTTTTTTCAACCAAATGCTACTAAATTATTCAGTGTAGCATCTACATAATTGTAAAACCTGCACTTTTTTTTAAAATATGTTCATT
Source organism: Euprymna scolopes (assembly GCF_053919585.1). Classification (NCBI taxonomy): domain Eukaryota; kingdom Metazoa; phylum Mollusca; class Cephalopoda; order Sepiida; family Sepiolidae; genus Euprymna; species Euprymna scolopes. Next base: position 176,268,142 of record NC_136482.1, read on the forward strand.
TGTCAGTCGGTAATTCTGTCACACTTGATGAACATATTTTAAATTTAAAATTACATAGATGCATTTTAAGAAATTATATATATATATATATATTTTTTTTTTTTTTTCTTTTCAGAATGTATTTTGAAAACATTAGATTAGTAAGTTTCAACAAGCCCAATATTCAAAAAATCACTGAAAATATCAAGTGAGATTATTTCTCTGATCCAGAGTGACTCTTTTTGGTCTGCTGGATATCCTCTACTTAAAAAAATCGATCTTGTGTTTAGGTTTGCTCTTGTAGGGAGGCAAGTAAATATTGACTTTAGCTAACAACTGAAAAGGTACAACCATATAAACTGAACAATGACAGACAGAACTCCAACCTCTCGCCTCTAACAGGCATTTTGACTAATCGCCATAGCTAGAAAAACACTGTTAATTTGTGCTTTTCACAATAGAAATTCGAAGTGATATTTTCCTACTTTGCAGAGTCATTATATTCGTTTTAACATCCATTTTACATGGTGGCATGACTGCTTTTAGAAATTGACTTCTAATTTCTCTGTGGCCAAGTCTTTATTCATACCACTTTCTCTCAAGTCGATTTTTTATCTTTTAAGTGTACATTTTAGGTTGAGAATAACTTTGGTCAATTTTATATCTTCAACTCGGTGAAAAGACTTTCTTTTTTCTTTTTACCCTAAAATAAAACCAACAAAACATTTTCTGTTTTCTTTTAGTTATTTATACCCAGGTGATGTTTTGTGTGTTCTTTTTACATACTAGTGTTGGCTTTATAATATCAATCAACATTGTACTTGCAAATATATATATATATATGCTATGCATTCATGGCTGCACTGATATATATTTTTTAATGCATGTAGCTGTAGTGTCTGTATTCACGTGATTAACTATGAGGGCAAGATTAGTTTTTTATATGGGGAAAATCCAGCTCCTCAATATTTGACACTCTGGATTAAGACAAAAATTAAAATTACCCTAATTATGAAGGGCCTCTCTTCTTCTGACAGAGAACAGAACAAATATTATACTTTATTCTTGGCCTTTGGGTTAGACTCAAAGTGGTATCTATTATGCAGTATCACATTATTTGTTTGTTTGAAGCTAAACTCTGTATTTCATGAGATTAACAGTAAAAAAAAAAAAAAAATGACAACCTATAAATTTAATCATGCTGGTATAGTTATGGATAAACCAATGCAAAAGCATCAATGTCCTAAATTACAAGAAAGTTGGCCAGCCAAAGAAAACTTGGAAGTAAGTGATTGGACAAGACTGCACAGAGTGAAATTGGGAGACTGCTGGCCCAATCCAAACTGTAAGAACTGCAAAGTGAGCTTTTATAATATCAGAAAATGTTTTACCTCTTAACAAGGAGAAAATAACATTCAATGAATTGAAGAAATAATAATTGACAGATTTTGTATTTATAGAGCATAAAAATAGATTGCATGAACAGTATTGGGTGCTTTCAGATGAGCTTTTCATATATTTTACTGTGATCAGGATTGTAATTTTGAGAAAAAAATTTTTTTTCATTAATTTGAAATAAAACTAACCTAATTTTATACTTAATCTATTTATTGTTATTCAAACAAAATTTATAGGTTGTCATTTTTTTTTTCATTTTTTTTTTTTTTTTCCAAATTGTATATTATAAAATAAACAACCCTTAATTTATCTTTTTAAAGCACCGTATTGGAGTTTGCTGATCCAACTGTTGTTTTCAAAAGTCAAGCAGCTGCATTCTTTTATGCAATGGGAAGATTTTGTGTTATGTTTTTTGCCTCTGCAGCTATCGGCACAGTCATTGGATTGTTAAGTGCAATTGTATCCTCTTTTTCCTGTTACAAAAATGTTTTTTTTTCTGCAAATGAAGATTTCTTTTTCAAGTTGTTAAAGAGTGTTTTAAAATGTTTGTCTCTTTTTAATATTCTTAGATAACAAAGGAAACAAGAGTTGTAAGAAAGAATTTTTCTTTTTTTTCTTTTTAAAGTTTCTTTTTGAATTTTCTTTTTTTTTTAATTGTCACACAGATAATTCACAATGAAGGTCATATTATTACAATGCAGCTAATCTAGTTGAAGAAAAACTGCAAAATAACAAAAATCTCTGCTTATCCTAGCATTGTTTCCAGTCATCTCGAGATTAGAAAGCTCTCAGAAAAAGGAAATTTCCTCTGTTTAATTTATAGAAAGTTGAGCACAACTCAATTTTTTGTCGTACACATAAAAATGTGGGTACACAAGAAGTGCAGTGGAATTACTAATAGATTGAGAGAAGATAACTTGTTTGTATGCATGAAGTATAAGACAATGTAGATGGATGAGAATTCAGATGTGGAGGCAAGGCTGTTGAGGTTGTCAAGAAGTTTTGTTATCTTGGTGATACAATTAGGGCACAAGGAAAAGCAGATGCTGGAGTGATTGTAAAAGTTAGGAGTGAATGAAGTAAATTTAGGAAACTTAAGAACCAACAAAACATTACTGCTGTTGACCAAAGGAACACTCTATCAAGCATGTTATGTATGGAAGTGAAATTTAGTCAGTGATCATTGAGGACATGTGTTGTATGGAGAAAATTATAAGAATGATATGAAGGATGTGAGTCTTAAATACAAGCTTGACCTCAAAGGAAGATTAAATCTAAATAGTATGAGATTTGTGCAGAAAATACTTCAATGTTATGGCCACATTGAAATAATGGATGAGAGTTCTTATTAAATCTAAAACAGCTGATGTAACATGGGAAGGCCATGCGAAGAAATTATAAAGATAGACTTGAAAGAAAGAGGAATAAAACTTAGACAGGTATAGGTTAGTTTGAAAGTCAATTTCTAAAACACATTGAACTCCTGCAGTCGTATAAAATAGGTGTTAAACTGAATATGATGATGATTTTTAATTCTAGAAAAAGAGTTTAGAAATTCAAGAAAATCGATAAATTTAATTTTTTGTAAATTTCAATTACATATATTGGATGAAAAGAAAAATGCCACCTATGGAATTATTAGTCAGATTCACAATCCTTTCTACAATTCAACCATATTTGGTATAAATAAACTTCAGTCTATGCCTGCCTTGTCCACCAAGTTCCAGTCATGAAAATTCAACAGTTATATCACTGTTCATTGATAAGCGCACCTGCATTTAACATGCAATATTGTTAATAACTCTGGCTCACTCTTCTGTTGGTACTACTCTAATTTGAGCTATGATAGTCTGAGGACTGTTTTAATAACTATTGTCTTTGAGATAACTCCACAGATAGAAATCTAGAGATTTAAAGTTCAGCAAGTGTGAATCCCATTCAGAATCGCATCTTTTACTGAGATGATTATCAAAATGGCTCCCCATATCTTTGAAGGGTAATAAAACAAAGACTGTTCGACATTCATGGCTAAAACTTGGTGCACAAGTCAGACATAGGCTGTATTTTATTTGTACCAGATATTGTTGGATTGCAGAATTTTATTAAAAATTCTATGGGTATTTTTTTTTTTTTTTTTTTAGGAGAGGTCACATTCTATGTTAATTATCTTAGTATTATTCATTTTTATAAATACTTTCCTTAATGTTTTGTATTCCAACACTTATGCGAATAAGTGTTTGGTTTAATGGATACTGTTCTGGCTTATGGAATTGGCTATTTCTAGTTAATGTCCTTGCTGATCTGCTGAGAAAAAGCATAAACTTCTAATTCTCGGAGTCCAAGTTTATAGTTGTGTTAAATGAATCATTTCGAATAAGTTATAAAAACAGAAATGAAACTTATAGAACTCAAGTTCAATGCATTGTATGGAAATAGCTACTTTCTGCTAGCAGAGATGAATGGTTACTGTTAGATTTCATACCATTGGTACTATAGTATCACTTTCACTGATACTGTTAGGAAAGATGTAAATCCATATGTCCTCCTTTCAGCTATGGCTAAAAAGGTAAACTCTCAAGCCTTGGTAGGGCAACTAATCTATGAGAAGGATATTGTCAATATTATGTCTGTAGCACATATTGTGTCTTTAAACAATCCTCACCTGGTGGAAAGAGTGAATTGTGGTTTTCACAATGTATAGTTCCTTAAAAACAAATTCATGCATGGAAGGTCATATGATAATTTTGGCCTCCTCCCCATGAATGAGGGCTATCTATGACTTTGTTAAGTGTCTTATATATATTATCAATATATTATGTTTGTGGCTTCAGCTGGTTTGTTATTAATCTCAACTCATTTATGTACAAACTGTCCTTAATGCTTTAAAATTCTCTAATGTGAAATTTTTAGCAAACTTTTATTTGTCTTGCATTATTTTTAACTTCCTTGACAATAATCAGCTTTTAAAATCAATTGATTTACGAAAAACACCTTCCTTAGAATTTGGTATGATGTTGGTATTTTCTTATCTGCCTTACGGACTTGCAGAAGGAATTCATTTATCTGGTAAGTATTATTTACATTTTCTTATATTTTTTTTTATGTTCACCTTTTGTGTTAACGCTAATTTTTATGTTATTTTGGTGTAAGTCCATAACTCCCCCTAAACACGCACACACATGCACACACACAAAAAAAAGTATCTAAAATAAAGAAAAATATTTAAGGTGTATGTACTTCTGACAGAAAATATTATGCACCAAAAATCACATAAATTGATCAAAAACAAACAAAAAAAATCAGATTTTATGGTTAAACAATGATCTGTTAATGTCATTTTGCAGGATGGAGATAGTTCCAAATAATTCAAACTTTTACAAGATTTGAGAAAGCCATTCCTAATAAGGAGAGGAGGGGGGCATTGAAAAAACTCCAATTTGTTTTACAATAATTTTCTTCATAAAAATGAAACTACACTAGAACTCGGTATACGGTAATAAAAATTAGTAACAAAATACAGTACAGTATATAATACACATGTATATAATTAAATAACATTATAAATAACACCATAAGATGGGGCAAATACCATAACCAAGGATCAGAAAAACATTGTATTCCACATCATAACCTGAAAAAACTATATCCTAGGGTTACCATATCCCGGGGTTCTACTGTGCTTGATCAATTTATGTGATTTTAAGTGTATGATATTTTTCTTTTCATTACGGGTATGTATATCATAGATTTTTTTTCTTTATTTTTGCTTTTTCATGGGAGGAATTTATGGACTAGCACTGTTAGTTTTTTTTTGTTTTTTTTTTATAATGTCATTTTTTTTATAATGCCATTTTTTTTTATAATGCCATTTTTTTATAATGTCATATTTTTATAATGTCATTTTTTAATCTTTCAAGGAATCATGGCAATATTATTCTGCGGTATTGTAATGTCTCATTACACTCATTTAAATTTATCGCCTGTCACACAAATAACTGTACAACAAACTTTCCGAACAGTGGCTTTTATAGCAGGTAAGACTTTCTCCTTTAAAAAGAAATAAATTGATTGGATTAATTCAGTTGAATTTAGTAGAGTGAATTTTAAGAAATTTAGTTTTATAAAGTTGATTAGGAAAAAATCCAAACTTACTAAACTTTTTTTCTATAGATGAGATGTTATGCAAATGCAGTTGGATGCATTTAAATGTATAGCAATGGTCAATGTTCTTTGTGGCAAATCCATTTTGGGAATCCATAGTTGAAGATTGCTTTGGCAACTTTCATTCCCCAGCTATGGGTAACATAGTCAAATGTGTTTAACTAATTGTATACAATGAATTGGGCAGGATTGGAGTTTAGGTGGCGATTAACCTCAAACCCAAAACAACTCAAACCAAAAGCGAAAGGGACACATTATATCGATTCACCGGTTTTTATCTATGGAAACAGTGACCATATCGTTCAGTTTACAAATAAGCTGAACTTATTTTTCCAAATTAAACAATATAAACAGAATTTTTTTCTTTTATTGAAAACAATATTCTAAATTTCTTTTAATATTGATCTATTTTAATATTAGTCCTTTTCTTTATCGCTAAAAGGCATTAATATTAATTTTAATTCAATTTTAGTGATATTTGTTTACTCCGTTGACATCGTGCAAAAAAAAAACGCTGGAAATGAAAAAAAAAAAAACAATATAAACAGATTTTTTAAAATAAAAAACGAAACAATTTTTATTTACATTGTAAACATATACAAATAGAACTTTTGATAATTAAAAAAAATTTAAACAATACGAACAGAATTGTTCTGGTACCTTTGGTGGCAGGTGTTTTGTAACTATTCTGTACTTTCGCCTAACAATTTTTTTTTTTTTTTTTTTACAAAAACACATATTGTTCATGGATGCATTTTATTATAAGGGGAAAGCTTTTTTCCCTTTTTCGCCACATTAATTCTATCATGTGTGTATCAAATGTTGTCTTTACACTTTTCCTCATTTTTTTTTTAACCCTCCAATCCATTGACGTCGCGCAAAAAAATGCTGGAAATAAAAAACAAAAAACAATATAAACAGATTTTTTTAAATAAAAAACGAAACAATTTTTATTTACATTGTAAACACATAGAAATAGAACCTTTTGATTATTTTTTTAAAATTTAAACAATACGAACAGAATTGTTCTTGGACTTCTGGTGAAGGTACCATAATAATTCTGTTCGTATTGTTTTAAATTTTTTAAATTATCAAAAGTTCTATTTCTATATATTTACAATGTAAATAAAAATTGTTTCGTTTTTTATTTTTAAAAAATCTGTTTATATTGTTTTTTTTCATTACCAGCGGTTTTTTTTTTTTCTTTTGTGCGTCATCAACGGAGTAAACAAATATCACTAAAATTAATATTAATGCCTTTTAGTGATAAAGAAAATGATTAATATTAAAATAGGTCAATATTAAAAGAAATTTAGAATATTGCTCACAATAAAAGAAAAAAATTCTATTTATATTGTTTAATTTTGGAAAATAAGTTCAGCTTATTTGTAAACTGAACGATATGGTCACTGTTTCCATGGATAAAAAACGATGAATCGATATGTGTCCCTTTCGTTTTTGGTTTGACTTGTTTTGGGTTTGAGGTTAATTGCCACCTAAACTCCAATCCTGCCATGAATTGTTTCTTATAGACATTGTTGTTCCAAAACAGATACAACAAAATCAAGCCATCTTTCATATTCTATCCATACTTGTGAGGAGATTTTATTTTTCATTTGATGTCTATGAATGTGCTCTTTTATTAGTTAAAAATGGATAATCAGATAAAGAGTAAATTAAAAGGGATAAAACAATTTGCAGAAAAATTGAGTTGGTAGTGGGGTCAGTTGACAAGGAGAGAACAGATACTTATTAACATAAGTACTACAAAGGATATTGAGAAACATGGAATGAAGACAAATGCTGGAAAATATCTTTTGTTTCCCAGTGATTAATATGAGATGAAGAATAACAATTAGAGTTCTAGAGTTTGATGGTATGAGGTCCGACTCCAACACCTTATTTTAAAAGTATTCAAACTGTTTATTGATTTTTCCAAGCAAAAGCGTTTCTTTTTTTGTTTTGTTTTGTCATTCGACTGAAAACGTTCTAACAACTTCTGGTGATTTTTATTTGTTTTAATGTCTGTTAATTTTCTTTGTTTTTTCAGTGGCTTTATTTTCCTTTCTTTCACAATTTCCAGACTTGTTAGCAACAGCATGATAGCCACGAAATAGTATAAATACCAAGAATAACCTTTTGTTGCTTTTTATTAAAACTAGCTGTGCTCCCATTCAGTGTTGCCCCGAGAATTCTGAAGACAATCAATAATAAATGAAAGAAAAAAAAAATTTGACTGAAACATTCTTAGGAGTCCAACTCCTTCTAGAACCTCTGACTATAACTGATGTAATGGACTAACCTAACATCCCTTCATAGATGAAATGAACTATAGATATATTGACCCTCTCACGTGACTGAGACAGAAGGAAAAAAGACAGGAAGAGAATAAGAAAAGATGTCGAGTAATTCTTATGTCACATGTATTCCCTTGTAAATAACTCCCTTTGTCTTTCACCCATAACCCTGTGTTTCTTGTTGTATTCTTATTTAAAGTAAGAATATAACAATAACATTGCAAAAATATTTAGTACATGTGAGAGAATATGTTGGTACATATAATTTAGCTATTTGAAAAAATAGTGATCACTCAGAAGTTAAAGTCTCTAAGGACTGTGTGGAAAAAGTGTCACATCTTTTTCAGAGATTGTAGAAAGAAAACATTGAATGTTATTGAATATCCCACATCTAACTTTAAACCCATAATGCTAGCATTGTGGATTTACAGTTAGGCATGGGATCTTCAATCTTGCACATATTTAATATCAGCTACAAACTCCCTTTATTCATTTATTCTAGTAGAAACTAAATTATTTTTAGTAATGTTGCTGAAGCTGAATCCAGAAGACAAACTCAAGACTTTTGTATTCACTCAGAATGTTCAGTTTTGTTTTTATGTCTTTTCTTTGTCTTTTAAAGAATTTTTAAATCTATATTAACTTTTTATTTAAAAAATAAAATTTACTTTTATAATTTTAGAGACGTGTGTATTTGCATATTTGGGAATGGCATTATTTAGCTTTCATCTCAATGTGAAACCATCTTTTGTCATTTGGAGTATCGTAAGTATTTTTATGTTCATATTGATTTTTCTCTTTCATATTTAGAAATTACAATTTAAATTTTGTAATTTAAATGACTTCATTTGTTTAAATCCTCTACTCCAATAATTCTTCAAAATTTAAATATCAACAATTAGTTGATAATTTTCTTTTACTTTGACATAATTACATTAATTAAAAGATGTGTCCATTGATCATCTAAATAGTTTCCTAAATTGCTCGTAAAGGAATTTTCCATTAAAGAGAATGAATAAGGCTACATATAAATTACCTTTATATGTGAATACATAACAAAAGTTAAACAAAATAGGTATTTTAATCCTCTTCAAGTAGCGCTCTTTAACACTACTCAAACATTTCTGTGCCCTCCTTTTTTTCTTTTTTTTCTTTTTCTTCCAAAATATTTTCATGTATGTCTTTAAAAAGTTGGTAGATACAAATAGCTATCTCAGAATATTTGCTATCTTAATTAAAAAAAAAAAATAATTTCTGAAGGCAATTCTTAAATTTTATATCACTATAAAATTTTTTTCACTTATATTTGAATTTTGCATGTCAAATTTCAATTTTTCTCCATTTAAGATAGTTCCTAAAAGTCAAATTAAGACATAAATACCATATCTTAGTATTTTTCTGTATTAATAAATAAAAAATGTGTACAGAAATTTTAGCAGAGCCATTTTTGCGGTTTTGATTGTAATTGTTACAGCCCCTCCAAAACAAACTCCAGTTTATGTTATAATTTCCAGATGAAATGAACTCCATTTATGGAGTACAGAAACAAAAAGGACCGAGATGAAAAAAGAAAAGGGAGTTATATTTTTTAATAAATAATTTTGTTCTACAATTTACTTTTGAGGAGCTATAAAAGCATATCAACATGGTAAAAAGTAAGAATTGCAATGAAATATAGAGAACTATAATGTCGAAAAGTTTATGAAAGTAATCTATGTTCTTAAAGAGTTCTGGATAAATCATTTATATTAAATAGGATTTAATTTACTTTTTGTGAAAATATGCTTAGAAAATTAATAATAATGAATTTCAGTAGTTCTATGTATAAATACGATATAATAATGTTTCAAATGTTTTTATCTTGGATTTTATTCTCAATGTTTTGACTGATGTACCCACCAAGCTTCTTCAGATGTATTTTGTCAAACACTGGAATCTTTATCGAATTTTGAACGGAACCGTTTAATTAATCTACAGGAAAACTTGCTCTTATCCCATCAGTCATGAATCGGGTAGAAGTTTTAAGTAATCTGTAATTGTATTTTTAGTATTGCTAGATTGAATTTTTCGACCTCCAGAACACTGTCACTTAGAATTGATTTTTAATTAGTACTTTATTCATTGTATTATGGGTTTATGTGGACTCTCTCTCTCTCTCTCTCTCTCTCTCTCTCTATATATATATATATATCTCCCCAAAACAGTGTTTCATGGTAAGCAACTGGTGATCCCTTCAAAAAAATAAATTATTAGTGCTATGGTAAATTCTAGAGCGGTCTGATGCAGTGATTGCAGGTGGTTGAATGACTTACTGACTAGATGGTTTTCTAACGAATGATAAAAAATTATATTTTTTTTTGTATAGTTTTAAAGGTTAAAAACTTCAAAGACTATATATATATATATATATATATATTGTTGCAGAAGATGAGATTTTGAATTTGGTCAAACATGAAAAAAAGTCAAATATCCTGTAGTCCTGAAAAAAATATCTTCAAAATGGAAAGGAATAAAAGATAATAATGTGCAGTTTGAAGTTTATCAGTTCTGGGTTATAGAAACCCAAGATTTTCTCCTCATAAAGTCCAAAAGACAAACATGTTTCTCCTACAATATTGTGATCCAAACTAATTTTCAAATCACTCTATCTTCCTATTTTTGAGAGAAGGGTCCATAATATGTGACTAAAAATACCAAAATATTTCACTTAAGAGAGAGGGGGAAATTTTGAAAATCGATTTTTTTTTTTTTTTTTTTTTTTTTTTAAGTGGGTTGTAATTTTTTATTTCACTTCTGTCGGCATCTGGGAGATTTTTCACTCTAGGATTCATAAAATCACCAATTATAGAACATTTCAAGATCCCTTTGTCTCAATGGTTGCACACAATCTTTGAGTCAACTCTGGGAAGGTGGAGAGGGACAGTTCATGACATTGTTAACTAGAGATATACATATATAGAGTTATCTCATGAGTTCTGTTCGGATTTTAATTCTGTGATATTTAATTGTGAGAATGGTTAATGTAACTGGTAGTATTCAAGCAGATTTTAAGGACTTTCAACAGTGAAATCAAAATTTTTTTTTTTTTTAAATAAAATTTAATAAAAATGAAATATTTCCAAATGCATATGTATGATATATAAATATTAGTTTCGTTTGATTTTTTCATTTACTATTAAATTTCAAGAATTAAAATCCAAACAGAACCTATGGGAGATATATATATATATATACACACACACACTTATATAAACATGTTTGTTTTCTTTCTAGGTCCTTTGTCTTGGTGGAAGAGCTATCAATATTTTCCCTTTATGTTTTTTGGTTAACTTTTTTCGAGAACATAAAATAACAAGAAATATGCAATTTATTATGTGGTTTAGCGGTAAGTATGCTATTGTCTTAATAAAACTGTTCTGTCGGTTCTGACATGAATTATCACTTTTTATTCATGATTTCGAATCATGGACTTAAAAAAAAATTTGAAATATTAAGAGAAAAATCTCTTTAACCTCTCTTTGATAGAACCTATGTCTACAGATCCAGCTTACATAAATAGTATTTGAATACTAAAGTATCCCTGTTTTAATCTGATACTAACAGACAGGCCAACAAATTTAATGACATTAATATATCATTTCACCTGCAAACTAATCCTGCTATCTCAACTACATCTAACTCCAAAACTTTCATACATTTTTTTTTTTCAATATGATCAAATACTGTCCAGCATAAGCTTATTTTTAATAAAAAACATGTCTGGAAATATTTTGTATTAAAATGAAAGCAGTAATCACATAGCAAATAAAAATGTAAAACATAGTGAATGTTTAAATTACTTATGCTGAGTGTAGAAGTCATGCAAAGAAACCATTTTGAATGTGATTTGAGGTGTTTTGTTCATTTATTCAAGCATTCTGAGGTATAATTAAAAGTATTAATGGGTAAGGAGCAATCCTAAAAAGAAAGCATTCCAATATTCATTTATTCTTCAAATACATTCAGGTTACCATTCAGAATATAAGTGAAAGTAAAGGAACATGTATTATTTTTTTAAATGTTGTGTAATATGTTAGAATTAGTATGAGTGAAAAAATGAAATAAATGATGGCTTAAAAATTAGAGTAAAGTAACAGTGATGTGAGGGGAGTGAGAGAACTTAATAGAGTGAAACTGTTTGCTACCTTATTTGTAGAACTACATGTTTGAGATGAGCAGTTTGTTTGAAGTAAATGTAATTTTTAAACATGAATTATACGAATAGTTCATTGAAACGCACTTTAGGGAGTGCTGTAAATGGTGAGTGAAAGATTTGTTTAGGAATTGTTTGATTATTTTATTAAAACAGTGCATTCAGGGAAAATCAAAATTATTTTTTATATAGGTGACACACATACATGCAGGATTCTAAAAGATTTTCATGCTAAATTTAGTGAAATTTTGTCCTATACATTTTCAGAATTTAAGTGTTTATTATTATTAGTAGTAATAGTATTAGGTTGGTGCAAAAATAATGCCGTTTATATATATATATATATATAGATAGTTGAATGTCAAAAAACATTATTTTTGTACCTATTTAATATAATAGGCAGTAATTGTTCTCCATGCCAAATTTGGTGCAATTCTCTAATAGTTTGGAGCCTATGAGTGCTTGTTTTTAGTATTAATGTTTTAAGAAATACTTCATGCTAGATGAGGTGCACTTTTGAGTAGTTTTGAAGCCTATACTTGGTCAATAGACAATAATAATAATAAACATATACATGATTGATTTCAGGTTTACGAGGTGCTATTGCATTTGCTTTGAGCCTTCATATGGAATTCTCAGCTGAAAAACGTTACATCCTTGTCACAACGACTCTCATTATTGTTCTTTTCACTATCATGTGCCTGGGAGGAGCAACTATGCCAATAATGAAGGTAGGAAGTTTCAGTTTCTTGTTTCTGTTATTTTGCTTATGTTATGGAGTCCATGATATGAATAGCACAATTAGTGTGGGATGTTGTTGGGTGCGATGGGGGTCAAAAGGTTAAAACTCATCAAACCTGGTGACACCACTCTGACGTGTTGTGAACGCATTGGTTGCAGGTGCATCTTGTAGAAGATCATGCACACACACACACTCCATCCCTAATATAAAAAGGAAGGAGCATGTGCTTAAAGAGTTAGTCTAAGGAGTTCGGTTGAGAGTTTATTCGGAGCAGTTCGTCAAAGCAGTTAAAAGGCAATTAGCAAGATTCAAAGAAGACTGGTCATCTAGGAAATATGAAGAAGAAAAAGAAAGAAATCAGAAATGGGTTGCATGCGAAAAACCTTTCCAGAGCGTTAAGACTCCATGAATGAAGACTGTCTCCACAAATAAGAAACGTGTTGTATTTTTGGAGCATGGATTTTGGTTCCAGGCCAATGAGATTGAGATGAAAGACAAAGAGAACAGAAGGAGTTAGGACTTTCATTATATGCATAGATGTTACACACACACACACACACACACACACACACACACACACACACACACACACAAATGTATAATACACGCACATATAAGAACATATATTGACCCAGACATGCAACACTTCATTTTTATTATCATTCTGTGTAAATTTTCCACTTTTACTAAAAGAAGCACTTCCTCCTCTCAAAAAGTCAAAACCAGAAGACTTTAAAAAAAAAAAGGAATAAATCAGAAGGAGGATGAATGTTTTAGTAAAGTTTTAACAATGGTCAAAAAAATAAGTTGGAATGAACTACCAACATCAAGTCTGATCATTTTAAATTATCTTTAACAAAAAGGTTATATTTTGTGATTGAAGAAAAAAAATCTCTACTGCCCAGTGCAGAAATTGAATCACACTCTTCAATTGACCAATTAGAAAACTATGTTTTTTTTTATAATGAATCTGTTATCCAAGTTAATTAGAATGAGTTCAGTCAATCAAAATCTAAACACCAAGCCATTTTCTTTCTAGAGGTAAAATTACATTGCATCAATGAGACTGGAGATTAGCAGACAGTTTTAAGATATGTATTAGAGATTTTTTTTCTTTTTATCACTCTGTCCAAAAGAGAGAGAAACCAATGATTGTTGCACTGTCCTACATGTGACAAAATACTCCTGGAGCAATGGTAGCTTTATAGACATTATAGGATACTGGTAGGTGCAATTAGTTTTTTTAACCTGATAGAGAGAAAGCCCACCTTTATTATATGTATTCAAATTCATGTTACCTGTAAATGTTAGGTTGAGGAGTTTAAATGGCAGGCTCTTGACAAAGGTGTTACTAATCCTGGTCTCTTATAATTGTTGACATTGAACATGACCATCCATTTTACTTTAGACAGGAGGCCATTTTCTAAGGATTCAACTATTTATTAATTTTATTTATTGCGGACAATTATCCTAATCTTTTATTAGTTGTTTCACAACGTTTCGGCCAACTATTCCCCTGGCCTTCTTCATGGTAAATTACAGATTCAACTATTGTATTGGATATGTGTGCGTTTAATTTGCTAACATTTTGAGAATAGAGCATAATCTCATCAACAAATATATCCATCTTGGATGCAATTGCATTAAAGAGGTTATTTATTAAGATCAGGAATAATAAAGACTCGATTATCAACTCCTGATGCATATGTGCATTAATGTGATGTTTGAACATATGACACTGAAGAACGACCTGAATCTTTAGTTAAGAAGAATCTGATTATATGAAATATTCGTCCACATTGTTGCATTTATATTTTACTTTTGTAGCAAAATATGGAGGTGTGGGACAGTGAAATATATCATGCTGGGTTTAAATTCTAGTACATCTATCAAACTTGTACACTAATACATTTGTGGAATTTACCCAAGATAAGGATAAAAATACTAGCTTATGCTTAATGGATCGTTTATAATATTGTTTCAGCGTTAAATATTCCGAAAAGGGTTGATGTGTGATAATATAGTAAGGAAAACAAATTTTAAGATGTGTATATTAACTTTGGATTTTTATTTTTTTTTTTAGCTTTTGAAAGCAGAGAAAAGGAAAAAAATACGATCTGAAATTTCTTTAAGTAAAACTAAAGAAATGGTAAGTTTTTTTATTTTATTTATTTGTGTTTTTCAAGATTTTTAATTTAAATTTTTTTTAATTGCCTTTTTATGAAGATACTTCAGATTTAATGTTGACATTTTTTTCTATTATATAAAAGGCAAATGTCTGTTTGCTCAGTTAAAACTAGAAAAATGTACAACAAACACTCACAAAGTTGTTTTTTTTTTAATTAGTGTAATCCTGGATGTATAGCTAAAATTTGAAGAATACGACTCATTCTTGGGATTCAAAATGTTATAAAGACATATACACATTTTTTAACGTTTTCATGTAGGCTATTTTCCGGCTACTAAAAGGAAGTAATTTTATGCAGACTCAAGTTGTGTGCATATCCAGAGAAAGACAAAGACATTGTGTGAAGAAGAGGGGAAAAGGAGGAGAAACAGATGGAGGAAAGAGAAAAGGATAAAAGTTATGCTACACTTTTGTTCTGGGCAATGCCGGGTCACCCTATTTGTTATAAAAATAAAGAACAAACTAAAAATAGCAATTCAAGACTATTTTATTTTTTTGGATTTAATTTGTGTGATGCATCTGCATTAAAAAAACATTTAGGGTTGCTAAAAAGGTTTCAATTTTTTATTTTTTCCAGGGTGATACAGTTGACTCTGAACATCTTTCTGAATTAACAGAAGAAGAATATGAAATAAATTTTGTGAAACCCCATTTGAGAGGATTTTTACGTCTTGATGTCAAATATCTGATCCCTTTCTTCACACGACGTTTCACACAACAGGCAAGTTGAAAAATCTTTGCAATACAAAAAATTGCATTTCTTTCATTATTCTTTTTCTTTTCTTTTTGTTTTTTTTTTGTTTTTTTTTTTCAAATAAATATTTTTTAAAATTTTGTTTCTTATTTATATATAAGGGTGGAAAATTGTCTTCAAACTTGGTATGAATGATCTACCTATACATATTGTCTTATGTCTTGTTTTTCCAAAAAGAACCCTGAAGTAGCATGAAATGTTTGTCTCTTCTGTCAGTGTTTATTACAGTTACTCGTCTCTCCTATAAATGACTGGAGCTGCCAGATCAGGTTGTCTAGATATTGGCTTCCTGACCTAAAGTAATGTTATTTCCTTTCCCTTTGCAAAATTCACTCATGTTCTGCAAAGTCAAAAACAACAATTTTCCTCTACAAAAAACAACCAAACCAAAAACACTATGAATAAATATTTGAAGATATAAAAAACCTTTTTCCAAAATTACTGGATTCAGCATTAAATAGCTCTAAAAGGGTTGATATACCGTAAAACAATCAAACAGATATATCGAGGACATTGCTGTCTCTGCTGCGAGGAAGGTGAGCTCTCTCTCTACTGTGCCAGAAAGTTACTTACGCCTGAGAGTATCCTGTACCTCTACAAGGCCACAATTCGACCATGTATGGAGTATTGTTGTCATATTTGGGCTGGTGCACCTGCTACTAGTTTCTTACTCCTGAACCGGGTTCAAAAGAATCGCTAACCTAATTGGTCCTGAACTTTCAGCTGGCTTCAGCCTCTGTCCCACTGAGGAAATGTTGCATCTCTCTGTTTTGCAAGTATTTTAATGGTAGATGCTCTGATGAACTACAAGCCCTTGTACTTCCTCAACATAAATACCCCCCAAAAAGCCCAACAAGCAGCAAAATCCCACCTCTACAGAGAGATCCCCAGATGCCAGAAAACCTTTTACTCTAACAGTTTCTTCCCTAGAACTTCTAGACTTTGGAATTCACTTCTGGGTTCGTTTCCCAGACTGTACTAACATGCAGAAATTCAATTGTAATGTGAATAGACATCTTGCTGTTAAACTCCCTTTACATAAGTCTTCCTGCCAGTACATAGTGCCTCCACGATGGCCACACACAGTAACTGGGTGCCTTGCGGCCCCAGGCTAAACATGTAGGAGATCTCGGAGTAGTAGGGGACCCCAGAAGTAGTGCCCACCGATGTGTGGACATGCCCTGGCACACTACCAACCCCTACCCCACTGTCTTGTGGGTGCCCTTGGTTGGGCGAAGACTAGGGGAACCAACCCCAAAATCAAACATCACTACCTTGTGAGCCTTATCACAGCAAATTTCCTTAAAAGGCTATGGAACCTCATCCAGAAAGAAAAGGCGTAGTAGCAGACACAATAGGGCAGCTGTTTACCTCACTGAGATTACTTTCGACCAGAAGCTGCAGCCTTCTCTGCTGTCAGTTGTCGCGGGTTAGTTCCACTGAGCATGAGCATTGGAGGTTCAGAAGGTGTCTATCTGATGCGCAACAGATACTGCACCTAAACTGCGCAAGCAAGTTTGGAGCCAAGGTGGAAAGTCCTGTGGTGATGGAGTGAGATTACACCAACATCGAGGGATAAAGTACTGAGGCCCCAACTAGTCATCGTCAAGATTGACTGACTGCATGATGATGAAACTCCCTTAATAGTGTCCCTGCAATTATGTCCCAGATAGTAGCCCCCTACATCAAAGTTTGGGGTGAAAATGCAATAAAAAAAAAAAAATTTTTTAACTTTTCTTTTTTTTTTTTTTTTTTTTTTTTTTTTTTTCTTCAGGGAAATCAGTCTCTTATTTTCTCGGTCTGTATTTTATTTTCTGTTTTGCTCCACTTTTTAAACTTTGAGTAATAGTAGGAAGACAACAACACCCTTTTAGCAACAAACCATAGCGGGGCTCTTAAGCCTCTTATTTTTTTTATTTTTGACTGCTAGAACTAAGGGGTTCAAGACATCTGGTATCAAGGCTTGATGGCTGACCCTGGTTGGCCTCTGTCATGGCCATGGTGCCACTTTGAGAGGAGAGAAGGTTAACACCATTACTTATCTCTTCCTGCCTGGTGTATGTATATTTATATTATTCATTTTTTAATTATTAATTTCTCATAAAGGGTGTGCCCCTGTTCACAACCTGGGGATGTGCTGGGTGGCTTGAGCAGCTGGCCCACCATATTTTATTTGAATATTTGGTCAGGGTTTACTTTTGATGATTAGTATCTTCAAGCTCTGACAAACCCTTGTTCAGAAATCAAAGAAACCCAAAAATGGTGTCTAGTAGGCATTCAGTTTTCTTCTAACTATCTCTCCATATATTCTCTTTTGATATTATTGTTGAATATTTCTTCCGTAATTGTCTTGGTGATTTTATCTGGATTACATTCGTGGACCACCCTTCTGGCTGCCATCTTATTAGCTGAAATTTGCATTTAGAATGCATTGAAGATAATAAATGCTGGAGAATATTTAAAATCTCAATTCAACAATGAACATCACCGCTTTTCATGTGACAAATTCATCAGACTTTACACTGTTTATTTCTTTTCCAGGTGGCCACAAGACCACCTGCTTCTCACTTTACATCTCACTAACTGAATTTACAATTTTAAGAATACTCTTTCAAAATCAAATCACAGCTTTATAGCTATCGTCCCTCTTACCAATCTTCATTCTTTAAGGTTATTTTTTGTTATAGCAATGTTGTAATGGTACGTTTTCTTTTTCAGGAAGTCCGCGAGGGCCGTAATCAAATGGATAATTTAACAAACAAATGGTATAAAGAAGTACGAGCTGCACCGTCAGAATCAGAATCCGATGAAGAAGCTTCCGAAGTAATCCATCATTAATATTGTTTTTTTCTATTTTTACATCTTGTTTTTGTTATGGAAAATAAATTTTACAAAAATGTTTTTCTTTTATTTATTCTTCTATATATTTGTAAGACTAAATCTCCATATAATTTTTTTTTTTTTTTTTTTTACTAATAGAACATGTTTTGGAACAAATGTTATAGATTTTGTTTGTTTGTTTTATTAATTTTTTTTTTTTTTTTTTACATTTGACAAACTTCTAGGGTTTTGGGGGATAGACATCTGTAAACTTATATATCCTTAAACAACATTGCTTTGAATGAAATGCAAGATACTTAGTGGATACAAGATTATCATAGGTTTCTGCATTTTCTTTTGAAGCCCATACACATTTTTTGTACATTATAATTTCATTGGATTATAACTTATAATGTTTATAAATAAAAAAAGAAAAAACTGCTAATAAGAGGTTCTGAACTTGGAGCATGAGTTCACAAGGTTCCTAATTGGTTCCTGGAAATGTTCTAGGGAGTTAAAGACAGGATTATTTCAATAAAAATAATCAATATTTACACTGCTATCTTAATGTGATTATCCATTTGTTATAAAAGATAGCACCAAAGAGATTGGAACATTTTTTTTGTGTGTATAACTGAAAAATAAGCAATAATAATCACATAAAACTATGGAACTGTGATACTATCTCCCAAGAACATTGATCCTGGAGAATGTAGAGGAAATGATTCATAAAAAGGAAAAATGGTCAGAATCGAGATGAATGGAAAGACAATGGTGAGGCCACTGAAATCTATTAAACCTATTCAGACGTGTAGTGCTTCACAGGTTATTTTTGATAGTTTCTGGGAGATAGTTGGGAGTGGCTGAGAAAGCGAATGATAGTCATTTCTGCTCATATGATGGATATGATTGAAACAAAGATCTGACATCTTGGATTTCTGGTCGAAGTTTAATATATTTAGCAGCCAGTTTGGCTTAGAGGAGACCTGAGGAGATTTTAACAAGACAATGAGATGAGCTGACTTCAACCGAACAATTTCAACAGACAAATTATCTGAAGGGTCCTAGATGATATACTGGAATTAAACTAGGATGTGAATGCTAGCTTTTCGGGTCCTTTTCCACTATGATGTCACACATACACATACACCAAAAGTACAATTGACTTATACATAATGTACTTAAGTTTGGGTTCTTCCTTGTAAGTCTTTGTTGCTTTTTTTTTATTTGTATACTAGGAAACCAGTGCCATACCCTCAGCGGTCACCAAGATGAGGGATATGGCCAGAACTTTCTACTGATTCCCCCCCCCCCGCTCTTTCTTCCCTGTGTCTGAGGGTTGAAAGTTCTATGTTTGACCTGACATATGAGATGTTCTTTCTAATACTAATCCCCCCAAAGGGACAAGTATTTATAATAGTTCTCTACTGACTGGAGCAACTATTCACCACGCAGGGACTGTCATTTACTATGGAGAGGTTGCCGCAAATTGCTGCCACAAAACGGTGCTATTTTACATATCGGTGCTGGACGCAACATAAAGCAAACTCTGAAAGGTAGTATTCCTCTGCATGACCTCATTAATCCTAAACCAAAATGGAAACAAAGAAAACCCCAGCAAGTCAAAAATCGAAGGACCACCACATGATTTTACAAAATGAGATAAACTGGTGTCAAAATGTGAAAATAAATACAAGATTGCATGAAACATGCATAACAATAATTATGCACATGATAAATTCTAAGAGATATGTGCACATCATGCCTGTGAAATCTGGATACATATGTACAAAAAGAAATCAGTTGGTATCTGTTTCCCCACTGTAGAAAGACGTGGAACAAGGTGAAGAAAATCAAGGGCACTTTTAGTCCCAGAGCATTTCCCAAGCAATTGGCTATAAACCAAGGAGGAGGTAAAGCCTGGAAGAGTGCATCTTCTGGGACTGAGCCAAACCATGCCAATAAAGCATTCACTAATGGTTCAAGTAAGCCAGAATGATGGCAAAGCAAAGACTGGTATGACAACTAGGTATTATCCTGTGCTCAGATTTTACGAATGACCTTGGTGTCTAACTCTGTTCTGTGGAGAGGCATTGTAAATAGGAACACTATATATATAACACTTGACTATATTTTCAACAATGTTATGGTATAATATTGCTTTTTATTGATACTTATACTTGTTGAGGTAATACTATTATTAAAGGAAATGGTTAATTTCTTTATGGAGTTACAAGAGAAAAAAAAATTGATAAAGTGAAAAACTGCACATACGAACAAGGAACTCTTTAGTTGGCATTAGTTTTCTTCATTGCTTTTATGTGTATATTGGAAGCTTTTAATCTGTTAAAAGGACAGAGCCAATATATGTTACAATATTTTTCATATAATAAAAATAGTATGCTTAAAAAAAAATTGTCATGTTCTACTTATAGACACTGATGATAGAAACTGACCAATCAAGTGGAGCCACGTTCTCTAAGCAACCAATCAGAAACCAGAATTACTCCATAAAAATATTGAACCTTTTAGCATTCCAGCACATAGAAAGCTCTTTGACTGCAAAATTTTAAAGTCTGAGACTTATACAGAACAGCTACTCACTGAAAACTTTTTCATCTCTAGGACTTGCATAGAATAGCTAACCATCAGAAACTCTTCTAGTATTAAACATGGCTTTCAATTCAAAAGTTTTCTTCATTACTTCCGTATGTATATTGGCAGCTTTTAATCTGTTCAAGGACAGAGCCATAGAAAGTAACTATCAAGGATTCGACAAGTCAAGTTTGAAACATGAACAGAGAAAAATGGAAAGAGGAAGAAAGAAAAGGAAGAATGTTTTAAAGCTGTAGCAACAGATAATACTCTGTCTCGTTTTTCTTTCTTCCCTTCTGTCGGATGATTAAGGATGTTGAATAACTAACAAGATGGGTTCTTTCCACAATTCATCCTATATTAAAAAAAAATAAAATAAAAATCTGTATGATGTATGTACCTGTGACTGAAATGAAAATATCATATTCAAAAAAATTATGTAAATTGATCAAGTAGTTTTCTTTTTATAAAGAAAATCATTAAGCGATTCATTGGAAATCATAGGCATTATAATATAAATCCTCCAAGTTAGAATTTAGTTATCGCTTTGTTTTTTGTTTTATTGTTTTCAAAATAGTAGAAAAGATGGCCGCTCTTCAGTTACTCATAAAATATGATCTTTTTTATTTAAAACTACTTGATCAATTTACATGGTTTTTTTTAAATATATTTTTGCTTTGTTACAGCTCTGTACATGATACAGATTTTTTTTTTTTTTTTTTTAATATAAGAGAAATTCTGGTCAAGAACCACGAGATGTTATAATCCCGTGTTAATTGCAGTTAGCAACGGAGTGAGTTTCCTCCATAAAAGATTACCTAATCCTTCCTTTTAGTTGATAATTGCAATAAATCCATTTTTCTGTTTAGAAAAATTGTCACTAGATGATCAGGTGACATCCTTATTGTCTGAGAGTACATCTTTCAAACTGCTTGGCCTAATGTTCACAGGAAACATGAGTTGGAACAATTATATTGGAAACATTACCAGGGCCGCTGCGAAGAAGGTAGGCTCTCTCTCTACCATGCTAGAAAACTACTGACACCTGAAAGTATCCTGTACCTCTATAAGGCCACCATTCGCCAACGTATGGAGTATTGCTGTCATATTTGGGCTGGTGCATTTGCTACTAGTCTCTCGCTCCTAGACAAGGTTCAAAAGAGAGTCACCAATCTGATAGGCTCTGAACTGGCATCTAAGCTTCAGCCTCTGTCCCATCGACGAAAAGTTGCATCCCTCTACCTGTTCTACAAGTATTTTAATGGTGAATGTTCTGACGAACTGCAGACACTTGTGCCCCCATGACGTAGACACCCTCGACAAACCTGACAGGCAGCTAAATCCCACCCCCACACAGAGATCCCTAGATGTAGAAGATCTTTCTACTCCAGTAGTTTCTTCCCCAGAACCGCTAGACTCTGGAATTCCATTCCAGGTCCCTGCTTCCTCAACAGTACTGACATGCAGAAGTTCAAGTGTAACGTGAACCGACATCTTGCTGCCTAAATCCCAACATGGTGCCCCAGTGGCTGCTGCCCCTGATAGTAGCCTCCTACACCACAGTGGCAATGTGCCTTGTTTGGGGCGAAAATGTAATTTAAAAAAAAAGAAAAAAAAAAAGTAACAGCTTCACATGAAAAGGAACACTTTGAAGAAGTCTATACAACATCTTATTTGCATTTGATGGAATTTTTTGTTACCAATCTTATAGATAAACTAACAGGCCACCTGCTGTTGCACAGTCATAAAATATGCTTAAATATGATATCTTAATTTATGCAGATTTTGTATTAATTATTATAGAACCAATTCTCCATTAATATTTTATCTAATATATAGTAGTGATTTCAAGTTTTAAAAAAATGACTTTGGTGCCATCAGCTCGAAACAAAATCAAAACATAGCTCTCCAGCATTATTCATTACCATCTGAGCTAAGTTCATATGCATATAAAGACTTCAAAAAGTAATGTTAAAAGGTATAAAATGTATATTTGCATATGCATAGAAGTAACACATTTAGTGAATTCATGCCTGCCAAGTTCCAAATTTAAATTTTTTTTACCCCTTATAGAAGCTATTTTTACTAGCTAAAAACCAAATCAAATTTGTTTCACAGTTTCAAGTCTGTAGACCAAAAATTGATAAAGTTGTTTGGTAGAGACTGTTCTACACACAAAGGTCACTTTTATATGTAGAGATTAACTGTTTTACTTAATAATGGCATTGTGTATGCAAGCATGAGTCTCAAACTAGAACAATGTTATTCACAATACATACATCTATGAGAGAAAAAAAAGAAGAAATGCAATTCAGTCTGATCATTTATTTATTTTCTTTTTTTAAATAAACTTTTTTGTTACAAAACCATCAAATTAGCACAAAGAATATTCTTGGTATTTTTAATTAACTTTCTTGTCTAAATATAAAATAATCTTTTTTTTGTCATGTCTATGCAGAAGAATTTTTGAATATCATAAAATTAAAATGTCAGCTTTTTTTTTTAACCTACATTGGAGACTAATTGTTATAAAAAATAAAATAAAAAAAAATAAAAAAATTGTTACAAAATTGAATTCTGTTCCGATTTACGGTCCTGATAAAATCTTATGTGGCTCAACTTTTTGCGCCCATTCAGTCCACGATCCATCATAGACAGGAATATCTTCTTTGCCGCATAAAAAAGCTGCCAAACTAATACAACAAGCAGTCATACCTAGAATGAGTAAATAATGAATAAAAGCAAAAAAACTTTACTACAAAAGACATAATTATTCATGATATTAACAGAAATACAAAACTTTAGAAAATATGTGAATGCACAGCAATGTTTTTTAAAACTTTATTACATTTTTTTTTTTTTTTTTTTTTTTTTATTACATTTTCACCCCAAACAAGGCAAATTGCCACTTTGGTGTAGGGGGCTACTATCAGGGGCAACAACTACTGGGGTACTATGTAGGGATTTGGGCAGCAAGGTGTCGGTTCACGTTACACTTGAACTTCTGCACGTCAGTACTGTTGGGGAAGCAGGGACCTGGAATGGAATTCCAGAGTCTTGCGGTTCTGGGGAAGAAACTATTGGAGTAAAAAGATCTTTTACATCTAGGGACCTCTACAGTGTGGGGGTGGGATCTAGTAGCCTGTCGGGTTTGTCGAGGGTGCTCGCGTCGTGGGGGCACAAGTGATTGCAGTTCATCAGAGCATTCACCACTAAAATACTTGTAGAACAGGCAGAGGGATGCAACATTTCGTCGATGGGACAGAGGCTGAAGCTTAGATGCCAGTTCAGGGCCTATCAGATTTGCGACTCTCTTTTGAACCTTGTCAAGGAGCGAGAGACTAGTAGCAGATGCACCAGCCCAGATGTGGCAGCAATACTCCATACATGGGCGAATGGTGGCCTTATAGAGGTACAGGATACTTTCGGGTGTTAGTAGTTTTCTAGCACGGTAGAGAGAGCCTACCTTTCTTGCAGCGGCCCTGGCAATGCCTTCAATGTAATTGTTCCAACTCATGTTTCCTGTGAACGTTAGGCCAAGGAGTTTGAAAGATGGACTCTCAGATAAAGGGTCGTTGGCCATTGCTATTGGTGGTAGAGAGGGTTTCTTGTAATTATTGAATGAAACTAGTTTAGTCTTGGCAGCATTGAACGCGACCAACCACTTTTGTCCCCATTCCACTACAGATTGGAGGTCTTCCTCTAGTGTTTCTGCCATTTCTTTAGAAATGTGTTCATTCGTCTTCCTGTCGTGTCTGCCATAGAGTGTAGTGTCATCAGCATATATACCCATCTCAGAGGCAATGTTGTCGGGGAGGTCATTTATGAATATCAGGAACAATAGAGGTCCAAGGATAGAACCCTGGGGCACTCCCGCATTTATATCATATTGTTTAGATGTGCGACCGTCGAGGACTACCTGGATTTTTCTCTTATCTAAGAAGGATTTAATTATGTTAAGTATTCTACCAGTGATACCGTAAGATCTAATCTTCCTGAGGAGACCCTCATGCCATACCCTGTCAAAAGCCTTAGATATATCTAGAGCTACCGCTCTGCCTTCCCCCGCTTTGTCCAGTGATTGGTATATACGTTCAGAGATCACGGTGAGGATGTCTGCTGTGGAACGGGCTTGTCTAAATCCATATTGTTTGTCATCATTACGCACACACACTGGAATACCTGTCCCAGGATGGGTAAAATGTTTTTTCCCAGAACAGTTTGCCCCACTTTTGTCTCCTTACAAAGATGAAAAGCAAGATAAACCTTATGTCTAGAATCCTTCTTCTAATTTTTATTAAAATCTATTACATTTTGATTCTAGAAAATGTCAAATTGAAATTCAGGGAATTCTAATTAGTGTCTAATGACTATGGATCAAATTCAATATAAATCTGAAATATTTAGATTTTCAAATGGAGGGTTGTGTCCTGCTAAAAACCCTTAAAGATACTCCAAAGAAACTGAAATTTGCAGAATATTTATTCATTTATGTTTAATAGCTTTTAATCTCACAAAAAAATCAGGGTATCTGAATTTTCAGAAATTAGTTTAGAAGTGAATTCTGTACATATCTCTATTTCTACTATTATATATAAAAGTCACGGTGTGTGTGTGGGAGTCCTTTCCTCATAGGTTCCAAAACGGCTGAGCCTATTTTTTTGCAAATTTCACACAAATCTAATTTGTCTGACAGTGGTTCTTAGATATGTCTTGTACATAATTCATCCAATAAGTTTTAAAAATCAAAACGATCAGATTATAAAAATAGCTTTTTCTCTTATAGATAAAAAAGAACTTTTACAGGAGAATATTTTACATGACATCGGTCAAAGGAGATAATAAAATCTTAGCAAATCATTTCTAAAAAAAAAATGACAAAAAAAAAAAAAAAAGAAACAGATTTACTATATCCTTGAGATATAGCTTAGTGGTAGAGCATTCGACTACAGATCGAATGATCCCTTGTTCAAGCCCAGGTGTCCATCACCATTTTATTTTAATTTTTTTCTTATTAGTTCAATTTATAATAAGAGGTACCATTTACAATCACCGCAAATCATTTTTTTGTTTGCATATTTTAAAACTAAACATTAATCAGAAGCAACATTTCCAGGGCATTCATCGTCAAACCCAAATATCAGCTGACATGGTATCGTAGATAAACAGATGGAATTTGATGAACACGATCTCATTATTTTTTGTTACAAATTAGTCCAACAGGCAAATTATTTCTCGTAATATATAATAATTAGGGCTGTAACAACAGCATATTCTTTTCATTGCTTTGGCTCTCGAGTATATATCAGACACAGTTAGACAACCGAGAACCACATCAGTCTCTATAAAAACATAAGATATCAACGGATACACACTCAAGAGTCAAAACAATAAAAAGAATATGCTGTTGTCACAGCCTTAATAATAATTAATAGAGGATTGATTCTATAATAATTCATACGCATTCTGCACAAATTAAAATATCATGCTTAAGTGTATTGTACAACCGGGCAACACCAGGCTGCCAGCTAGTAAATGCATACACATACCGAACTTTATATAAATAAAAATACTAGGTGACCAAAAAAGTTCTATCTGTTTTTTTTGTTAGCCATTGAATTCCACATGTGTGCAGTTCTAAGAAAGCTTTGTTCATGAAATCTACGTTTAGGTTTAGGTATTGATAAACAGTGGGAGAAATTAATGATAATGTTTTCAGATAGACGAGTGTTTCTCGTAATTGTTTGGTGAGAGGGGGGGGGCATAGATTGGAGCTCAGACGAGCACTGGCCATGAAAATAATAAAACAGACAGGCTCGCAATGTCTCTTCTGTGAGAAAGAGGTTGCAGGGAAGAGCAAAGGGCATTCCCCCATTAGCCTATGAAGTCTATTCTGAACTCTGTCAAGGCGGTATAAGGTCTTCCTAGCAGCTACTGCCCAGATGTGATAGCAATACTCCATCCTTGGATGTACCTGGCTCTTATGTAGGTAGACTGCATCAGTAAGTAGATATCTACTGGATCAATAGGTTGGTTTATCAGATAATTAACTTTAAAAATTTCATTTTTTTTTTTTTAAGAACAAAAATATTTGTTTAAAAAAAAAAAAGAAAAAAAAAAGTGAAACGAAATTCTAAGTAAAAAGATTCCTACCAAAATACAGTTGATATATGTAGAGGATGGAACGATAAAATTGTCGCCATAGAAAAAATGACATGATTCCATTTTTCTTTGATGAAAACCGGTTTTCTTTTTTGCTGCAGACCATCTACTGGTTGGCCAGTTGTGTACAAACCTCAAGAGCGATAGGAGCCTTCTATCATGTCTGAAAGTGACACAATGTTCGATGAGCGAGATTAGGGATGCACTGCGGTACAACTTATGCTCTCTACCAATCCAAGTTATGACAACAAGACCATTGCCAGCACTCTCAAAATGCAAATCCGAACAGCTTAACGCATCGGACAACCCACAGTTATGGTCTTTGGTGTGGTTTCAAGTGAGGGTCAGATCATGCAATCTCATATCTTCAAAGTTGGCTGAAAGTCAACACCAAAGTGTATTTGGATGTGTTGAAGAGTGTGGTGATCCCCGGGTGCAATTAAAAGGACATGCTCCCAGTTGAGTCGGTGATTGAGGCTACATTGAATAGATGTCAGCTCTACTACATAATCAAGTTACCTGAATTGATTTTTTTCAATAAAAGTTTTAAAATAAAGTTGTCGTGTTGTTTTCTTTAGGGGCAACAATTTTATCATTTTTACCCTTTGCTAATAAAAGTAATTAAAAGAAAAATTCTCTTACCAGTTCCACAAGTTGCTAACATGGGTTTGTTTAAATCAACTTTACTTTCTTCAAACAATTTTGCCAGTCTGCTTGTATCCAAGACTGTCTTTGAGGAAGGATCCACAATACTTTGAAATGGAATATTGAAAGCACCATGAAAATGCCCTGATTTTATACCTGAAAAAGAAACGAACATTAAAATAAACAATTAAGCATAATACATTTCATAATTTCTTTTACTGGAATAAACTTTCTCTGCAACACATTCATTGTATGCAGTCCTCAAGTCAATTCAGTGTATGTTTACAAAAACAAGTCCAGCACAAACATTTGATTTTAGAACAAATGTAAATAAATGCAAATAACTAAAAATATGTAAGACAGAAAAAAAAATATTTTGAAAGCATCTTTTAAAGAATTTAAATTTGAAATTAGGTAAAATGCCTTAGAAACTATGAATAAGATGTATTTTTTCTTTTAAATAATTTAAAACCAAATTTTTCTCGACTTTTGTCTTAAAATTTTCCAGATAAATTATCCCTCCTTAGGAAGAATAATTGGTTCATTACTGTAATGAAATTTGAAAATTAAAATATTAAATTTCAAGTGAAACCAATGGTATCTACTGAATTATCCTGTCACAGTATGAACAAGTGAAACCAATGCTAACAATGGAATCTTTGGATTCATATATGATGATTTGCTAATTATAATCAAACAATGTGTTGAAAACAAACACAAAGCAAATTATTTTGGAATAAAAAAAAAAAAAAAAAAAGTAGTCAACATTTATAGATAATCTTTTTTAGTTAAATTATTCGATTCTTTTGTTATTGTAGTGAAATTCGAAAATTGATTTTCAAGTGACACTAATGGCATCTGCTGAATTGTCAGGTTGCAGTAATGAAAATATCCAAAAATTACGAAAGACACTAAGTTAATAAATTAATGAAAATAGTTTCCAGTGAAAATATAGTTTTGCAAAAAAAAATTTTTTAAAAAGGAAAAAGCAAACAACAACAAAAAAAAAAAACAACAACAGAGTTCTAATTTAATCATAACAAAAGGAAGGTAAATCTTTTCGGAAAAACTGAAAATCTCTGTTCAATTTAGCAAGACCAGTAATGTTTTATTTTTAAGTCATTATCGAGACTCCAAAGATATGGCCCTATGCCAGCCATTTTTTTCTTATTCTTATGTAATGCTCGGCACTACTTGTTTTGGGAACCAAATAAATGTTTTAAAGTCTATTGTAAAACAAATACAACATTCCCATTATAAAAAAGTTTATTTGATTATTTGTAAATATAAATTTGTAAATCAATTTTCTGTATAATATTTTTTTTTTTATGTAAAAATCTTTTTGGTGCAAAAAAAAAAAAAAATTAAAAGCAGTGCCCACCAGCAATTAAATTATTAAGCTTCCATTTTCAAGATTTAAAAAATAAATTGGATTTAGGTAAATATGGTAGCAGTCAAATTTAGACTTTTTTTCAGATTATTATACATAAATATTTATTATAAAATAATCTATAAATATATGTGTGTATGTATGTATGTATGTGTGTATGTATGTTCGCTTTTTGTGTATGTCTGTAAAAGGCTTTTTTCGCTGGACTTCTCGGTCGGCTCATTCCTTCTTAAAAATTTCAGATAGGGGACTACTTGGGAATATCAAATGCTTTATGTCGATCACCAAAGTTAAGCAACATTGTCTTGGTCATTATCGGATGTGTGACTACGTGGGAATTCCAAATGCTTTATGTAGATCACCAAAGTTAAACATTGTCTTGGTCATATATATATATATATATATATATATATACATACTAGCAGAATACCCAGCGTTGCTGGGATTAAATGAGGGTGGTAGAATGCAAAGTTTGTCGTGGAAATGGCTTAAACAATTTTCAATGTCAAAATTACTTTATTTGTGAAGTTTATTCCGGATATGGCTGAAACAGTTTACGATCTCAAAATTAGATTAATTCATATATATTGTTGTTTTTTTATGAAAGTTTACTAGGCCAGTTTCTGTAGGGGGTGATCCATATTTTTTTTATTTTTTTTCTATACTTACTTAGAAAACCTGCTCAGTTATGTTCCAGAAATGATATCATTTCACTTAAAAATATGGCATCGGTACTCAGGAGGAATAGAACACAGTAATGTGGAATTTTGTAGTGAAGCAAGGATTGCCTAACCACTAAACTTAACACATTTGTGTATTTGTTTGTAAAACCTACTGAGTAATCTTCAGAAAATGTAATATTTTTCAAAAAAAAATTGGTGTCGGTAGTGGGAAATTAAAACGAAACACAGTAATGTGGAATTTAATAATGAAGCAAGGGTTGTCTAATCACTAAATATGTCAATATATTTATGCATAAATTTGAAAATCCTACTGAGACATTGTTAAAAAAATGTCATAATTTTTCTTACAATTTTAGTGCCGATGGTGACGAAGGAAAAAAAACAGTAATATTGAAATTTATGACAAAACAATGGTTGCAAGATGATGTATTTATGTACTAATTTGGAAAGTCTAATGATCTACTTTCTAAAAATTGTTTCAGTTTTCTTAAAATTATGGTAGCCTTGGTAGTAATAGAAATTATTTAACATGTTGTACAATACCTGTCGATAGTATGTGAAATTGTTTCATGTATTTATTTTAATTACCCGTCCGAGGGTAGGTAAAATTATTTTAAATATGTGTTGTATATTACCACTCCTCGCAAAGGAAAAATTATTTCATATATATGGTATAAATTACTTATCCTAGAACAGGTACAATTATTTGATACGTGTAATACCCGTCCTAGGGTAGGTAAAATATTCTTTTGCTCGACAAAGCTAAATGATACATAGACATTAAAAATTCCTCTATTCAAAGAATAACAAATATGTTCAAAATCAACTTCAATTTTCTCATTGCTTATACGGTCCCGAGCAACGTCGGGTATCCCCGCTAGTCTATATATATAAAAGCAAAAATGTGCGTATGTATGTTTGTGTGTCTCACAAAAACTTTCGACACAGGGATTTTCGCTAGATAGGTATCATTTCGCCTGACAAATATTGAAAAATTGGCCAAAAACATTAATTCCTCCACCCTAAAATCACCAGTTTTGTACAGGGAGGGTGTAGCAAAAAATCGTTCCTTCATTTCTCTTTTCCACGACTACTGCGACCATGACGTCATGTTTGACCTAGAAAACGTTCATGTCAGTTTAACGTGCTGGTTTTTTAAACGTTTCATTTTGTCAGTACTTAGTTGTTTGTCTCTTTGGCGTATGCGTAACACGTCGAGGTTTTTTTTTTTTCACCTTAGCCTCGAGGCTTCGGGTTCAAGCCTACCTTCCGACCCACCACTTTTTTTTTCTTTTTTTACACCTCTAAACACTGGGGCTTTTTCTTTTGCTTATTCTTTAGTTTACCCCCCACCCTTACACACACAACGTTGTTATCTTAAGATTGCACTTTTTTTTTTCAGATTTTTTTTCGCAGTTTTTTTTTGTTTTGGTTTTTCTGATTTTTTTAACAGGGTTATTACTTACCCCCCCCCCCACACACACACGCACACCTACAAACACCCGGGCAACGCCAGGTACCCCCCCCCCCGCTAATCTATATATATAAAAGCGAAAATGTGTGTATGTTCGCTTTTTGTGTTTTTCCAAGAAGCGATCAGTCGGCTCACAACTTCTTAAAACTTTTTATATCACGCCTAAATCATAATATGTACAAGTTAACAACGGGGGTCGCCTGTCTATTTAATTTGCTCGACTTTGAAAAGATAAATATTCAACATTTTTTGATCACCGCATGTTCATTAGGCTTTTTCGTATAATAAAAGCGAAACTAATTCTGGCAGCATTGTTCCAATCACGATTGCCGGAAACGTCGAGTGGAGTTTCTCCTTATATCAGACAATTGCTATTCAATTTGGATAATCCCCTTTTTTATGGGGAGCTGGTTTCCCCCAACATCTTGGGGAAACAAAAAAAAAAAAAAAATTAAAGCTGCCTGCAGTAAATAAAATACTACCCTGCAGTCAAAGTTGACCTCATTAAGTCATTAAGTACAAGCACCTGCCAATTCGTAATACTTAAATAAATTCAATCATGTTTCCGTTACTATTTCATGTGGTTAACGTCGCATGTTTTCTTTTCACCCTTTAATTTCCAACTTCGACTCAAGGGTTCAGGTTCGATCCTTCATATTAACTTACCAAAACTTTTTTTTTTATTTTACCCCCCCCCCCGACACAAACACCCGGTTGTTTTGATTTACCTAAAACCACACACACCTCCAAACACCTGGGCAACGCCGGGTACTCCCTGCTAGTCTATAATATAAATCTCACGTGTGTTTAAATGTATGTATGTATGTTTGTATGTCTGCCTAAAACTTTCAGAGGCGACAGATTTTCACGAGATCAGTATCGTTTTGAAACCCCGACCATTCGGATGACAAATATCGAAAAATTGGCTAAATCGTTAATTCCTTCTACCTCAACTGGGCACTTTTCTACAGGGAGGGGTCGTTTCTTTCCACCGATATTTTCAAAAGTCATCCCCTCTTTCCGATTGACTAGTCTTAATTTAAATATTCATCACTTCCAGTTTGGCGATGGGCACAACAACAAAGACGCCACATTTTTTTTTTCATGTTCTTTTCCTCCTTTGTGGTAAGGGTTCAAGCCTGCTTGCCTACTACCACTTTTTTTTTTTTTTTTTCAACACACACCTCCAAACACCCGGCCAATGCTGGGCACCCAGGTTAGTTATTAAATAAAACGTGTTGAAATTATTATCACTTTCAATGAAGGTCACTTTAACATTTAAAAACATTACAAAGGCAAAGAAAAGCAATAAGAAATAAGAAAGATAAAAGATTTGATGGATAGAAACAAACAATTTTATCAAGGAGAGAAAAAAAAAAAAAAAAAACTTAGAGCCAAAAGAAAAGTTCACAAACTGTCTGCTGCTAAAATTTTGCTCTCAGCTACAAAGAAAGTTCTTTGTGTGGTAATAATTACGAAAGATAGAAAGACGGGTTGAGAAGGTGTTCTTTTACTTACTGCCATTCTATGAGATTTCAACCAGTGCAGGATTTGTTTTTTAGAAAGATCGAAATACTTTAGTGAAGTCAAAAAGAGTTTGTTCCATTTGGTTACAATTTAAGCTTACATTAAGTAGTGTCGTCCATTTTTAAGTTGAAATATCTGCAGACAAAGATAACTTCTTATCTGAAAATAATGTTCCAAAAGTGTTCTTTTATAGTGAGGAACTTATTCCTTCAGGAAAATGCAATAACCTGTAAAAAAAAAAAAAAAAAAAAAAAAAAATACACATAGTTCTTCATATGATAACGTTCTCTGATGAGGCAAGGAGTCAGGTAAAAAAAACTTTCCAAGTTCCTTCTTTGAGTCCGGTCAGGATAAAAATATTCTTTTCATTTGATTAAGAAAACTACAAATTGAGACATATCCATTTTCTTCAAGCCTTAGAAAAAATATCTAGTTATAGTGATAAACACTTCCACTGCATATACTGCAGGCTTGTAGTTCTCCAACATATTTAACTGTCAAAGATTTCTTGAATTGACTTGAAACAGACTTCTCTCAGCAAAATGTGAATTTGTCAGGTAACTTAGACGAAATCACTTCAAAATTATAAACTTCGCTAGGTAACTTAGACGAGTTCACTTCAACATTTTACGTCCTGTTTAGATGGAGAGAAGACTGCACGTCAACACATTTCCAGTGTCAAGCTCCAACTTACAACCTCAGCTGAATTTTATCACAAAACACAAGAATGCACAGTTCAACCAATCAACAGGCAGAAATCAGTCGCATGACCAACAACATCAGCAGCAGTGAAGCAAACTGAAGAGAAAGGAAGAAGAGGGAGAAAAAAAAAGAATGAGAAGAAATACATCACTCCCAAAATTTCTACAAACGGTATAATTATTCTTTTTGGTGCTCCTACAGAATTTGAACCTAACTAAACCGACTTTTTTCCAAACTAAAGCTAAGGGGGCTTAGCCCTATTCTAAACTAGGGGAATGGGAGCTTAGCCTGCACTTCTCAAACAATTCTAATTTTCCATTGTCAAAGTACCATTTTTTCCGGTGACATTTTTTACCGAGCACCCATGTAAAAATTTAGGTTCTTCATTGTCATATTAGTGAAATCCGGAAAAAAAAAAAAAAAAAAAAAAAAAAAAAATCAAAATCAATTTTCATTAAAAAACGATAAAACCATATTTATTTACTTTCTTTGTCAATTTCAACTAAAAGCAATATCTACTTAATTGTTATGTCACAATCAGTTAAATACTACAATAAATTTTTACTTCAACTGAAACTCACCACTCACCTTCAAATTGACAACTTTTATAGGTCTTCGAGTCTGCTGAAAACGAATATCACATGCAAATTTGGGGTAGACAGGTAGTTTTCTGGATATTAAGACATTTTTCCCCCCAATATATTAATGAATTCCAGTGGGCGTCGCCATTCTTAACATAAGTGGTGTTTTGTAACACGCAGGTGCATTAGTACTTGTTCAGTTGTGAAAAAACATGGCTGCAAGTGAAAACATAAGAGATTACATTGGATAATAATGGTTTTATTATCCAGAAAACTACTTGTCTGAGCCGAAAACTTATAAAAGTTGTCAATTTAACAGTGAATATTGAGTTGCAGTTAAAGTAAAAAAAAAAAAAAAAAAAAAAAATTAATGCATTTCCCCCACACTTTATCTGTGCTTAAACCTAAACATAGATTTCATGAACAAAGCTTTCTTAAAACTGCACGCCTGTGGAACTCTTCCATTTTCCTGCTTTCCAACAGACTACAATATGGTCGTCTTCAAATCCAACGTGAACAAGTTCTTGATGAGCCATCCCCTTAAGTAATTCAATTTACCAAATTTCCACTACTAACGATTACGATATTGTCTCATTAACTACTGCACACTCATTAACTCTTATCCTTGAGTGGCCCCAGGGCCTTGATAAGTAGTGACTCCTTAAAAAAAAAAAAAAAAAAATTTATTTCAAGAACATGTACCTCATGATTGCGTGCAAACCCCCATTAATTGTATCAAGACGGACTGAGTTACTTCCCTTGACTTAATATTGTTAATGTATAAATTGGAAAATTATTTCGAAAACTATTTTCATTAATTAATTTTATATCTCCCCGTTTTACGTAAATTTTGGATATGCTACTAAATTTGACATGACAAGTAAGTAGATTGAATTTCATTAATAATCAATGCTATCTTTCAGTTTTCGAATTTCGCTATTATAAGGAAAGAAGTACCACGATTTACCTAAAAATGTATTTATGAAACGAAGAATAAACGCCACGTTGCAGTAGCAGTGTCAGAAAATGGCCATTAAAAATGCGTGATGAAAAATTGAATAATTAGACTATCTTTCAAAGCTTATAACTACTTGAAAAATGTCATTCAAACCTTAATTTTTTTTCCAATAAAAGGAGCAAAGACCAAATTTTAAAATAACAGGTTTAATAGCAAAATATGCAATATTTGTTTTTTTAAATCGGTTTTCTTTAAAAAAGATTTCAAGACAATCAACAAATTTTAACTTACTTCGAATATAATATAATTAATATATATATATATATATATATATATATTTATTCCAAAAAATCACTTACTTATAAAAAATACTAATCAATGGGTACTTCCATTCTTCATTGTTAAGAATTTATCCATACTTATATTTTATATTCCATGTCGTTTTTAAATAAAATACTTTTTTAAGCAAGGATTAAAAAATACCGCGACATCAGATGTTTCAGAAGTGGAAGAAAGAGAGACAAATGTCTCCTTTTATTTGAGTTGAAAACTTCGGTGGCCTTAAGCACCAGAATTAATCTCCCTTTCTATTGCTGGCTGTAAACAAAAGTTAGTCAATATGGGCCATCATACTTGAAAAATGATCACATTTCACTTATCAGTTATTGCCGTTAAAAAAATACATGAGTTTTTTATTTAATATATTTTATTCCTCTTTATGGAGTGATATTTTTTTTTTAAATCTAAAAGAGAAAAAAAAATTGAACGAAGCAGAAAAAATTGTAGGTATTCAATCTTTTCGGGACAATTTTAAAAATGTGAGGTTTCACTTAAAAAAAAAAAAAAAAAATCAATGTGGTTTAAAAAAAAAAAGAAAGGTTTTAAACTTTTGACTTTACAGGTAAATTTGCACAAAACTATTTTTTTTTGTTTTGTTTTAAATAAGATTATTTCATTTATTGATCTTTTATCTTCAATTTGTGATATATAAATCCGAGGTGAGAAAATTAATTATTTTCATTTTAATAGACATTTCAAAATGGGGGGGGGGGGGGTAAAAAACAAAACAAAAAAAAACAACGTTTGTCTAGAATATTATATTCGGTTTATTGGAAAGAGCATAAAATTTCGCATTAAACCTGCAAATATTGTAAAAATTGAACCAATAGAAAAATGTTCATAGATTTTTAAATTGAAAAAGTTGATAAAAAATTAACTTGTAAAATTCAATTGATTTTATTACGTAAAAAAAAATGGCTGCATGAGTGCACACAGGCACTTTGTAAACACTGTTTTTTGGTTTTTTTTTTTAAATAAAAAATAATATTTCTATTATTTTTCAAAAAACTTTAATAGATTATTTTGGAAGTATATTCCATAAAGAAATTAAACAAACCATTTTAAAAAGAGAAATTACAAGTTTTGTATATTTTATTTGAAGTTTTGTGTTAAGGGTGTCAAAAATTCCAAAAATTCCGAAACACCTAGCTTTTCACCGCATGTAGGCCTGACTCAAGCTTGTACGCTCCCGCGCATGCTCAGCACATCTTTTAAATAGTATTTTCAAGTTAAATTAAATTTTTACGATATATTTGTTTGTTAAATTGTTAGGTGGAAGTACAGATTAGTTACAGATCATCCTCACTATGTTAAGAATAGCTTTCTAAATAATAACATTATTTCAGCGCGATAACATAGATATACATATAGTTTTTAGTGTTTTTATTTATTTAAAAATGTTTTTTATAGTTTGAAAATAAGGTGCTTGTACACTTTATTGCCGAATTTGGAGACACCATTTTATTTCATGCACCTGCTGTCCAAATCCAGGGGAGAAATCATTATATTATAAACTAAAAATGTAATTAAGAAACTAAGAATAAACGCCACGTTGCAGTTTACTGTGATTAAAAGAATTAATAACGAAGAAAAAAAAAAAGTTTGTAAAATTAATTTTTTAATGGATTTAAGATTTTTTCGAGATATGCGGATTTTGGATGGTTTATTTGAATATGGCAGACGATCTTTTGGGGGTTTTCTCATTGGCTGTTTTGGGTCACGTGATGTAAACAAAGAAAACCGAAGTTTTCTTGTTTAGTAAAATAAGCAAATATAATCAGATTGGAAAATATTTCCGAACTGTTTAGTTCAGTCATTTTCTAGTCTCCGGGGAAACATTTCTACTCTTTTTTATAATGTTTCTTCATTAAAAACTTTATAAAAATGGGCGCTTATGTCAACGGATCATTAAATGTAAGGGAGATAACAAGCAAATTCTTAGCAAAAATAAGCATATTTTCCAAGATATAATTTGGGACGCTGAAATAATCAGCAGAACAATGAAAGAATGTTCGATGAAATAAAAAAAAGATTATGATTACTGTAGCCGAGTTCTGGAAATTGCTGAAACAGTTTATGAAAAGGAAACAAGTTAGCAAAGTTAATCAATGAAATTTTCCAATACATCGGTAAACATTGTATGTTTTTCGAGCTGAATAAACATGTTACATTAAATAAAAACACTAAAAACATTCAGTTAGGTAGAAAAGAGCTATATTTAGCTATTTAGGCTATGTTTTTCAGCATTTTTCCTTTTCAGATTCTTAACAAATTTTTCCCAAGAAAAGGGCGCCCTTGAATTTTTTTTCATAAAATTTCCTCAGTCTCGCAAGATTTCCGAAAAGAAGAAAAAAGAACCCAAAAGAACTATTTTCAATAGACTTTCCGTCAAATTTAAAAAAAAACTCTTTTATAAAAGAAATTGTTTGCATCCTTTATTGTAAAGTTTTGTTTTAAAGCCCAAAAAAGTCTTTGTGCTACAAAAATGTCATCTGCATCTTAAAAAAAGAGAACGGAACAAAGCAAAGAAAATACACAAACGTTCGCTGCAAATGCAGGTGTATCAGAATTTTGGGGCAAGTGGCTATTACAAACATTTGATTAAATAGACTCTCCATGTCTACAAGCTTATAACAATATGAAAATGTAATTTCAAACCTTAATTTTTATTTCAATAAAATGAGCCAAGACCAAATTTTAAAATCAAAAGGTTTAATCGAAAAATATACAATATTTTTTTTTTCATCGGTTTTCTTTAAAAAAGATTTCATGAAAATCAACAAATTTAGCTTCATTGAAATCTAATAAATATATACAACTGCCAAAAAATAACTTACCTGTTCAAAATTACTAAGTTATAGGTGCTTTTATTCTTCATGTATAAGAATTTGTCCAGATTTATATTATATTCCATGTATTTTTTAAATGAAAGGATTTTTAAACCAAGAGTCCAGGAAAACTGTCTATTCAACAATGGTTATCTGCCATTATTGAAACCGGATGTTCGATCTGTCATATACGGAAGCATCAAAGTGACAAAAATAATTATTTATGCCATGCAGCCTTATCTCCGTTTTGTATTTTTGACATATTTCATTTCAACTACAAAGTGGTCAGTTTGTGCTACCATATTTGCAAAATATGAACATTTTATTCATGGATTTGAGCCGATTACAAAAAATTCGCTATACCAAATTTCCAATTTTTTTTATTCTCTTAAAGAAGTACATGCATTTTTGATTTAATATATTTTAATTTTTCTTTATCGAGAGAATTTTTAAATTTTTATTTTTAAATATCTAAAAAAAAAAGAAAAAAAAGAAAAGAAAACATTGAATAAAATAGAAAAAAATTGTCGTAAGTGTCCGATATTTACTTGACAATATTTACTTAACATAAGCTTCCACTAAGAAAAAAACAAAAAAAGAGAAAGGGTTTTACACTTTGGACTTTACAG
Source organism: Euprymna scolopes (assembly GCF_053919585.1). Taxonomy (NCBI): domain Eukaryota; kingdom Metazoa; phylum Mollusca; class Cephalopoda; order Sepiida; family Sepiolidae; genus Euprymna; species Euprymna scolopes. The sequence continues at coordinate 176,307,186 of NC_136482.1, forward strand.
ATAAATTTCCAAAAAACACTTCTTTTTTGTTCGAAATTAGAATATTTTATTCATTGATCTTTTATCTTCAATTTGTGATATATAAAACTTCGGTGAGTAAATTAATTATTTAAATTTTAATAGACATTTCAAAATGGGGGGGGGATTAAAAAAAAAAACCTTTGTCTAAAATTTTATATTTGATTTATTGGAAAGAGCATAAAATTTCACATTGACCCAGAAAATATCGTAAAAATTGAACCAATAGAAAAATTGATAGATTTTTGAAGTTTAAAAATTGAAAAATATTTAACTCGTAAAATTCAATTAATTTCATTATGTAAAAAAAAAAAAAAATAGTTGCATGAAGGCGCCCCAGCACTTTTGTGGGGGTCGTCAGGCCTTTTTAGGAACTAACTTCCTCCACAAATAAATAAAAATAAAAAGAAGAAGACTTACATGCAAAACAAACGGAGGTTTATTCACAGAAACCAACCATTAACAAATAAAATATAATTCTCTTTATAATGAGTTCAGAAGTCCTTTTTAAGTGTTCGTATAAAAAAAGGAGAAAGTCTTTTGTTGAACTGTTCATATGTTAAAACATGTTAAGAGAGGCAATAGGTAATGTTCGCCTGTGAAATTGTATGAAGTGCGCGGAGCAGTGAAAATGGAAGAGTGATAGTAACACGCGTGGAACGTCCGAATGAGAATGCAGTTGAGAGAGAGAGATTTGATGTTTGTGTGTGCTTAAATACCATTTAGACCAGCTCCCAGCGAGCTTAAGAAGAAAAGTTTAGAAAAATGTCCTTGGAGAAATCTCATTGGACAGAAACATCACGTGGGGTGCTCTGTACTACGTCCGCTCGTTTTGAGTCGATTTAATATATAAGGCCACGTCAGAATTTGCGTGGGAGTTATTTTTTTATTTTTCACGTGCCAACATAATCATAATCATACTGCGCGCCTAAATTGTATTTATTTTTATAACAATTTTTAATCCGAATCTTAACCGTGTCAACTGGCACAATACTCCCCCCAGATTGAAAAAAAAAAAAAAAAAATTTTTTTTTAATATATAATGTATTCCTTGAAATGTTTCGGCCAGTGGACTTTCCTACCTGTTTTTGTCGTAGGTTTGATGTTCCCGTCATTTTCTTCTGGACTCCCATGTTCTAAGGGAATTTGTTCTGGTGGGGAAATTGTCTGAGGGTATTCTTCAATGTATGCTGGTTTAATTCGGTCGATCGCGATGTTGTCTTTCCTGTCTTTCCTTTGGGCAGTAAAATATTTTTCACTTCTGTCCAAAACTTGGTATGGTCCTGTGTAATTTGGACAAAATGGCTTTTTGACTGTGTCATTCCTAATAAATACATATTTGCATGTGTGAAGGTCATTCGGCATATATGTTTGTTTGTCAGCCCTCCTGGTGGGTGTAAATTTGAGAGAAAACATTTTGTTCTTTAATTCCGTCACAAATGTAGCTGTGGGTGAAATGTCTGTGGAATATTGAGCAATATAATCAAGATGTCTGATTTCTCTTGGGCCATATTTATCTACATGTGTATGCAGTGCATACGTTAACAGTTTATGGTCAGTGTAAATACAAAAGTTTCTTCCTTCTAACAGATGTCTAAAATGTTTAATTGACAAATAAATTGCTAATAGCTCCCTTGAAAAGGTACTGTACTTTGTCTGTGTCTTGCTCAGTTTGGCTGAGAAAAACGATATAGCGGTCATTGTATCCCCTGTCAGTTGGTGTATAACTGCTCCTACAGCTATGTCTGATGCGTCTGTTGTAAGTGTAAGTTTCGATTCTTCACTGTCCTTAATATAATTCAATTTTGTGAAATTGACTAAGGCAGTTTTAGCTTGATGGAAAGCTTTTAAAGCTGATCCTTCCAGTTTTAATTGTTGGTTTTTCGTTTTGTTCTTCAATAATGACGTTAACAGTGCAAGGATTGTGGAACAGTTGGGTAAAAATCGTCTGTAATAATTAATTACACCTATGAAGCGACGAACTTGTTAACAGACGTAGGTTGTGGAAAATTCGTAATGGCACTTACTTTTTCGGGTAATGGTGATATACCATCCTTATCAATTGAATGTCCGAGGAAATTTACTTCTTGCTGACCGAAAATACATTTGTCCAAGTTTAATTTTAAACCGTAATGGGACAGTTTTTGGAAAGCTTGTTCCAAGTGTTGTTTATGTTCGTCGAGGTTTCTACTAGCAATTAGGACATCGTCCACGTATGCGAATACGAATGGAAGGTCCCTAAAAACCTTGTCTATTAACCTTTGGAAGGTTTGACAAGTGTTTCTAAGTCCGAATGGCATTCTGACGAATTCGTAAAGTCCAAATGGTGTGGTCAGTGCTGTTTTATGGATATCTTCTTCTGCCACCGGTATTTGGTAATATGCTTTTACTAAATCCAGTTTGGAAAATTCCGTGCCATTTTGCAGTCCGATTGCGAAATTGTGAATATGTGGGATAGGGTATTTATCCAGTACGGTTTGTGCATTTAATCTCCTGAAGTCGCCGCAAGGATGCCATGTTGTCGCGTCTGATTTCTGTACCATATGTAGAGGAGATGACCACGCACTTTTGGAAGGTCGGATAATTCCTTGTTGTCACATGCGTTGAAATTCGTCTTTTGCAATCTTGTACTTATCCGGCTTCAGATGTCTGGGGGTGGCGTAGACGGGTTGTCTATTCGTTTTAATATAATGCCTTGCATTATGTTTAATATTATCCGTGACTTTGAATGGCTGAGTAAGTTGTGGGTATTTTTGAAACAGCCGACGAATGTATGTCTCTTCAGGTAAAGCAGAACTAATCCCAGTAGACTGGTATTTTGTGGTCATACCTTTAATTACGACTTTTGTTTGATTATCAGTCAGTGTACGATTAGTCATGTCTACTGATAGATTAAATCGTGCTAGGAAATCTGCTCCTAATATTGGTGTCGTCACGTTGGCTATGGTAAAATTCCACGAAAATGTGCGACGCAAGCCGAAATTGACGCTTAAGTACTTTTCACCGTATGTCGGTATTTGTGTGCCATTAGCTGCCTGGAGGTGGTAAGGCTGTGGAGTAGCTTTCTATTTACGTAGCGGTGGTATCAAGCTTATTTCGGCTCCCGTATCTATTAAGAAGTTATATCCGTGATTACTGTCACGAATATAAAATAGACGACCTTTAGTGGAAAATCCAGCGACAGTTGTCGTCACTACTGGCTGGAATGATCGTTTCCCTGGTTCTTGTTGTTAAAAGAACAAGGATAAGTGCAACGCCTCGCTTCTGTGCTGAATTTTTTGTGGTAAAAACAGATTTCGTTCGCTCGATCTCGTGTGTTGCTTCGACCTCTACTAAAACTTCGTTTTCGGTAGTTAGGTCGTTTATGAAATGAGTAATGACGGTTTATTTGCATTAATTCCTGCAATTGACGAGTGAGATTTTCGACCGTAGTTTTTAGTCTGGCTACTTCGTCGTCTCTCGTCTGTTTTGGCTGTGCTTGTGCTGAGTTTACTTTACGGTTCCTTAGATTTTCATGAATTCGGTCTGCCATGTCGGCGAGCTTTTCAGTGCTTGTCTCTTCCGTTGTGGGTGCCAGAATTTGTACTGTTGTGTCTGGGAGTTTATCCAGCCACAAACTTCTCATTATATTTTCGGACATTTTGTTGTCCTCTAGCAATGATCGCATGTATCGTAAAAGTTGCGACGGTGTGCGATCTCCCAGTTCTACTTGGGTGAAGAGATTGCGTAACATTGTCTCGTTTGATAAGCCAGTCCGTCTCAAAATGACCTCCTTAAGTTTATCGTATGGATTATTTTCTGGCACGTTCTCCAATAAATCAGTCACCTCTTCGACGATGTCTGCCGGGAGTTTTTCAACCAAATAACAATACTTGGTTCGCTGAGACGTAATCCGTTTTACGTCGAAAAGGGCCTGGATCTGGATAAACCACGTCTTTATATTGGTGGAATTAAAAGCTGGTATATTTAGCGTTAATGTAGCCAGAGGTATTTCAGCACGGGGAGGTTCCATTTTTCATTTGAAAGTGATTTTAAAGCCTTTAAACTGTCGGTTGACTTGTTTCGAGTACGCGAAGCTTGAAATCGTGATCGAAAAAAAAAATGTTGCTTTTGCTAGGGTCTGTGTTTCTGAGGTCTGTTAAACTGCCGAGTGAAGTTCGAGATTGTGGTAGATCATTTTCCGAGGGGTTTTACACGCTCGTGTTCACGTTTGGATTGGCTGAATTGTAGCCGTGTATGTTCATTACACGTTATTTATCACCAACTCGTTGGGGGGTGTCTGATGAGCAAAAATGCTGTTTTGACGCTGAGTCATGATTTGTTTAATTTTCGATTTTATAACGACTATCGGCATAACTCGCTAATTTGTAGCTATATTGTACTGAGATACACGTTTCGTTTGACGGCTTGTATCATCCCTTGAGATTCGCTTCGTCTTTTTACTTCCTTTGAGTGTTACCGCACGCATGATATAGCAAGTAGTTTAGGAAACCGCATGTAGCTTGTAAGGAGATTCCGTTGTGCATGCAATGTTCTAAGTCGGGTCACCAACTTGTGGGGGTCGTCAGGCCTTTTTAGGAACTAACTTCCTCCACAAATAAATAAAAATAAAAAGAAGACTTACATGCAAAACAAACGGAGGTTTATTCACAGAAACCAACCATTAACAAATAAAATATAATTCTCTTTATAATGAGTTCAGAAGTCCTTTTTAAGTGTTCGTATAAAAATGGAGAAAGTCTTTAGTTGAACTGTTCATATGTTAAAATATGTTAAGAGAGGCAATAGGTAATGTTCGCCTGTGAAATTGTATGAAGCACGCGGAGCGGTGAAAATGGAAGAGTGATAGTAACACGCGTGGAACGTCCGAATGAGAATGCAGTTGAGAGAGAGATTTGATGTTTGTGTGTGCTTAAATACTATTTGGACCGGCTCCCAGCGAGCTTAAGAAGAAAAGTTTAGAAAAATGTCCTTGGAGAAATCCCATTGGACGGAAACATCACGTGGGGTGCTCTGTACTACGTCTGCTTGTTTTGAGTCGATTTAATATATAAGGCCACGCCGGAATTTGCGTGGGAGTTATTTTTTTATTTTTCACGTGCCAACATAATCATACTGCGCGCCTAAATTGTATTTATTTTTATAACAATTTTTAATCCGAATCTTAACCGTGTCAACTGGCACACTTTGTAAACACTGTGTTTTTTTATTTTTAATAAAAAAATATTTCTATTTGTTAAACAACTTTAATAGTTTATTTTGGAAGTATATTCCATAAAGAAAATAAACAACCCACTTTAAAAAGAGAAATTACGAGTTTTTTTATATTTTATTCGCAGTTTTGTGTTAGGGGTGTCAAAATTCCCCCAAAATTCTGATACACCTATCTACATTGATATAGAACTGTTCTTTCCTGGCTCAAACTAGGAGTAAGTTTTTTTTTTTTTTTTTTTTTTTTAAATATATATATGTTAAATTGATGGGCCTGTATGCAGTGTTTTATTTATTTATTTATTTATTTTTTGCCTTGTTTTCAATTTATGCATGCTGCCTGCACGGATTATGTAATTATTAAAGCGATTTTTTTTTTTTAATTCTAATTCAGAGAAACAATAAACGGACTTGTTTATTGCAGTGAAAAAAAAAAAAAAAAAAATAGTTTTCTCACATTTAATAAAAATGAAATTTAAAAATAGCATTTTCTTTCTTGCAGGAATGTGATAGTTTTACTTATGGTTATTTTAAAGATACTTTCAAATAACCATAAGTAAAACTATCACATTCCTGCAAGAGGATCAAGTAAAGAATAGATACCCTGTAGCAGACGACGCCGCCTGGCGGTGACAAGCGCACATTTCAACTAACATCGGTGATTCGACCTTGACATTGGCACAAGCACATAGCGTTGGTTGTTTGTAAACACGTCAAATAGCAAACATGCTCGAATATTAGCCAACAATTTTTTTTTAATATACTTACAAAACTTTTGAAGATTTAAAAGAAAAATATATATTTACAAAACATTTTTTGGGGAGGGGGACTTCTCGTTTTTAAGACAATTCAATATTTATTTAATTATTCTTTAAAACATTAACTTCAGCGACAATTAATACATTTTAAAAATAATATTTTTAAATATTAAATTTTGACGAATATTCGCGAGCAATATTTTTTAAATAAAATATATTTAAATAAATGGGCGTCTTTCTGGGTGCGTTTTTAATATATTTACAGAACTTTTGAATAACTGTTTTATTCTTTTTATCAAACAAAAATAGAACTTTTATAATGACATATATATTATGGACTGTTTTTCAAACATCGAAATTTTCAAATTAAAGTTAGTTTTATTTAAAAAAAAAAAAAAAAGACGAGGCGTTTTTTTTTTTTTTCTCAATTAAATTATAAACTTTATTTGAACTTCCAACAAACTTTTACAGGCATAAAAAATAGACTTTATAGATATTTTATAATAATTTTTTAAAAATATATTTAACGAAAAGTTTTTATCATTTCATTGTTGAATAAAATTTCAAAATGATAAATGGTGAAAAAAAAATATCTCGAAAAGAAAAAAACATCTCGTCTTTTTTTTTTTTTTTAAATAAAACTTTAATTTTAAAATTTCGATGTTTGAAAAACAGCCCATAATATATATTTCATTATAAAAGCTCTATTTTTGTTTGATAAAATAGAATAAAACAGTTAATAAATACAAAAAAAAAACAAAAACAAAAAAAAACAGTCCATTAAGTTCAAATAAAAAAACTGTTTGAATAAAACTTATTAAAAAAAAAGGTTCATTATTATTTATTTATTTATTTATTATTATTATACAATTCAATATTTATTTAAAGTGCGATGTATGTCTGTGCTCAGTGAAGGAGAAATCCTTCTAGGCCGGGGCAATTTTTATGCATAATAAAATCGCAAGTATAAACAATCGAGATTTAAAAATTTGGTCGCAAAAATCCGAAACAGAAGACACCCATTTATTTAAATATCTTTTATTTAAATACGTTCGTTTTGTTACTTGAAAAAAAAAAGTTTTGTAAATATATATTTTTTCTTTTAAATCTTCAATAGTTTTGTAAATATATTAAAAAAAAAAAAAAAAAAAATTGCTGGCTAATATTCGAGCATGTTGGCTATTTGACGTGTTTACAAACAACCAACGCTATGTGCTTGTGCCAATGTCAAGGTCGAATCACCGGTGTTAGTTGAAATGTGCGCTTGTCACCGCCAGGCGGCGTCGTCTGCTACAGGGTATCTATTCTTTACTTGATCCCAATAAACAAGTCCGTTTATTATTTCTCTTAATTAGAATTAAAAAAAAAAAATCGGTGCTAAATGCACTTATTGATCCGCGCTATTTTTTAAAATAATATTTTCAAGTTTATTTAAAGTTTTATGATATCTGTTTTTATTAAATTGTGAAGTACAGAATAGCTACAAAACACCCTCTCCTCCCCATGTTAAGAATGGCTTTCGAAATAACGTTATTATTTCAGCAAGGATAAATAAATGCACTAGTACAAAAAATCGCTTTAATAATTACATAATCCGTGTACGTGCATAAATTGAAAACAAGAAATTTATTTTAAAAGACAAAAAATAAATAAATAAATAAAAATAAGACACTGCATACAGGTCCGTGTGCGATAATAAAACTTATTTAATATAAAAAAAAACTACTCCCAGTTTGAGCCAGGAGCCTTTTAGAAAAAACAGTTCTGCATCAATGCAGCTGCAGCATTGCAGCAATGCAGTGCAGCAGCAGCATTGCAGCGAACTTTGTGTATTTTAGACGACATTTTTTTAGCACAAAGATCTTTAGGATTTGAACAAAACTTTATAATAAAGGATGCAAACATTTTCTTTTATAAAAGAATTTTTTTCTTGAAATTTGACGGAAAGTCTATTGAAAATAGTTCTTTTGGGTTCTTTTTTCTTCTTTTTCAGAAATCTTGCCAAACTGAGGAAATTTTATGAAAAACAATTCAGGGGCGCCCTTTTCTCGGGAAAAATTTGTTAAGGGGTTTGTATTACTGTACACATAGATTCGAAAAAGTTGTCAAAAAAACAAATATATAACAAATAAATGTTATCAAAAGCAATATAAGTTACTTTTCTACCAAACTGGATATATTTTTCATGTTTTTATTCAATGTAACATGTTTATTCTGCTCGAAAAACATACAGTGTTTACCGATGTATTGGAAAATTCAAAATGGCGTCTGATTCTCTCTTTAACACGGTAAGTTTGGGAAAAGGTGTTATAAATAATAAACTAGACAAAATACTGTTAGAAATTCGCTCAATATATGTTACCGTGACATAGGTTGACATATATTCGGTGTTTTTTAATAGTATTTTGTATAGTTTTTTTTTATTTATAACACCTTTTCCCAAACTTACGTGTTAAAGAGAGAATCAGACGCCATCTTGAATTTTCCAATACATCGGTAAACACTGTATGTTTTTCGAGCTGAATAAATATGTTACATTGAATAAAAACACGAAAAATATATCCAGTTTGGTAGAAAAGTAACTTATCTTGCCTTTGATAACATTTATTTGTTATATATTTGTTTTTTGACAACTTTTTCGAATCTAATACAAACCCGAAAAATCCTTATGATGTACGCATCCATCACAGAACGAAAATGTCATATTCCAAAAATCACAAGTAGATATTTTTTTTTTTTTTTTTTTTAAGAAAATTAAAATTTGATTTTCTTAGCTAAAAATAAATCAATTTATGATTTTCGGAATATGACATCTGCGTTCCAGGACGAGTATGTTCAGCATACACTTTTCTGTATTTTTAAAACTTAATTTGAATTGTAAATAATAACCGGTACCAGTTCAAATACTACTACGTGTCTTTGTTTACTTGCGTTTTTTTTTTACCGACCCTTCTGCTTCATGATGAATGCTCTGAAAAGTCCACACTGATTAATGTTTACTAGTTTATGACAAAAAAAAAATAAATAAATAAAAAAATAAGGAGATCGTTTGCTTAAAACTAGTTAACATGGTCAATGTCAAGATTCTTTCCCACTCCAAAAGAAAATAAACTTTACAATGACGACTAAGCATAGGGTACAACATTTAAGAGTGCCGTTGAGAAATAGTTTTCATGATATGAAGAAATTACTTTTTTAAAAAAGGGGATCACTTTTCTATATAAATTTAACGTAAAATAAGCAACACATTCTGACCACCTAGTGATATATTTTTTATTTATTTATGTTATTTCATTTTCTTTTTTTTTTGTAAATTTATATTTACTTTCCGTCTTAACAATCACCTTTTAAAAAAAAAAATGACAACTTTTATAAGGTTTCGAGTATGCTGAAAACGAATACTGCATTTAAATTTGCCGCAAACAAGCAGTTTTTCGAATCTTAACATTGACCGTAAAAAAATAAAAATAAAAAAAAAACATTAATCAGAAGGGACTTTTTCCAGGGCATTCATCATGAAGCAGAACGGTCAGCAGAAAACGGAAGTAAACAGAGACATGCAGAACTTGAACAAAGCCAAATAATCTTACTTTATAAGTAAATAAATCAAGCTTAATAAATAACTTTCTTACCGGGTCGCGGTTCGGGGCCAGTACCTTCGAACCGTTCTTTCGATCTTGCATCAACAGCTTGCCATTCTTGTGATTGTATGTTTTGTTCAATTTCTTCGAAATTCTTCACCAAGTAAGGCCTATAATGAACGGCGAAATCAGTCGGTGTCACAGAGTGTATTTCTTTAGTGAGAGGATAGCCTAAGTCACGCCACTTCGGAATTCCGCCATCGAGGATGGAAACATTATCATGCCCAAACACACGAAAAGTCCACCAAACTCTTGGGGCGGAAAAAAGGCCGAAATTCTCGCTCGTGTCGTAAACAATGACGTGCGTGCCGTTGTCGATGCCTAGTGTTTCTCCGACATAAGTTTTAAATTGGTTTGTTGACGGCAACATATGTGGAAGAGACGATTGATCATCCGAGCAGCCGTCGATGTCAAAAAATAATGCACCCGGGAGATGGTCATTTTGATATTCGGCTTTTGCATTTCGATTAGCATTTGGTAAATGATAGGAACCGTCTAATATTCGAATGTTTGACGATTTATCACCGATTTTGCCGAGCAGCCATTTCGCCGAAACGACGGCGGCTGATTTCATGCTGTTCATCCTTGTGCTTCGTCTTCTCTATTGTTTATAATGTTTAACATTAGATAGCTTAAGAACCTGTAAAGGTCGCAGAGGTTGTCCTACTTTAGGTAGATTAGGGTAGATAAATAATTTTAAAAAAAAAAAAAGAAAAAAAAAGGCATTTAGGATGTGTGTCAGTCGAAAAGATGTCGATAAATCGTGTCATTCATTGAAAAAAAAAAAAAAAATATATATATATATATATATATATATATATATATATATATATATATATAATTTCGGCACTTATACAGTTTAATCAAAACAAAAAAAAATTCACTTAATTTCATCAAGTAGTTTTTGTTTTACAGCGAAAAAAAAAAAAAGGTTCGATTTTTATTCCTAAAAATCGAAAAGCTAGTAATAAAGATGGGGAGGTAGTGACGGCGCTTTCTTTACATGGAGTTATCTCTCCGTGGCGTTTTTAAAATTCAAAATTTTTTTTTTTTTTTAAATCCAAGATGTTTGCCTTCAACGTGCTGTCATAAAAACGTGTTTTTCCGCAGTAAAAAAAAAACAAAAAAAACTACTCGATCAAATTTAGTGAATTTTTTTTTTTTCCGGGGATCTTCAGTTCAAAACGGATACGTTAAATATAACCTTTTTTCGGCGCTTATGTCAACAGATCATCAAATCTAAGGGAGATAACCAGCATAAACATAGCAAAAATAAGCATATTTTGCAAGATATAATTTGGGGCGTTGAAATAATCAGTAGAACAATGAAAGAATGTTGAACGAAGAAAAAAAAATAATAATAATAATTACACACACAAAAAAGAAATTTGTTTTTCTAATCAGTCAGCGTCAGGATGATTAAAACTTTTTTGAAGGAGATTTTGAAGTATTTAAACGTCAATGATTAAAGTTTAATTTAATTTTTTTTTTTTTTTTTTTTTACTATTCTGTAGGTTTGTAGGAGGGAAATGTTGTGCATTTCTTTCCTAATAATTACTTAAATAAGCACAAGGCCAAACGACATTACTTTTAACAAAACAATAATAAAGGGTTTATTTAAAAAAAAAAAAAAAAAAAGGGCGAGATTGTATCTCAAACTGGAGAGAAAGAAAGAAAGTGTAAATGTCTGTTTGAAGGTGTCGTCAACAAGTAGCAGTGGGAGGGGTGAGTGAGAGAGGTCTGTATAGGTCGCTTGCTGGCGTCTCTCTGGCGATTGCAGCTGAGATCCCAAAGGGCTAAAAATAATCCTTAAGGGGACAGCTCAATCAATGCGCCCTCCCAACTGATTAGTCAGTGTGGCCGAATCACTTTGGTACCGGGCATTGATCCGCTTATAGTAAATAGTTATTAACTGCTACATCACCCCCTGCTTAGGCGAAAAGCCGATGAAGATAAATAAAAAGGTAGCAGTCTTTAGAAAAATATAGAAAACAAGGCAACGTAATGTCTGCAAGTTTATGTTGCCGAAGAAAGAATATATAAAGGGTAATGAGAATAGAATGTTCCAGCTAAAATTTCTTCTTTTTTTTTTTTTTTTTTTTTTTTTTTTTTAAAATAAACAGTATATACAGGGGTTTAAATATACAAAGTTTTGCATAATTTTTTGGGCCAATGTACACGGCGGCCACTACGTGTAGTAGTGACATAGTTGTCATTTTCAGTATTCACTTCAGGTGTATGCTGTGTGAATGCAGGTGGGATATGTGTGTCTTGTGTTTCTGCATCAAGAAAAGCTCTTTTCACTCTGTCAACAGATACTGTTTCTTTTTTTGCCCCTAATATCCAGGGTGAAAAGTTTAGAAGTGCGTGATAACACGCGATAAGGACCAGTATAAGGCGGTGTTAGAGGGGCTTTCACACAGTCGTTTCTAAGAAACACGTGTGTCCACGAAGAAATGTCTTTGGGGACTGAAGATTTTATGGTCTGTTCCCTAGGTTTCATGGGTGGGAGCTTACTAAAGTAAGCTTGCAGTCTGTTTATAAGAGCTGGATCTGACAATCCTAGTTCTATCAGGATCAGCATCTGACCTGGCAGCGATAGAGGTACTCCATAGACAAGTTCGGCTGGAGAGTATCCCAGGTCCTCTTTGATAGCTGCATGACAGCCAAGAAGGACAACAGGTATGTATTCGTTCCATCGCTGCTGGTCAGGGTAAGCGCGTAAGGCAGCTTTCAATTGTCGATGGAAGCGTTCTATCATCCTGTTCGAAGCTGGGTGATAGCTTGTTGATCAAATACGTTTGATCTCTAAAATTCTGGAAAGTACCTGGAACAGGTGGGATTCAAACCACGGTCTGTAGTAATTGTTGTGGGGACTCCATACCGCAATATCCAGCCCGATATAAGGGCTCGCACTACAGATTCAGCCAAAATGTCCTTTAGGGGAATAGCTTCAGGCCACTGTGCGAAACAGTCTATGCAGGTCAGGAGATAAGTAAATCCCTGGCTGACTGGCGATGGTCCAACCAGATCGATGTGAACATGGCTGAACCGAGCATCTGGGGTGCTGAATGTTCCAAAGGGTGCACGGATATGGTTGTGCACCTTTGACTTCTGACAGGAAACACAGGAACGTGTCCAGGCAGTGATGTCACGCCTCATATTAGGCCAGAAAAATCTAGCTGTAATCAGCTTCACTGTGGCTTTGCGTCCGGGGTGTGCCAGATTGTGTAGTGTGTCAAAGACAGCTGTACCGATGAGTCATGGGAACAAACGGTCTAGGTGAATCTGTTGAAGTGTCATATATGATCTGTGTGTCCGAAGTAGGCATGGGTAGATACGCGAATTTGCAAGTTGCGAATTCAGATGACGACAGATCTAACGTGTCCAGACTTTGCTGGTCTAAGACCATTTGTTGTAAATCGATATCTGAAGGTGAGGACAGAGAATTAATAGGGAGACGAGATAAGGCGTCTGCTGCAGTGTTCTGTCCCCCAGAGACATGTCGGATATTGCTAGTAAATTGTGAAACAAAATTCAAGTGACGAGTTTCACGAGGTGAAATTTGTCCGGCTTAGCACGCAGTGCGAATGTAAGCGGATGGTGATCAGTGTAGATCACAAATTGTCAGCCTTCGAATGAATGCTGAAAGTGTTTCACTGCGAGGTACATAGCCAGGAGTTCACGGCCAAACATGCTGTAATGTTCTGCCGGTTTCAGCTGCCTCGAAAAATATGCGAGGGGTTGTAGTTGTTGTTGGTGCTGTTGTTGCAACACTGCACCTACAGCTGTGCCCAATACATCCACAACCAGTAAAAAATGGGCATCAGGCACAGGATGTGCAAGTAATGTGTGTGTTGTTAGTTTCTCCTTCACTTCTTTAAAGGCTTTCATCTGAATATCATTCAGTGAAATCTGCTCATTTTTCTTCTTCCTGTTACGTAACAAGTCAGAAAGAGAAGACAAGAGATCCACACAGTGTGGGATGAAGTGCCTGTAGTAATTTAGCAGGCTGAGGAAATGCCTTAGTTGGCGAAGTGAAGTGGGTGGTTTAAAGTCTTGTAGAGCTTTAACCTTTTCAGGTAAGGGAGATATACCCTCTGGGCTGATGATGTGGCCCAGGAAAACTAACTCTGAAGGACCAAAAACACATTTACCAGGGTTAATTCTAACCTGGTACTGTTGAAACCGTTCGAACAGTAGGCAGAGGTGAGTGATATGTCCCTCAGGTGAGGCACTTGCCACTAGAATGTTGTCTATGTAGTTATAGACGAAGTCTAAATCACGCACTACCTCGTCCATGAAGCGTTGAAAGGTACTAGCCGCGTTTCGCAAACCAAAAGGCATAGTTAAAAATTCAAACACTCCAAACGGAGTTGTTGGTACAGCAGTTTTCGGGATGTCGGCTGGATTCACTGGAATCTGATGGTATGCCTTAACCAAATCTAGTTTGGAGAAAGTCTTACAACCATGCAGTGAAGAAGCGAAGTCCTGTATGTGTGGGATTGGGTAACGATCGGGTACCGTAGTGGCATTCAATCGTCGGTAGTCCCCAGTCGGACACCAATCTCCAGCACGTTTCAGAACCATATGCAAAGGGGAAGCCTATGGACTGGATGAGGGGCATATGATTCCCAGTTGCAGCATATGGTTGAACTCTGCCTTCGCTGCTTTAAGTTTGTCAGCAGGGAGGCGTCGAGGTTGTGAGAATATAGGAACACCTGTGGTCTCAATATGGTGAGCTGTTGAGTGAAGTAGTTCACCCACAACAAAATTCAAGTTAGTTAACTCCAGGTAGGAGTTTATTAATGTATGATATGGATCATCGGCAGAAGCGATGAAAAATACAGGGCCAATAGATGTGAAGTTTGATTTTGAACCCGTGACGGAAAGTTCTGTATTAGCATCTATCAGCTGTTGTCTGCGTATGTCAACTAATAGGTTGAAGTGATGCAGAAAGTCAGTGCCTATAATGGGATAGAGCAAATCAGCTATCGTAAAAACCCACATAAAGTCTCTACGTAATTCCAAGTCAAGGGAACAAGAAATTTGACCGTACGTGGGAATAGACGAGTGATTTACCGCTTGCAGTGTGATGGATGAAACTGGCGGCCTCTCGGTGAGGAGTTTCAGTGGCCAAATGCTGCAAGCTGCTCCTGTATCAACCAAGCAATGCGCTTAGGATAAGGAGTCAGTGATAAAATAGGCACGGTGGGGGGGGTCTGTGGAGAATGTGCCGTGCTTAGTTCTCCAGACAATCGTTTGTTTCCCTGGTTCAAATACGAACAGGGCATTGTACAGTGCCGTGCGTCCTTGCCAAAACGACTATGATAAAAGCATAGTCCTGGCTTGCTAGAGTGATGGCAGTGATGTGAGTATGATGGACGGCTCTTGTAGCGGCATCTGGGTGATTGTGATCTGGCCACACTCAGCTTCCTCACCTCTCTGGTAAGCTGCTTGAGAGCGTCAAGTATAGCCAAGGAAGTTGCTTCTTGACTTGTGTCCCTAACTTTGGCTGATAGCGTAGAGACTTCAACCGAAGTCTGGGGGATAGCTGTGGTGGTAGGACCCTTGGTAAAGTTCATAACTTTATCTGCCAATGCCGCTACAATGTTGACAGAGTTTTTTTCCAACATAGGAGCTAAAATCGCTTTCACCTGTGCCGGCAGCCTCGAAAAGAAAAGCTGTTTTATAAGGGCACTGTCAGCGGGAACATCTCCAGCTAACTCTCTCATTCACTGGAGTAGCTCACTAGGCAAACGGTCTCCTAAGAGCTCGTCGTGGACTAATATTTGGAAGCATTTTTCCGCTGACACTGACGTCCAGAGCAGGACCTCCCGTTTTATCGAGTCGCATGTGAAGTTAGGAGGGGTGTCAGTGATCAAGTCTTTGACCACTGGCGTCAACAACGCAGGGAATACACTAAATAATATCGGTAATTGCCAATGCTCTTTAATGTCGTTTGCTGAAAAATACGACTCGAGCTGAGCGAACCAAATTTGGACGTCACCCGCATAAGCAGGCAAGTTGGTAGACATTAGATTAATAAATAAAATGAACAGACCAAAAAATCAAAAGTCGAAAAGTGAAAAAAAACTTCTTCAAAGAAACATGAATGAGAGATAGAAAAACGAAGGAAAATAAGTCAGAAGAATTACAAGTAAGATAAAAATAAATAATAGCAATAGTATGGATTGGAAAAGGAAAGATTTAAGAATTGTGTGTGTGTGTGTGTGTGTGTGTGTGTGTGTGTGTGTGAAAAATAAAGTGAATACTGTACTTACAGTGTAGTTGGCCATTAAAAAATAAATAAATAAATATTTATATATATATAGTTTGAGTTTGTTGTGTTGAAGGATGTAGTAGCTGGTCTCTTTGGTTAAGAAAATGGAAGGCGAAATGTTGTCTGCCCGTGGTTGATGAGTGCGTAAAGAAAAACAAACTATTTGTAAACAAAATGTTTTTTGCTCTGTTTTTTTTTTTTTTTTGGTTTGTTTTTTGGTTCGTTTTTCGGGTTTTTTTAAAACAAAATTCTTCAGTAATTTTTCTTCTTTTTTTTTGTTAGGTTTTTTTTTTTTTCTTCGTTTCGAAGTTTTATTTGTTATTGTTTTCTTCTTCGATTTTGAGCGTGCTGTCGCTGTTTGTATCGGCAATGGCGACAAGGAAAATGAATAACTTTCTTGTTGTTTTCGTCGAAGTTCTTTTCGTGAAAAAAAAATTATATATATCTTCCAGTCTTTCTGCCTTTATGATTTGGTCCCTTGTTTTCTTTATATTTTGCTCAAAAAAAAAAAAAAAAAAAAAAGAAACGCCTCTTCGTAAATCAAAAGGTCTGTGTTCATTTCAGGTAACCATTTTATACAAGGGAAATGTTGTGCATTTTTCTCCTAATAATTACTTAAATAAACACAAGGCCAAACGACATTGCTTTTAACAAAACAATAATAAAGGGTTTATTTAAAAAAGATGAGATTGTATCTCAAACTAGAGAGAAAGAAAGAAAGTGTAGATGTCTGTTTGAAGGTGTCGTCTGCCATCAGACTGCAGTCGTCAACAAGTAGCAGTGGGAGGGGTGAGTGAGAGAGGTCTGTATAGGTCGCTTGCTGGCGTCTCTCTGGCGATTGCAGCTGAGATCCCAAAGGGCTAAAAATAATCCTTAAGGGGACAGCTCAAATCAAGGCGCCCTGCCAACCAATTGGTCAGTGCGGCCGAATCACTTTGGCACCGGGCATTGATCCGCTTATAGTAAATAGTTTGTTAACTGCTACAGGTTCATTTTGCAAAGTATAATTTGGGGCGCATAATAATTAACGTACACAAAACAACGAAAATAGAAAACTTTTTTGAAGTAAATTTTGAAGTATTTAAACCGTCAATGTAATTTTTTTTTTAAACGAAAATAAAAAATTAAAAAATAAGAAATTTGTTTTTCTTTATTTTAGGTAATCAGTCATTTCTATCTGATTAAGAAAAAATAACAACGTTCAAAGATTCTGCACAAGATAAAGTGTTCGGGTTTTTTTTTGGGGGGGGGTCTCTTAAATAAGGGAAGCATTTTTCTTTGGCTAATTGGACAACAACTTCTTGATTAATTAACAAGTTTAGGCAATCTCCAAAAATACCGTTAGGGCTTACAACATGGCCGCCAGAAGAGTCACGTGATCCGGTTGATCCAAAATATGAATCGCCGTATTACGAAACCGGAAAACGCAAATTTAAAGCAAACTTTGACAAACAAGCATAATAATTAAGTACAAAAACAGTTTTTCAATATCATAATAATAAATAATTTATTTAGAACGGTCATTTAATTTTTTGTTGAGAAACAATCACAGTTTGTTTGTTTTTTAAAACAGTGTTTATAAAAAATATTTTATTCAGAGTTTTTCATAAAAATGGTATTTAAAACAAGGTGTTCATTTTTTTTAAGATGTAATGTTATAAAAATATGATGTAAAAAAAAACAGTTTATATTTTTAATTTTCATTTTATAAATTTAGACAGAATAGATGGAGGCGATGCAACAAATTAGCTCACAAAATTTATTTGGGCCGACTCTTTCACGCCACATAAATTCATTTAAATATGAAGTGAAGAGAGCCCTTGATGTACCGAATTGACGACGAAGTTTTTTCTTCGCTCGCATCCACGTATTTTCAATAAGTTGAGTATTTATAGTCGTGTCGTTAGGCTCCACAAAATTTCTTTCGTGGACAACAACATCGTGGCTGTAAATACCAAAGTCAATGTCTGCTACGGTTGCATAAGCGCTCCACCCATCGCTTATTATACGAGTCCCGGGTAAGATCCATTGGCGAATTATAGGGACCAGAGTTTCACGTTTTCTGTCTGGAACCTCGATCAAAAGGCAATTCTTAGAGCCTCGTTCGATGGCGCCGAACACCTAATGGCTACGTCGGACAGTTCCTCTATGATATTTCCGAGGGTAAAAATGGCTTTCATCAATTTCAACCTCTTTTGGGGTCCAGGTCTCATCTACACCCCCCAATTGAATTGGGTTTTGTTCAATGTACTGAGTGCACACTTCCCTCAAAAAGTTGCACCAGTCGCTCACTTTGTTGGCACTCACCTCACTTTCTGTTGCCATAGTTTTTTGTGGAAAATCCATGCTCCACATATACATAATTATTACAATGGTTCTTAGATTGAGGTTGCTTCTTTGAAAAAAAGAGTTTGTTCTAATTGTATTACGATATCCATCGTTTCGGCAACGCCATCTCCAACCATCCTTGGATTCGGAATATCGAGCCAACACGCATGGTGACCCACAAATTTGACAATTGCATGAATTGGCTATCAGACGTCTCTGTGCAAGCCATGTCAATATGTGCACGTCATCTGGCATTGCTAACATTAGCCGAGACAATGTCATAGTTTCGCCAAGTATAGCGTTATTGTCATGAACACGAGGAACGAGGAACAAGGGTGATACGTTAAGGGCCATTGATATTTTTGTAATTCTCTGAGGTAGGTAGCAGTTCCAATTTCAGGAATCGTCGTGGTTCAATTCCAGGAATTGTCATGGTTCAATTGCGTTCCGTCGACCACGACCACTTGTTTGTTCTGAATAAAATACTTTTTATAAACACTGTTTTAACTAAAAACAACCTAAGATTGTTTCTCAAAGTTTGCCTATTTTTATAACAACATTATATCAACAAAAAATTAAATACAAACAAATTGTGATTGTTTGTCAAAGTTTGCCTTCAAGGCTGCGTTTTCCATTTGCACGATTCATGTTTTGGATCAACCGGATCACGTGACTCTTCTGGCGGCCATGTTGTAAGCCCTAACGGTATTTTTGGAGATTACCCAAGTTTATTTAATTTTGTTGATTAATTAACATTGTTTCATTGTAACAGGTTGTTTACTTTTGTTTTTTGTATGTTAATAATAAGTCTATTTTGCTACTTAACATGGTTATATTTTTAATTTCATGGATGGATTAACTTCGCTAACTTATTTTCTTATCGTAAATTGTTTCAGCAATTTCCGGAACTCGGCTAGAGTAATCGTGTAATTTTTTTTTTTTTTTTTAACATTCTTTCATTGTTCTACTGATTATTTCAGCGTCCCAAATTATATCTCGCAAAATATGCTTATTTTTACTATGTTTATGCTGGTTATCTCCCTTAGATTTAATGACCCGTTAACATAAGCGGCCTTTTTTTTTTTTCGATATTTTCATTTTTTTAATGTCTTGATTAAACTGTACAAGTACCAAATTATATTTTGATACATGTTTATACAATCTTACTGTGAAAAAAAAAAAAGAAGAAAAGAAAAATGAATGCCGATGCTCAAAATGAATAAACATCTAGACCTTGTAGCGAGCTGCTACACCTCTTCCTTTACTTAAAAATTCACCAAAAATCAGGAAATTAACCAATTTGAATGAAATTTTCAGTATTGATCAAGTAATGAATATAATGAACCCATTATTTTTTTATTTAAATCTTAATGGAAATGTATTATTTTATTTAAACAAAAGATCTTTAGTAAAGTTATGGTTTTTAGTAGTAAAAAAAAAAAAAAATGATTGAATTTAATTTTGCTTTTTTTATGAAAATAAAGGATCGTAAAATATAACAATTTAAAAAAATTATTTAATTTTTATAGGAACATTACCATAAAACCCCTCAAGGTCTGTATTAATGAATTCGATATAACTCGAAGAAAAATGAATTTCTCGATCTATCGATATTATCATTGAATTAAGCATTGCTTATTTAATATTTTCACACAAAAAATTATAATAGTAAAAAATATTTATACTTTGTTTTTTAATTGCCGGTTTCGCATAATTTTTATATGTAAGATTTTAATATTTCCCTTGCTTGAATGAATGTGAAACTTTCGGCGTAACATATTTTTTATATAATATTGAACAATAATTTAAAAAAAATTAATTTAACAACCGGAACATAGAAAAATAATTAAATTAAAAAATGGTAAAAATTATATTAACGTTCAGGATAAAAATGTACGGATGCACGTCGGGAGGGAGGAGGAACAAACATCTTGCCACTCATCTCCCTTCATAATGCCCCTGCAACTTATGTCCCCGATAGTAGCCCCTACTTCAAAGTGGCACTGTGCCTTGTTTGGGGTGAAAATTGATTAAATAAAATTAAATAAAAATCTCAGTGGCCACATCGCAGCCACCGAAAAAAGACATCTACCTTAGAATAGCCAAGGCTTGGAGTGCACTTAATCGGCTGAAAGTTATATGGAAATCTGCCCTCTCAGAACAGATCAAGAAAAACTTTTTTTTAGAGCCATAGTGGAGATGGTGCTGCTTTATGATTCACCAATATGGATTCTCAGTAAAAAGCTTGAAAGTTAGTTAGATGGAACTTGCACTAGAATGCTCCTGGCAGTGTTAAACTTAAACTGGAAAACATATCCAATCATTAACTGTCGGTATATAGTCAGTTGCCCAAGATTTCTTCAGTAATAAAAGATAGAACATTGCTATAGAAAAAAAAAATGAGGTTGTCAGTGACGTGGTAGGAAGACCTGTCAAGACGTACACAAATTTATTGATAGAAGACGGCTTACAACTTGAAGATCTTCCTAAGGCCATGAAACCTGTGGAGGGTAAGAGTCATTTTGGTCTGGGCGATTACTTGATATGATGATGAGAATGTGTCTACACCTAAGAAATAATAAAAGAACATTTTTCTATTATCGGCGAAGAAAAATTATTTTCAGTAAAATTAAATTAAAAAATGGTAGCCTCGTAGGAGATGTCCTTTTCTCCTCCTTGCAACCTCTATCTCACAGAAGAGATGTTGCGAGTTTGTCTCTGATGTATCGTTATTTTCATGGAAAGTGTTCGACTGAGCTTCAATCTATGGTCCCCCCTCGCCAAACTTTCACAAGAAACACTCGTCTAGCTGTAAACACTATCAATAATTCCTCCCACTCTTTATCTGTGCCTAAACCTAAACGTAGATTCCATGAACAAAGCTTCTTTCTTAGAACTGCACGCCTGTGGAATTGTCTTCCGTTTTCCTGCTTTCCGGCTGACTACAATATGGTTGTGTTCAAGTCTAACGTAAATAAGTTCTTGATGAGCCGTTCCATATAAGTTATCAAATGTACCAAATTTTCATTACTAATGATTACTATATTGTCCAATTTCTACTGTACACTCTTTAACCCTTATCCTTGAGTGGCCTCTTGGCCTTGATAATGTGGTGATGCCTATGTAAAAAAAAAAAAATAAAAAAAATAAAAGAACAATTATTTCTGATTTGAATAAAAAAAATTCTTTCCAAATAAAAATGAACAATTCTT
Organism: Euprymna scolopes; assembly: GCF_053919585.1. NCBI lineage: Eukaryota > Metazoa > Mollusca > Cephalopoda > Sepiida > Sepiolidae > Euprymna > Euprymna scolopes. The sequence continues at coordinate 176,328,637 of NC_136482.1, forward strand.
ACCGAATAAAAAGGAGACATATTTCCGAATAAAAAGAACAATTATTTATCCACTTTTTCCACTTTGCATGGCAAATTAACTCATACGCTACTATAACCAACAAAGCCTAAGAAGGGGGTAGTGTAGCAGTTCCATGATGAAAGATCTCATTTATTTTGTTTGTAGATGCATTTTCTTATGCAGTAATAAATTGTGATTTGGTTGGTGAAAATGTGTAGTTATATACAAACAACTGGCACATCACTGTAGACCCACTTGCAGTCTTTCCTAATTTCTACCTAACGCTTGAATAGCACCAAATGCAAGTCAAAAAACCAATGGGAACAGACGTAATTTCAGCACAAAGTGAATTAAAATACCTGAACCAAATTACATTTCTACTATAATATGTACCTGCCAAGTCAACTTGCTTAAGTTTCTGTATTCTTATGTTCCTGGTAAACAAAAATAGATTTATATTATTGGAAAGAAGTTGGTAGTTAGTGTAGCAATTAAGCTGACATTGTAAACATGCAATAGTCCAATGTTATGTCTGGCAAAACAAAATGCTGATGAGGGTTTGAGTGTAATTCACTTATCAGGCTGAGATAATTTAGAAAGTTATCTAAGGAGGCATTTTCGGTAACATTTCTTGTTGATAAAATTGGTAATTCTTTAAGTGAAATGTTTCTTATTGCATCTTGAGTTGGACTTTCATTCTTCAGATATCATCATGACTTAAGCCTGTCATTCGTGAGTGTATTAATAGGTGTTCAGTAATGGCACAAGTTCCTTGAACTTACTCCATCCGCTCCTGTTTCTTCTCTATATAAATGACCTTCTAGAGAATATTAAGAAAATTAACATTTATGCTGATGACGCCATCCTCTATTTTGGTATTGTGTCTCGCTCATCTTCAGACCAATTGAAATATGCAGCTAATCTAGAAGTTGATATGAGTTTAGTTATGGATCAGGGTAAGAAATGGCTTGTTTCATTCAATCCTGTTAAAACTCAGCTATTGTCTCTCAGTTGTAGGTGTGTCCCTTTTCTTCCTGAGATTCTTATGGATGGCTTTGGTCTGGATAAGAAATCAATTTTAAAACTTCTTAGTTTTTCTCTCATCAAATCTTTTTTGGAGTCCATATATTAAATCCATTGCTCTTCCTGCGTCTCATAAAATCGGTTCTCTCTATCCCTCTAAACACTTTCTCACACCTGAGGCTATTCTCTATTTCTTTAAATCTATTATCAGTAGGGCTAGGACAACAGCATATTCTTTTCATTGTTTTAACTCGAGTCTGTACCCGTTGATATCTTATATGCTTTTATATATAGTGATGTGGTTCTCAGTTGATTAACTGTGTCGGATATATACTCGAGAGTCAAAATAATGAAAATAATATGCTGTCGCCATGGCCCTAATTATCAGACGATATATGGAGTACTGTTGTCATATTTGGGTTGGTGAATCTCTGTCCCATTTCAGGGTCCTTGATAAATTGCAGAAACGTACCTGTAATTTGATTGGCCCTACCCTTTTTTCTTCACTACAACCTTTCTCTCACAGACGTGATGTTGCGAATCTCAGTCTTTTCTACAAATATTATCATGGCATGTGTTCCTCAGAGGTGTCCGAGCTATTCTCCGCTTCCATTGTTACTTGTTTGACTCGGTTTAGTAATCTCCATAACCAGCTGTCTTAATACAGCTTCCTATTCCTCCATATCTTTTCTCTTAGAACTGCAAGGTTGCGGAACTCCCTTCCTGCTCACTGTTTTCCTTCTACCATCAGCCTTGGTCTTGAAAAGACTAAGTTCAACAAGCATCTCCTGTCTTTGCGATAATCATCATTCATTCTTGTTAGCTCCTTACATCGAGTGGCCTCATGTTTTGTCTTAAGCGATTTCCATGAAAAAAAAAATTCTTACAATCATACTAGTACCTGCTCCACCCTGTGCTCCAATGGTATCACCAAGGTAACAAAACTTCTCGACAATCTGTTACACCTGATGATATACATCATTGGCTTAATACAAACTCTAAAATGAGTAGAGGATAAAGTATAACGGTTAACAAAATTTATTCAACAACTTACAGATTAAATGGTAATGTAGAAGTTGCTGAATATGTGATGATTAAAATCTGATGTGTTATATATTTTGTTTACCTCCCTAAATTGTAATGGCAGACAAATTTCTCTTCTTCACTCAAGGGTAATCACTAGGGCTAGGACAACAGCATATTCTTCTCATTGTTTTTACTCTTTAGTATATATACGACACAATTAGACATAATTAATCAACAGAGGACCACATCACTCTACATGAAAACATAATATACCAATGGATATATACCTGAGAATCAAAACAAGGAAAAGAATATGCTGTTGTCATAGCCCTAGTAATCGCTCTCTCTTCTTCGGTCCACGGGAAATAACTTATCTTTGGGTTGTACCTAACAACCTCAATAGCTTTAAATATACTTTTTCCACATCTTAATTCTCATCCATCTCCATTGTCTTAAGAAGTGTCATTGAATTACTACTGAGTAAGGATAACCACTTTCTATTGATATAAGAAAGATGATAAAAAAAATCTAGGGACGTTCTGCTCACAGTATTTTTTTTTTCTTGCTCTGACAAAATACAAAATCAACTTTGCAATCTAGTGGATGATCTTCTCTATTATTCCTTATTGTCCCTCTCTCACAGTAGACACGTAGCTAGTCTTTCTCTACTCTGCTGTTATTTTCATAGAAGGTGCTCGACTAAGCTCCAATCTCTGGTTACCCTCTTCCACCCAAAAATATTTCACAGCACAAACTTGTTTTCTACCATGTGTACAAGAAAGAACTTTTCTATTTTAATTTGTGTGGCTAAAATCAAGCAGAACAAGAGTTTCCCCCATCTATGGACAGACATTACCATAGGATTGTTTCCCTGTGGATCACAACATGTTCATCTCCAAGTCCAATATTGACAAATATTTTATGAGTTGCCCTCTGAAGTAGTCAAATGTTGTCCATGCCATTTTTTCCAATTTTCTCATTGTATTTCTCATCATCCAGCTGACAATCCTATTGGCTTTCATTCTCAAGTGGATTTTGGCCTGACTAATAATAGAAACAACAACAACGAAAAACAAACAATTTTACATATTAAAATTTTTATTGAATATCAGAATTCATTGGAAAACTAATTTTTAACAATAAAAAAACAAAAAAAAAACAAGACAAAATAAGAACAAAAAGTTAACTTTTTCAAAAACAAACGAAAAAGTAAAGAAATACAAAAAAGTAAGAAATAAATAATCAATTTTTTTTCATTTTTTTTCAAGTTGCTTAACATTTTTTTTAAGGTTTATCTTGAATTCTTAATTTAAGAATTTTGTTTTGGGGGGATATTTTTGTCTTGCACTATGCAATCCATGAATATATATATATATATATAGCCCATTATTTTTCATAACTCATAGTTAATGAAACAGGTTTTATATATATATATATATATATATATATATATATATGCAAAAGCATTAACAAGAAAGGAATTTCTGCCGAATGATGAGATGTAACTAAATAATTTACCATAACAAATCGGAGAAGAGTTGAATAACATTGTTGTCATTTGGTTGCAAAATAATTCAGTTTATTTTCAAAACATAAGATTTTTTGTTGCTCATGAGTTGCTTTGAAAGTTTTGTTCAACCACTGAGTGGATCCTCTCTACAATTGATTGCATATAAAATGCGTTGTGTCATAATTTCCTGAGTTGAATACTGCGGCAACTTTATCATAAACATACACGTCTCAACACGGATGTAACGATTATCGGGTGATCCTGAAAGAGAAAAAAACATAATAATTCCAATAATTAGTGGCTATTCAATCCGCACATTCAGACATAAAAATGCTATTTCAAATTTAAATGCACTGACACTTTGGTTCTTCTCCAGAATTCCCTTTATATATAAACAAAAAAAAAAAAAGCAAAAATCTGTATGATGTACATACCCATGACAAAACAAAAATATCATATTCCAAAAATCATAAATTGATCAAGTAGTTTTATTTTTAAATAAGAAAATAAAATTTTATTAATATCGGAGGAGTGACCGTCTCACCCAACATTTTGAAGAAAAAAAAAATCTAAGAAAGAGACAAAGTAAATAACAATAATTCAAAACTTGTGAGATTTATGTGATAATGCCTACAAATTCCGATTAATCGCTTAAAAATGATTTTCTTTATAAAAATAAAAAAGATTAATTTATATGATTTTTTTTATTTATATTTTTATTTCATCATGCGTATGTACATCATGCATATTTTTTTATCATTAGAATTGTGAACAAGAACGGACATTTAAAAAAAATTTTTTTTTTACTTAATATTTTGACGATTGTTACTTGAAAGAAGATTTGGCACTTTCATATACAAATGAAGAAAACATTGAATTTCAAGTGAAACAAATGACATCTACATAATTTTCAGGCTTCAAATAATAACATATGCAAAAATTGCAGAAAACGATAAGGTAGAAAAATAATTATTAACTAGCGGGACCTGTCGAAATTCCACAGCGAAGTCTTTCATATGTAATATATTGATGTTGGCATTCAGCATCAGCTTGAATCAAAACCAAAAACAAAACTTTCGAAACTGAAACTAAAACTCATGGAGAATTCTTAGTATAATTATTTATTACAAGAAATGGAAGATCATAACAGTTAAACGACAGTAACTCGGAAGAAAAAAGATGTAAGCGTACCACACAAAATAACACACATGCTATCATATTGCTATATAGATAAGATATATTATATTGGGTAAAATATAATATAGTGATTAAAAAAAAAAAATAGATGACTTGGGCGCCTACAGCTACGATCGAAACCGAAACTAAAAATTATGAAGAATTTTTGTATCAGCATTTATTACAAAAAATATGTATATTCTAGAATTAAATCTCAACCAATGGAATTTGCCAGAAAGTGTGACACACACACGCTATCGTATTAATATATAGATTGAAAATGCCTCATCACATGACCTTGTAAAGTGCTGGCATTGTGAATTCAAACATAGCCGGAAGTCTGTGGAAACAGCTCTCAGACCTGGTCGCCCCCCTTTTGCCATTGATGAGGCTTCTGTCCGTCAAGTTGAGGCTGCCATTTTGGAAGATCGGCGCATTACAATTCGCCAAATAGCACAAGATGTCAAGATTAGTACAGGGTCTGTGGAAACTAGCATTCATGACCATTTGCATATGCATAAGGTGTCTGCCAGATGGATTCCCAGGTTGCTCACACCATTCCAGAAGCAAGAACGTGTCGAGTGCTTGAGGATGAATTTGGAGATGTGCCAAGATGAGTCAAAGTTTTTCAAAAGACTGATTACACAGGATGAAACCTGGGTCCATCACTATGATCCAGAGACCAAAATCCAGTCAATGCAGTGGAAGCACTTGGACTCACCACCTCCAAAGAAGGCAAGGGTTCAGCTCTCCGCTGGCAAGGTCATGCTCACAGTCTTCTGGGACCAGGACGGAGTAGTGATGACAGATTTCCTGGCAAAGAGTACCACAATTACAGGAGCCTATTATGCTTCACTTTTGAGGAAATTAAGGGAAGCTATCAAAATCAAGAGGCGGGGCAAGATCAGCAAAGGTACCCTCCTCCTGCAGGACAACGCTCCAGTCTACAACTCGCATGTCGCCAGATCAGAAGCACGGGTGTGTGGTTATGAAATCCTTCCCCATCCTCCCTACTCTCCTGACCTTGCACCCTCTGACTTTCACCTCTTCCCAGCCATGAAGCTGTTTTTGAAAGGAAAGCTTTTCCCAGATGATGCAGCCTTGATTTCTGAAGTCACATCATGGTTGGAGGACCAATCTGGTGTGTTCTACAAAAACGGTCTCCAGAGCTGCATCAAACGATGGGAGAAATGCATAACTCTGGGTGATTCCTATGTAGAGAAAGACTAATAACTGCGCCAAGTTTCGTTGCTCTACTGCTATGGGAAGTGGGTCAGGGGCATTACTTATTGCACATCCCTCGTATTACATTTACTTAAAAAGAGATAAGTTGGCAAGAGAGATAATAAAGTTCTGTTGCTTATTTCATGTGATGAATATAATTCGAATTGTCAGACAATATCAATTCCCCATATAAACCTTAGAGAAAGCAGTTTTTTATTAATAATTATTTTTCTACTTTATAATTTTCCATAATTTTTGGATATGTTACTATTTGAGACCTGACAATTACATAGATACCATTTGTTTTATTTGTAATTCAATATTCTTTTTGTATAATATAGAAGCGCTAAAGATCTTTTCAAGGGAGATAATTCTCATAAAATCAGTTCTCTCCATTGCACACACTTTTATCTATTTTTAACATTTTGCACCAATGAATATTTACGAATAAATAATTGAGTAATAATTCAGTTAAAGTTTGCACCTGAAATAATAATTGTGTTGCATTTCTTGGCATAATTGAAATGATGAATATTGTTCAATTTTCATATGGACCCAGATTCAAGATGTCTTTTTTTTTTTTTTTTGTTGATAGTTGATATATTCATGAAGAAAGATAAGGATTTTAACTTTAAATAGATTTAATTCATTTTAACGACTAAACGAGCTCCATTTCTTAGCTAGGAGGTACTTTTAGCTGGCTCATCCTCCCACAAAGGAGAGGCATGATCTCCACATATCAGGATCTTGTGTTACATGTCTTTTTAATAAAGTTTACTGAGCAACTGTGATTCTGCCTTTGTCACATTATAATAAAAACCAACCATAGATTTGTTTCTTATAGAAGACCACAGCTAACCCCAAAAAGAATCAAACAAACCACAACACCTAATAAATTATATTTTAAGCAAATTACTGCAATTGAATAAAATTATGCAATAATTGTCTCACCTGGTCCATCGGGAGGTGCAATTTTCATAGGATATGGAGGAACGTGGGCTGTATCTGAAGATCCGTCACGACATGGACAAGTCTGGGGAATTCTTTCTTGATTGCATGCAAACTTAATGAAGCGTCCCAAATCATCTTGGCCAAAATTATCCAACGCCGTCCAGAAGAATTCAATATGCTGATCCGTTTCAGTTAAGCCAACTTGATACATCGTGTGAGCCTAAATATAAAACGCTCAAAAGTTACAATAAAAATTGACATGCATCCATAGCATTTAGATTCTTAGTTATAAATTAAAAAGAATAAATAATTGTCATGTCATGTTTTTTCACTCTCCTTCCTTCCTCGCCTATGACTGTGTAGGTGTCTTTTTAGACCATCTGCAGATCTGCATGGCCAACTAAGTTTGCATATAATTATTATTAATCATTTTTAATGCTATTTTATTTGTTGGCTCTCTGCAATATATCCTAAGGAGTTTTATAAGTAAATAAGCCTGTGTGGTTTTAACAATAGAAACAATTGAAAGGTCAATGTGTGCTAGAGTATCAAGTAAAGACTTTCCTTTAAAAAGTTGCTTTTTAGGTCTTTTTATTTGGGTCTGTTTTGAACAAATATCACATTAAAAATTGTCACCGACACATACTTTTTATGATATTAAGACCTTATTATCCAATGCATTCTCTATCATTTTCATAGGTGGCCATGTTTATTTTTGTACGTACAGTCAATTCTGCACACACGCCCACAGATATTATATATATATATATATATATATATATATATATATATATATATATATTGCAGAGAAGTCAAAAAATGAAAGTGTCAAAAACTCATAATTACACGCAAACTTATTCAAAATTTAAAAAATAAAAGCACAACTGAATTTCTTTTACTTTTGTATTTTATTTCATTGAATTTGTTATTTTTGGTTCACATTTTTGTCTTTACTTCATAACAAGTTGTACTTGTAAGATGCGTTAATTTTTTTGTCTTACACCAAAACGAGAGTATAAACAGGGAGACAAAAAGTTCATGAGTACTGTTTAACGGTATGTTTTCAACAAGTCAAAGTTGTACACTTTCCCACTTTTCCATCATCATTGAAATAAACATTTCAGTTGAAGTTTTAAAAGAAAAAAAAAAAACACAAACATATTTACTCACCTTAAGAAAATCTAAATCAATATATGGAAGCCCACAAACTCTTAATTCCATGTTTGCTGGTGACATTAAAGTTAACAGTTGAATCGGAATAACTGAAGCTAAACCAGATTTTAAAGCTTCCATCCTTTCAGAACACGTTAATTCGTCGATTCTTAAATGACGGATTTTTTCTACATAATCATGTCGATTTTCCCAACTATAAATAAAATCAAGAAAAATAAATTTTATTTCGTGCAAAGGACAACAATCATTTTGAAAAATATAGATTTTAAAGATTGTGCACATATATATATATATATATATATATAAAGAAAAGAAAGAAAATCATTGGAAAAACTAAAGAAAATTCTCTTGGATAAAAATTTTATATCCAACCAGTTTTTATACCTGGCTTTGCCCGGGGCGAAAAATACGCTTAAATATGATATTTTAATTTGTCCAGATTATTATAGAGTCGTGATTTCAAAAGTAAAAAAAAGTATTTAGGTGCCATCAGCTAGAATCGAAACCGAAACTGTAGAATTCAAAGCTGGTGATATTACTACTGTACCATCGTGAGACACATAAACGGATTAAAAATTAAAAATAAACTAAGATGAATGTACAAAATGTTAAACGATTTTTTCAATTTGGACCCATTTTTGACCATTTAAAAACAATTTTAACTCGCTAAAGACCCATAAAAGAACGGCCTGCAAAAAATCCAATCATATTTAAGGCCTCTAGCGCCGCTCTGCAACTTTTAGTTTTGGAGGAGATAGAATTTGAAAATATAGAGACAGACAGACATATGGCTGTTTATATATGTTTATATATTATTACACATGCAATAAAAGGTGGGGATTTAAGTCACAAATAAACGTAGGGGTATGATAAGAAATTTCCGAGAAGAATGAAAACTGTTTATCTTTGTAACACGTTGCCCAAAGGTGGGGGGGGGGGTACAAGGAAATTTACAGGAAAACAAAAACCCAAGTATTTTCTCTTTATCGCATATGTGACACCGCAAAAATAAAATAATAAAGCAAGTGGATGGAAACGCAAGGACGAACACAATAAAAATGCAAGAAAATAACGAAATAACAAACACTTTTCCAAACGATACAAAAATAGATTTATTTAAGAAAAAAAGAAGAGTTTAACGAAAGAAAAAGAAATGTATTCAAAGTTATGGAATCTGGAGTACATCTACGCGTATGGAAATGAGCGAAAGTCCTTTTTGGGGTGGGGGTAATTAAAGTCTTTGCACTTACAGGTTTCTTTTGTTTTCCCTTTTTTTTTGTTTCTTTTACTGGTGTGTTTTACAACAAGGGGTGGGGATACACTAGTAGACCTTCGCTCAGTTTCAATACGACTACTGCACTAGCCTATCTTGTGGGAATCATGTTTTATTTTATCTCGGTGACGAAATATGGAAAACAAAAATGATATATTTCGTCAGCCTAAAATTAAGTATTTAAATTTTGATTTAAATACATAGTCCAATTTAATATATATATATATATATATATATATACACACACACACACACACACTCCTATAAATTTGTTTTTTTTCTTGTATTGATATTCATATTAAAAACCCTTTTTTCTATTGAATTAAAAAGAAAATACAACTTTGTTATATATGAATCATGGAATTGCATTCATCTGCAAAAGATCTAGATAATTTGCACATTCTTTTAAACATTCATTTTAATTCCCTATTAGTTTTTCGGTTTTCTTATGAGATTATCATTTTTAGATAACTATTACATGTAATTATATTCAGGCAAATATTCTACATGATTTATACTTGCGCGATATTGGTGTAAAAGGTTATAGTAAACACAAACCTCTTTGTATATTTATGTATGTATATATGTATATATTTGTTTAAAAATTTTGCCTACCAAACTCTTGTCAGTTTTTGGTCTACAGACATGAAACTTAATATATAGGGTATTCGAATCTATGCGAAATTTTATATTTAGGTTTTAGCTGGGGAAAATCAGTGCAAAAGAGTGAAAATTTTAAAACTTAAATTTACTAGGTGAAGGTCAAACGACGGCATTACGAATATACATGTGTAACGAAATAGCTATTGGTTCATGTTTTAATTTTTAGCCTTGCAGCAAACATGTCTTCATAGATCAGAACTTAATGTCAAAAGAAAAAGTAAATCGTAAGCTAAACGTTTTGGTTTCGATTCTCAGTGGCAGAGCAAAAGTCATTTTTTTTTTAACTTTTTAAATCATTACTATGTACTGGGTCCAATATAATATAATAATAAATACAAAATCTACATTAATCAAAATATCATATTTAAGCCTATTTTATGACCGGGCAATGCCAGGCGGCCTGCTAGTATATATATATATATATATATATATATATATATATATATATATATATATATATATATATATATATAAAAAAACAATTATGTATTATGAAACAGGTGCTGTGAAAAAAAAAAAAAATTGGAAATTTTGACATGTTGAAAGAAATAAATGGTAAGATGAATAAAATCTTGAAATTTGGAATATAGCTGTTTTGTCATCGATTTGTATATGCTCTGTAGTTAATTTTAACATACATTAAGCTTCATAAATAAAAGGATTGGCATTAATAAAGAGGGAAATATAATTGATAAAGCATATTTTTCTCATATATATATTAAATATAATTATCCATGGACACATTTCATCATTATATGAATCATCAGCATGGCTAAACCTAATGAGATCCAAAACCCGGACTCTATAGTTTGAAGCCCTACAGCTGAGACAATCCCCATTGTAAATGCCATTTATTTATATCATCATTCACAGACACTAGACCAGTACCCATCTCCAGCTAGGAATTGAACCCACAACCATCTAGTTGACAGTCTGTAGTTCTACTAATCGAGCTACAGGATCGGCGAGAGTAAATGATATCTACAAGGTCTTCATATAAAGATTGACCATCACTTGTAAAATACTCCATTTGTTTATTTACAAAAAAGAGCTTTGCATTACACTCAGTAACAGGAGATACCATTTAACGAAATTGCTCTACCCCAAAATTATATATATATATTATTCATTTTTTCTTATCATTTTGTTCAAGTTGGGGATGGGGAATCCTACTGAATGCCAGACATTCACCTGCTATCTCATATATTCCAATAGAGATTTTTTCAAGATTCTAATAGTCTCTTTAAGTGCAATTGTTTGAATCTCTCTTGCACTTGGTTCACTGGATATATTTGCCAGGTAGTTTTTAAAATTCTTCATCAATTCATCATTTTTTTAAAAATTCTTAAGTCTTCATCAGTCCTGTTGCTCCTATAATTACTGGAATGTGTGTACAGCGTAATTTCCTGAACTAATGAACGGATCATAATGTATTTTGAAATATATATTTTAGGCAACATGGTGAGAGTAATATGGGCACATATTTTTTGTAAATGCTAACACCAACCTGATAGGCCCTGAACTGGCATCTAAGCTTCAGCCTCTGTCACATCGACGAAACGTTGCATCCCTCTGCCTGTTCTACGAGTATTTTAATGGTGAATGCTCTGACGAACTGCAGACACTTGTGCCCCCACGACGTAGACACCCTCGACAGGCAGCTAAATCCCACCCCCATGCAGTAGAGATCCCTAGATGTAAAAAGATCTTTCTACTCCAGTAGTTTCTTCCCCAGAACCGCTAGACTCTGGAATTCCATTCCAGGTCCATGCTTCCCCAACTGTACTGACATGCAGAAGTTCAAATGTAATGTGAACCGACATCTTGCTGCCCAAATCCCTACATAGTGCCCCAGTAGTTGCTGCCCCTGATAGTAGCCCCCTACACCTAAGTGGCAATGTGCTTTGTTTGAGGTGAAAATGTAATTAAAAAAAAAAAAAAAAAAAAAAAAAAAAAAGTTAGGGAGTGTAATTTTTTTTTATATATATTCCTGACAACATAATGAGTGAAATTGCACATTATTTTTTGTAAATGTTTGCACTTAGGTGTGCCCACTCAAGCTCTCACTCACCTTAGAAAAAAAACTTTCAAAACAAATCAGATACAAAAAAATTTAATAGAGAAAATAATTGCTCTTCATTAAATTTTGATATATATTAAGTAACAATTTTAAAAGGATCAATGTTTGCGTGTGTGCTTCAATAATATGCATGTGCTTAGTAAAATCATGAACTACTGAATTTATCACTATGAATTATAAAAAAATATATATTTTAGGCAACAGGGTGAGTAACATGGGCACATCATTGTTTTTCTAAACTTTACCATTTAGATATATAATGCTACATTTATTGCTGATTCTAATAGTTTTTTTTTTTAAATCTGTTCAGCAAGTAATATTTATTAGGATTCAACTCTTGGCAGATATAGTTACTCCTTTTGGAGATAGAAGGGTTGTTCCAAAAGTAAAGTCGTGTATTTCTTTTCAGCTCACAAAGTTGAAGAGCTACGAAAACAGGCGTGGTACCATTAAAACAAACTTTCATGTTCCAGAATTTATTTTTCTACATAGTCACCACCATTCTCAATGCACTTTTGCCAAGAATTAAAGGAAACATTTCTGCTTCTCATACACATCCATGACAGGAGCTGCTTTCTTAAAGTCTTACACTGTCAATATCTGCGACAGAGTAATGAAACTTCCAGGTCACGAATGCATAAGTTTAGTCATCATAACAATGCATTCAGCAATCCCATCTGATCCATTCGAGTGGAATAAAAAGTAGGAGACATTACTTTTGGAACACCTCTTATATTATAAAAAGTGTTCTCTTTGAATATAAGATTGAAATAAGTAATAAATTCCAATAAAAAAGGTAAGTTGTAAAAAAAAAAAAAAAAAAAAAAGTTACTAACGAAACCAAAACAGATTTGCCATTTGGAATTAATTCTACTTCTTCACCCGTCAAACGGCTGTAAGTGAACTGCGAATAGACATCAGCACATAGCGCTTGCAACTCAGATTCTGTTTCAACCTAAAAAATAAGAGAACATAGCAATTTACCGACGAATGAGTTTTTATATCATTAAAGAAAATATTTAAATAAGAATTTTTTTTTAAGTCCATGTTAATGCTTACAAATTAAAGTATATGTTAATTTTTCATGAAAAATAATTATTAAGGAAAATACTCAAATAAGCATTTCAGTTGGTTCTTCTGTTAAAGTTAATACTTGAATTCAACCTAATTAAAAAAATAAAAATACAGGAAAAAATGTTACGATGTACAGAGTGGAACAATAAAATTGTCACCCTAGAAAAGACAATATGATTCCATTTCCGTTTGATGAAAACCGGTTTTCTTTTTTGTTGCAGACCATCTAATAGTTGGCCAGTTGCGTACGAATCCCAAGAGCATCCTATCATGTGTGAAAGTGATACAATATTCAATGAGCGAGATCAGAGATGCACCACTGTACAACTCATACTCTCTATCAATCCAAGTTATGACAACAGGATAATTGCCAGCACCCTCAAAATGCATCGCTGGATTGCAACAAATAACAGGGACGTGCCCAGGGTAATGAAAAAGTTTCCAGCCACAGTTATGGTCTTTGGTGTGGTTTCAAGTGAGGGCCACATAATGCCATCTTACATCTTTGAAGTCGGCTTGAAAGTCAACACAAAAGTGTACCTGAGTGTGCTGTAGAGTATGGTGATCCCCTGGTGCAACCAGGTGGACGCTGGCAGATCCAGGGTGTGATAGCAGGATTCAGCACTTGCCCACAAGTCCAAAGAGACCCACACTTGGCTTCAGAAAAAGTACTACGACTTTGTACGGTTCTTTCACTGCCACCCCCTCCTCCCCCAACCTGGACTACCAGCATGCCCTCCCACAACACCAAAGCCAGCCTGATCATTGCCATCTACCAAGCTCCGGCTGGCGGTTGTGGAAAAGGCATGCTCCCAATTTCAGACCCGTATCAAGACAATAATTGAGGCTGAAGGTGGCTACATTGAATAGATGTCAACTCTACTACACAACCAAGTTACCTGAATTGATTTTTCCACTAGAAGTTTGAAAATAAAGTTGTAGTTTTGTTTTCTTTAGGGTGACACTTTCATCTTTCGACCCTGTATGTACCTGTCACGCAACGAAGGAACAAGTAAAATATTATATAGATTGTTATGACGGTTTGTCTGACAGAGCGTGTCGATAAGATAAGGTATAGGAAATAAGAAAAAAAAAAGTATGCAAAACAATAATTTAACACAGAATCATGCGTCTTTAGATTTATTATTCCTTTTGGTCGTATTCCACATAACATTCCTCCATACTTCTTTTTGGTTCTTATTCAGAATCCAACCTAATAAAAAAAAAAAAAATACAGAAAAAATATTTATGATGTACCTACCTATCACGGAACAAAGATGTCATATTCCAAAAATCATTGATCAAGCAGTAGTTTTTATTCCTAACTAGCGGGGGTACCCGGCGTTGCCCGAGTGTTTGTTTCCGGGACGGGGGGGGGGGAGTTTTAAAAAATGTTATGGTAGGTAAGTAGGAAGGATCAAACCCGGAGTCATGAGTAAAAGTAGGAAAATAAAGTGTGAAAAAAAAAAACAAAAAAAAAACATCTGCAACGTTAACAGTTCGGCCACCAAGAAAAGTCCATTCCAGTTGTTTAGGAAAAAAAAAAAAAAAAAAAAAAAAACGACTACGGTAGGTCGGCGCGAACGTGAAAATATAATGTGAATTGTCTAGCAGGCTAACCACTACGCCACAGAGCACTGCAGCTTAGTTTAGTGATTTTAAATAACTTCACATGAAAGAACTACGAAGCCAAACCGGTGTTCTCTTCTCAACTGTTCCTTGTGAACGATCCCCAAACGGTGTTAAGTGGTGGCAGGGGGAGGAGGAATTTATTAGAGAGAAAATATTTTACCACTTCCATTGATCTTAACCGATTTTGGCCGTGACTTCTCAGCAGAAAAAGTATAGAAATCTAAAATTATCGAGGAATTTGAGAAATAATAAGCCTATAACACACCTCAGATATTGTTCTGCCGTTTGTGCATATTATATTTGCATGAAATATCTTGATTTTTAATCCTATTAAGGTCAAAATCCTACGGGAAAAAATGAGTTCATTTTATTTATATAGAAGACTAAGAAAATTAAATTTTTTGAGTATCTGAGAAGTCACCGTCTTGCAATTATAAAAACGTCAAGAATCAAAAGGGAGATAACTTGGCAATAAACCATAGCTACTAGATTTATGTTTTAATATTGACGAATTCACATTAATCACTTAAAAATGATTTTCTTTATAAAAATAAAACTACTTGATCAATATACATGCTTTTTTGGAATATGATATTTGTTTTGTGACGGGTACGTACATCATAAATATTTCTGTGTTTTTTTAATTAGGTTGAATTATAAATAAGAACTCTTCATTTATTTTACCCATTTACAGTCACCTCTCTTTCCTAACATTCCACCAAGTTTCTTTCAATAATCATCTTTGATGAGTACAGCTATGACAAGAGAATATTCTTTTCATTATTTTGACTCTTGAGTATATATCAGTTAATATCTTTTATGTTCTTAGATAAAGTGATGTGGTTCTCGATTTATTAACTGTGTCGGATATATATTTGAGAGTCAAAACAACGATGAGAATATTCTCTTGTCATAGCCCTATTAATGAGACATTCAACAATCTATATACTATGAACCTCAACTCTCCATCTCACTCTAACATGCTCCTTTACTTTATCAACCAGCTTTTTGGGTTTTTCGTGTCACAATCACTTCCACCTAGTTCTATATCTTACCCAACTCTGTTCAATAAGTTTTGATGGTTAATCTTTTAATTAAACAAAAAAAATATCAAGTTTATGAATTTCTCAGACAAGGTTTGATAATTCGGATTATTCGGACGACTGTTCTCATTTCGAGCGTTATTTGCACTCGTATATTACAACTTTCCTGTGTTATTTTAACCTTACTTTTAGAATACCATTCAAGACAAGAACAGTTAAATTGAGGACATTGCCAAGGCTGCTGCAAAAAAAGTAGGCTCCCTCTACCGTGCTAGAAAATTACTTACACCACAGAGTATCCTATATTTGTACAAATCACAATTCGCCCATACATGGAATATTGTTGTCATATCTGAGCTGGTTCATCTACTACTAGTTTCTCACCCTTAGGACGGAAAAAAAGAGTCTCAAATCTAATAGCTCCCACACTATTGGCTAAACTCCAACATGCCGCAATATCACATTCCTGTGTCTGTTTTACAGAGAACTTTTATAGAATGTGCTCTGATGAACTCCTAGCACTTGTGTCGCCTTGACAAATACTCCTAACAGAACAAGCAGCAAAATCCTACTCCTTCACTGTTGAGGACCCTTGCTCTTGAAGCCTTCTGCTCTAATAGTTTCTTCCCTCAGACTGTTATACTTTTGAATTCCCTCCTTGTACTGACCTGCAGAAGTTTAAATGCAATATGAACAGACATTTGGCTGTTCAACTCCCCACAGTCCCCAATTAGATAAGATTCCAAATACTAGCCCCTTACGTTCACGTCTCAATATCCATTGTTTAGTGGTGAAAAAGAAATCAATATTTAAGATTAAAAAATATCAAAATGATAATATTGCAAAAAGACTCACCATTTCAATTTTCTTAATATAATTATACGTTAAAATATCAGCTTCTTGTAAATCCATAACGCGGTCCAAATTTGTTTTCACTAAACATTTCCAGAAAGAACCAAGCAAATCTAATCCAATTGGAATATCTGCCCGGATAGTCACACCTAACAACTGAAAAACAAAAAGAAGACATTATTTTCATAAGAATTTGGCTGTGATATAAACTGATAATGTAAGCCAAACATCCATACAACTCTCTACATCATCTATATATCTATAAAAGTAAGAATGTGTGTGTGTGTGTGTGTGAGGACACTTCTCAACCTATTTACTCAACAAATTTTTGATCTACAGACTTGAAATTTGGTGTATAGGGTATTCAGACACGTGGAAAACTTTTTATTCGGTTTTCATTCGGAAAAAAAAAGGCTGCTAAGAGGTAAAAATTGAAAAATTGGTACTTTGGGGGGGGGTCATCAGATTTTTATCTGTTTGCTGTTTCACAAATGCGCATGAGTGAATCGTTCTCATGACAGATTCCTTATGTTAAGAATAAGTAGGTTTGAAAACACTTTTTAAAGATCGTGCCAAGCTGGCCTAATGGTTATCATACTTGACTCTCTGTCTTTAGATTTTGGTTTAGATCTCAGCTCGAATATTTTTTTACTTACAAGAAATGAACTGTTTAGAAAAAACATAATACTCGCATGCACATGTCTCAGTTTCTGTACGAATTAAAATATTATATTTATGCGTATTTTACGACCTGGCAATGCTGGGTGACCTGCTAATTTAATGAATAAAATATAAAATAATATAAACATTTTAAGGAGTTTACGCAAATCAATATATGTTTCACCATTTCCATGTCATCATCAGAACTCCCAAATGAATCTTGCAGTCAGAAAATAATTAAAATAAAATATTTTCTGACAGATTCCTATGGGAGTCCTGGTTACGATATGGAAATGTTGAAATTTTAATCGATCTGTGTAGACTCCTTACGATGTTTATATAATTTTATTTAATTATAACCTCTACACACATATTGAGCACTTTTGAAAAAAAATTTTTTGTTTTGTTTATGTTAACCATATACTTGAACTTAATAAATTTATATATATATATATATATTCTATGACAAGTATACTGTCACAGAACTAAGATGTCCTTCCAAAAATCATGTAAATTGATCCAGTAGTTTTATTTTTAATTAAGAAAATCAAATTTTATGAGTAGTTGAGAAGTAAACTGTCTTGCACACCATTATTAAAAAACATGTCAACAATCAAAGGGAGATAACTCAACGATAATTCATAACTACTAAATTTATGTTATAATACTGACAAATTCCCATTAATCGTTTAAAAATGATTTTCTTTATGAAAATAAAACTACTGGAGTAGTTTACGTGATTTTTGGAATATGACACTTCTGTTCCATGACTGGTATGTACATCAAATATGTTGGTTGTCCATTGGATCCAATGATGACGTTTTCGTCTTGCATCTCATCTATGAATAAGGAGACGGCTCTGCAGCCTAGAGATACAAAGTCTTGAACAGTGGGGACATCGGAAGTCAGTTGTTATCACTGCTGAGGCTGTTCAGCGGTGCCTCTTTCTCTCACAGCAGTGAGTTTCTGTAATCAAGCCTCTTCAAAATTGGCAGCAGCTCTATGAACTTAGCCTCGCCATTTTAGTCTGTCAATGGCATAACCCTCCAGGTTTTTTGGTTTGATGTAGCATAACTGGGGATTGGCTTTCACCATGTCTTTATACCACAGTTTTGGTCGACCTTGGTTTTGTTTGTCAGTCTAGAGCTCCTCGTATATCAGGCGTCTCAGCATTCAAATCACATGTCCAATCCATTGAAGTTGGGCCTAGATAATGGTGACCTTTGTGCTGGTAGACTTTGGCTGGTCAAGGACCTTCAGATTGATGATGCGGTTCTGACACCGCATTCCCAGGATGGAGCAGAGAGTTTGCATGTGGAAAAGCTCCAGTTTCTTGATATGCCTGTGATACAATGTCCATGTCTCACAACCACAGAGGGAGGGAAGAACTACGGCATTGTAGACCTTCAGTTTTGTAGATAGATGGATGTTGTGTTCATTGAGCACTTGATTGCGGAATCTGCCCAGTGCTTCACTTAGTTTGCAAATTCTAGTGTTAATTTCTCTGTTCAAAGAGCAATCACAGGATATGGTGCCCCCAGATATGTGAAATGTTCTACATTGGCAAGTGGTGTGTCATCAATGGGGATGGTAGGAGGAGGAGAGTGGGAGTATGGTGCAGGCTGGTAGAGCACCCCTGTCTTTCCAAGACTGATTGTCAGGCCAAAGAGCTTGGATGCCTCAGAGAAGCGGTTAACATTTGCAGCAAGTCTCGTTCTGTGTGGGCCACTAGTGCATAGTCATCGGCAAAGAGATGGCGGAGAGTTTGCAGGCTCCTCGTCTTTGCTGTTAGTTGATGCAGGTGAAAAAAGGAGCTGTCCAAGCGGTAACAAATGTAAACTCCCTTCTCCAAATCTTGGACAAAATACAGGTGAAAAATATGTTGAAGAGGATTGGGGCTTTATGCTATTGCTGATCTCAAAAACATTCATCATCTTGCTATTGGAATGGGTCTGGCCAGTCATGCCACCATGAAAGAGCCTGATCATTGGCACAAACTTTGGAGGGTACTCGATGCGCTCAAGAACTGTTCAAAATGCCTTCTTGTTGATGGTGTTGAAAGCTTTGGTCAGGTCAATGAATACTCAGTAAAGGGGATTATTCTGTTCAATGCATTTCTCTTGAAGTTGTCTCACAGCAAATATCATGTCTACAGTGCTTCTGACAGGCCTGAAACCGCACTGTGTCTCAGGAAGGGTCTGTTCAGAGGCTGTGATGAGTCTATTTAGGATGACCCACACAAAGATTTTTCTGACAAGTGAGAGGAGGGAAATGCTCCTGTAGTTCCCACAGTCCAACTTACTTCCCTTGTTCTTATAGAGCATCGCAAAAGTCATCTGGCATCATATCCTCCTCCCAGACAGTGAGCAGGACATTGTGGAAAGCGCCAAGGGCATCAGGGCCTACTGCTATGTAGATCTCAGTAGAGATGCCATCCTTTCCTGATTCTCTGCTTGATGCTATACATACTAGAAAATGTACCTTGCATTGCCCGGTCATAAAATACACATAGATATTATATTTTAATTATTATTAGTTTATAAATTAGAGTCATTTAAATAAAGCTACTCTTGCAAATCCTTCAAGTTGTGATGTATGTTTGGAACGTCACCTGGTATTACTAAGATGATATTCACTTGCTCTAAATTTCTATAAAGACAAAGCGTTTAACCTAACTGATTAAAAAACAAAACAAAAAAACACCTGGAAATTTCATAGTTTAATTAGAATTTTCTATCACGGATTTAAAATTAACATTTTAGTTTTTTGGTTTAAATGAAAAAAAAAAATACAAAAGTGAGAATTTAGAGAGAGAGAGAGGGGAACTTCTGTCATGCTTATTAAGGTTTATATAGAATGATGTGGTTTGTTTATTTACAAACTGTTATCCTCATTTTCATAGTTGTTGTTTGATGATGTTACAGCCAACTATTCCTCTGGCCTTTGCCAGGTGGTTAACCGTGATGGGATAGGAATGCTGAATCTCTTAACTGTATCTGCAGTAATTACTGCCTTATCTCATCGCAGTTAACTACCTGACCAAGACCAAAGGAATATTTGGCAGAAATATTGTGGAACAACAACTATGAAGATAATAGTCTGCAATTAAATAAACAAATATTAAAATTACTCATCTCAAAGGATTCAAATAATAAAATATACCATTTCGTACGGACCTGACGATGGCAGACCAGATAAGAATGAAAAACTGGGATTTATAAGACCATAAATCCAACCATGATCATATTTTACCGCCTGTGGCACAGTGGATAGAGGCATATAATCTTTACGGTTCCAGGTGAGCATTTTCTGAAGATATTGGTTTCAATCCTACCCAAAGCCTGCCGGAGGATTAGTTGTCCAAAAACGTGGTGAGACGATAACTATGGAAGGTAGTAATTACTGAGAATACAGTTAAGAGACTCAGCATGACGAGGATAACAGTCCGCAATTAAATAAACAAATATTCAAATTGCTTATATCAAAGGATTCCAATAATAAAATAATGAAGTGGTTGTCGTTATTATAGATTAATTGGTATTTATGCAAAATAAGAATCATATGATTATGAAAATTTTCCAGGCAATTTACATAGAATGCAGAGTAACAAATAAATATTCAGTCATTTATTAAAATTATTTTAAGTTTAAAAATATAAAAAAACATCTGCCTCCTTTTCATATTGTATTCACTTTAAATTTAGAAATAAGACAAATTTCTCAATGCATGTGGGGGGGAGGGGGGCTTCCAAAAGCAATACCTCCTATTTTTTTTTTATTCCACCTGAATGGATCAGAAGGAATTGCGCATTGCATTGTTATAATAACTGAACTTATCCATTCATGACCTGAAAGTTTCATCTCTCTGTTGCAGATATTAACAGTGTTAAGGAACCCCTGTCATAGACGTGTGTCAAAAGCAGAGATGCGTCATTGAATTCCTGGCAAAAGAGCATAGAGAATGGTGATAACTATGTAGAAAAATAAATTCTGGAGCACATAAAGTTGCTTGTTTTAAGTATACTACTCCTGTCTTCATAGCTCTTTAACTTTTTAGATTTATAAAAAAAAAAAAAAAAAAAAAAAAAAAAAGGGAGTTTTACTTTTGGAACAAGCCTTGCAGTTATCATTTGAAAAAAGAAATTGTTTAATAAACTGTGAAATTTTCAGAAGTAGAACTAGATATTAAAATTATGATGCTTGACCTGCAACTGCAGTAATACTCTATTATTTTTATTGTTTTATGAAGTAAAATAAATATATTACCTGCCCAAGAAATTGCAACAATCTTTCCTCAGAATACGTCATAGGTCCTGGTCTCAAAATACACTTGCCCTTGTTACGATTACCGCTAGAGCTGGCGCATGGTATTAATAAATTTAGTAGAGGACTTGATAGTTCTTTTGCAATCTGACTGAGGAAATGTCGAAATGAACCACCTGGAAATTTGGAAAAAAATTTTTAGAAATGCATTTTATCCAGTAAAACAAGATTTAAAATAAGATTTCAATTTTATCAAAACAAATTTTAAAAAATTTAAAAAACAAAAAACAAAAAAACATTTAAATAATTCAATTTCAAACAAGAAATAATTTTTATTGCAAAACAATTATTGTTTTTATTTTACTAAGCTATTGAGGTTGTCCAGAAGTTTTGTTAAATTGATAATACAATAGGAGAATAGGATGGAGTAAGTGCTAATGTGATTTCAAAAGTTAAAGTCAATGAAGAGAATTTCTTTTATTTTTATTTATTTTTATTTTTTTTTTACACAGTGATCACCACTTATCAAGGCCCGGAAGCCACTCAGGGATAAGGGTTATTGCAAGTACATTACGTTAGTGTGGAGATTTGAGGAAGTGTTTACTTAAGGGGGCGGTTCATTAGGAATTTGTTAACGTTGGACTTGAACACATCCAAGTTGTAGTCCGGTGGGAAGCAGGCAGATGGAACATTACTAACCAGCAGAGCAATTAAAATTATCAACCAATGTCTATCTGGCATGTATAAAAAAAAGTGTGATAATGTGTGGAAATCAAACCTTGCAACAAAAGTTGAGGAGAGAAAAAATATGAGAATGATACGATGGATGTGTAATGTATGCGTTAAAAGGCATGCTTATTTCTAATGACCCCAGAGGAAGATTAAATCTCAAGAGTATAGGTAGATGTGTACAAAACAGGAGACTACACCATCGATGGTATAGTTACATTGATAGAATGTAGGATAGTTCTTGACTTATTACCTGTAGAATAACAGGTTCGGTTCACAGAGGATTTGATTGATTGATTGTTTGATTTATTGGACTATCAACAGCTGCATGGTCATTTAAGGCCATATAAGTGCTTTTTTATGGGAGGGGTTTGTCTTAATAGACTAGATATTCTTTACTTTCCACTATATTGAGGTGAGTTTGGAGGAAGTTTTGTAAACGATTGGGGTTGAAAAAAAACATTTTTTTTATAAGGTAGATTTATATTTTTTCGAATAATTTAGAATTTTTTTTTTCATTTATGTTTTTGAAGAGATCTTTAATGTTAGTGCTGTAATATTTTTGCCATAAGGGAGCTAGATCAATGTAGTTTATTAGAAAATGTTCAACTGTATAGTTTTCTTGGCAAGGTAAGCATTCAGGTAGGGTGTCTCCTTTTAATATGAATGAATGAACGATATTTGTGTGCCCTGTTTTTATTCATGTAATGATCACCTCTTTTTTCCGGTTTAGTTTGGATTTGGGACTCCCTTCTCCAAGTGTGGCTTTGATTTCTTGTAACTTGTTTTTTGTATAAGTTTTCTATTGTTGTTGCCATTTTGTTTTGATGTATAGATTTATGGTTCAGAGGAAGGACAAATAAAACATGATAGCAACTGATAAGCATGGATTGGAGATAAAGAGGGATAAATAAAGACCTGGCCAGAGATTGGTTAAATTAGAAGCCAACTTCTAAAAGTCGTCCACTGCAGTCATTCAATCATGACCATCATGAATTTACAGGTTTCGAGAGCGTTCATTCGTAGATTCTCATATAAAACAGTCAAATTCAAGATCGACGCATCTTATCACAATTCAGACATATTATCACGTTGTTTTCGATAAACTTCACTCTTTGATGATAAAGGGCTTGATGCCAAAATCTTAGTGTATCAAGCTATTGTTCTTTCAACATTTTTGTATGCAATTAAGACTTGGACAACATACCTCCAGCGTCTTAAAGAACTTGAAAAACTACATCAATGACTTTTATGAAAATTTTTTTTTAATTAATTGGCAAGATCATCAAACCAACATCAGTATCCTGAAAGAGTCTAGTTTCTCTAGATTGGAACCTTTAATTATTAAAAATCCAATACATGCCAATATGTAAAATGAACGTTAAACTGAATATGATGATGATTTAAAATGTTATTTACCATGCCATTTTAATTTTCTCTTCCAAAATTTTCCAGTGATAATTATTTTAAATGATCAAGGAAATATTGCTATAACTGTGCAAATATTATGGATCCTGGGTGAAGTTAACCGACGTTGCTGATGGATCCTCATGATTTATTATTGCTAATAAGGGAAACAGGCAATGCTCTAAGAAGAAAAAAATCACTAGCAATGACCAGCAACCAGAGGAACAATCTTGGAGACATCCTGAGAGTGAAAGTAGTGTTTTAGTACCTCTGAAAACCCATTGTGAAAATTGTGTTGCCACATGGACTTAGGGTCTGCATGTTTTTGTGCAGCTTGGAGCTAAATCTGACGATATATGTGTGATTCTAGCGAATGCCTGAATACATTTAAAGGGTCCAACACTAGACAATGCTACATTTGTGATCCTGCAGTTGGGGATCACATTTAACTTAAATCCACTGTGACTGAACAATAGTCTTTGGGACGGGGAGTGGGTTACACCACAACCAAAATTTAATCCAAATGATTGCATGTTTTAATTTTTCTTTGAGTGATAACATAAATGAATTAATAAAAATAGTCTTATATTGTTTTTTTTTTATGACAAGCTGGATTGGATAACACGTAGGTGACATTTTTTTAGATTAAAATTCAAAACTACCGATATTTATTAATTTCTTCGAAAGTAAGAGATCATCAATGGCTACCAAAAATACTTAATCACTAAAAATCATAAAATTTGATTTTCTTAAATAAAACAAAACAAATACTTGATCAATTAATGATTTTTGGAATATAACATCTTCATTCAATGATGAGTACATATACCATAAAGATTTTTCTGTATTTATTTATTTATTATTTTTTTTTTAATAAGTGCAATTCTAAGTGTGCACCAAATTATTTTCAGATAATATTTAAAAGCCACAAATTTTTTTGTGATATTCAATATACAATGACACTGAATAATTAATTGAACCTCAATCTACCTCTTTTTCCAGATTGTATATTATTAACCCTCATAATCTTCTGGTTGCATATTTTTGCTAATGAAGGAAACAAAAAGTATGGAGTTCTATTCTTGAAGACTTTCATGTGACAGACACACTTGTTAAGGTAATTTTAGTAAATAATGTTTGATGTACTTGCATATGTTTCATTCTTTAAAACAATGGAGAAAAAGGTAAAAATTTTAAATTTAAATAGTTGGCAGACATTTAATATTTTTCAATATTTGAAAAAAAAAAAAAAAAAAATTTTGAAAAACAATGGTCCCTATTCTATATTTCTGTTGTATTTGAAATTTGATCGCATTTGGGATTCAAGTAAAAATCATTACATTCTTCCAGAATAGAGAAAAATAGCTTATCTGCTTCTGTTTCAGAAGTCCAGATTGTATAAAAAATGTTTGCAAAAGTAAGATGCGATTTTAACTGTAGATCATTCAAAAGTATGAATTTTCATTCAATACTTTAATGAAATAAATTTCTACCAGATAAAACTGATAATAAAAATTATGTTTAACATTTTTTAAATAAAATTTATCGATATTTAAATGTAATTTAAAGCTGAATATAAATGATTATAAGAGAAAAAATACAAGATAAAAATTAAAAAAAAAAAATGTACAAATAGAAATAAAAACAAAAAACATACTTGTGCCATGAACCTCCTCCCCAACAAGTCTAACATTGAAGGAAAAAGTTGGATCCCCTCCACTGGCAAGCCGCACACACAGTTGACTGGACGGTATGCTTGATAATTGGCAGAATGCTTGACAATATGTAGTTTTTATGCTCTCTTTTCTTTCAGCTATTAAAGTTAATAGAATATTGAATAAAAAAAAATGTCTTTAGTCTTTAAAAAAATTATGGTCATTTCACGAAAAAGAAAAAGACATACAAAAATTCCAATGACAACAACAACAAAAAATTTGCATTTTATAAATGTAGATATTTCATGGAAAAATTTACAAAAGAAATGTAGAATTTCTTTAAAGAAAAAATAAATAAACAAAACTCAAAGGCTCTTTAAGTCTCCATCACTATTTGACAACATCTCATCCCTCCAATATTTTCTTTTATTATTTTTCTGCTTACTCTATTTCCCAACCATATCAGCTACTTCCAGCTAGGATCAAAGCATGGTATCTGTTCTCTCCTGCTAGATGAGAATCCTGGGGAAATTTTTATAGATAACTTAACCTTAAGGGGTCTAGATGGTTAGTCTATAGACGACTTGTGACTCTTAGAGTACTGTGACATTTTGGTACTGACTTTTTAGATATTGCGGCATTCTTTAAGTTAGTATCTATCACATTAACATATGTAACAAATAGAACAGCATATCCAGGTATACCCTAAAATAGAGTAGTGTTGCCACATCTGGGCAGGAACTGCTTGGCACTCCCTATCCAGCCTTGATAGAGAACAGACTTCGAAACCTAATAGGTAATGTCCTTTTCTCTTCCTTGCAACCTCTTTCTCACTGAAGAGACATTGCAAGCCTGTCTCTGCTCTATCATTGTTTTCATGGTAGGTGCTCAACTGAACTCCGATCTATGGTTCCCCCTTGGTAAACTTTCACAAAAAACACTCGATTAGCTACAACCACTATAAGCAATTTCTCCACTCTCTCCGTGTCTAAATCTAAATGCAAGTTCCATGAACAAAGCTTCTTTCCTAGAAATGCTCGCCTATGGAACACTGTTCAGCTGTCTTGCTTCCTGGTTGAATACAACATGATAGCCTTCAAATCCAATGTAAACAAGTTCTTGTTGAGCCATCTCCATAAATAATCAAATTTTACCCAATTTACACCATTAATGATTACAACACTACCACCTTACATTTATTAACCCTTATCCTCGAGTGGCCTTCGGGTCTTGATAAGTGGTGACTACCAAGTAAAAATGATCTTTGTGGTAGACCAGATGACATCTCTATAAGTGAAGAATTTTAGAATAGTGATTTCTTCTTTTGACTGAGAACAATGGATTTCAATCAGTTAAAAAGACCTTCCTTCAGAATCATTAAAGCGAGCTTTGCCATAAGCTTTTTGTGTAGCGCCGAATTAAAAGCCTTAGCTACATAAAGATAAAGGCCATTGTAGTGGACTGGTGGATATATTATACATCCACCAGTTGTACAAGATGATTTGAATTGGGAAAGGAAAAATGAATTGCTTTGAGGAAGGAACGAACAACGCGTTTACTTGAATTAAATGAAAGAAAAGGGTACAACACATGTTCATGTCCGCGTTCATCTCTCACTGTTTACTGGTGAGAAGGAAAGTCTATTGTCATAGAGAGAGAGAGAAAGAAAGTCAATCCAGTTTGGTGTGCGTCTCTTGCTGTTAGCTGGTGAGGAGGAAAGTCTATTATAGTATAGAGAGAGAATGAGAAAAAGTCAATCCAGTTTGGTGTGCGTCTCTTGCTGTTAGCTGGTGAGGAGGAAAGTCTATTATAGTATAGAAAGAGAATGAGAAAAAGTCAATCCAGGCCATGGAGAGAGAAAGCATATAAAGTGTACATACTGTCTGTTAGCTCGTGCCCCATACATAGTCGCAGGGGATGTGACGGGCTCGAGAGCTAAGTCGAAAAGGCTGGAAACAGCTTGTCTCTTGCTTTTATAGTCGTTTCCAGTAGTCTTTTGTGCATGAGTGGATTTCCTTTGAAAGGGGAAGTGACATCGTCCATGTGTGCGTTCGTTGCGTGTGTGTGTATAGACGTAAATGTGAGTGTATGTACGCGAACGTGAATATATGTGTGTGTGTGGACGTGGGCGCATATGTTTGTGTGCGCGTATCTATATGACAAGTAATATCCACCGACAAGTTGTTATTAGTGATCTGAGTGAAGTTCCCAAGAAACTTTTTTTTTTTTTTTTTTTTTTTTTTTTTTTACAAAGACATCACCACATTATCAAGGCCCAGAGGCCACTCAAGGATAAGGGTTAAAGAGTGTACAGTAGAAGTTGGTCAATATAGTAATCATTAGTAATGAAAATTTGGTAAATTTAATAACTTATATGGAACGGCTCATCAAGAACTTATTTATTTTAGGCTTGAACAAAACCATATTATAGTCAGCCGGAAAGCAGGAAAACGGAAGACAATTCCACAGGCGTGCAGTTCTAAGAAAGAAGCTTTGTTCATGGAATCTACGTTTAGGTTTAGGCACAGATAAAGAGTGGGGGAAATTATTGATAGTGTTTACAGCTAGACGAGTGTTTCTTGTGAAAGTTTGGCGAGGGGGGACCATAGATTGAAGCTCAGTTGAACACTTTCCATGAAAATAACGATACATTAGAGACAAACTCGCAACATCTCTTCTGTGAGATAGAGGTTGCAAGGAGGAGAAAAGGACATCTCCTACGAGGCTACGAAGTCTATTTTGAACTCTATCAAGGCAGGACAAGTCCTTTCTAGCAGCTCCTGCCCAGATGTGGCAACAGTATTCCATCCTTGGACGTACCTGGCTCTTATATAGATAGAGAATAGCATCAGCAGTGAGATATCTACTGGATCGATAGAAAGATCCCACCATTTTTCCAGCGGCCTTGGCAACAGATTTGATATACGTGTTCCATTTAAGATCAGGAGTAATGGTCAAGCCCAGAAGCTTGTCAAAACTTGAGGCCTCCTGAAGACGAGAGCCATTCATTTCAATTGATGACAAATGTGGATTAGAATGTTGATGATGTAAAGAGAGAAGCTTGGTTTTAGATGCATTAAAAGTAACCAGCCACTCCTTTCCCCATTGTACTATGTGCTCAAGATCAGAGGAGAGAGAATTGGAGAGAACATGCTCGTTTACTGTCTTAGATGTGGTACCATAAATGGTAGTGTCGTCAGCATAAATGTCTACAAATGATGTAAGGATATGATTTGGAAGATCATTAATGTAGATCAGGAAAAGAGTTGGGCCCAGGATGGATCCCTGAGGGACACCGGCATTAATACTGTGAGCTTCTGATTTTTGCCCCTCAACTACTACTCTTATAAACCTATCAGAAAGAAATGATTTAATAATTGAGAAGACTTTTCCAGCTATACCATATCTAGCGATCTTATGAAGTAAACCTTTATGCCATACCCTATCAAAGGCTTTAGATATGTCAAGAGCAATTGCCCTAGAAAGATTGCCACCGTCGAGAGATTTGCTAATCCTATGCGATATAACTGTAAGGACATCTGCTGTAGATCTAGCAGAACGGAAACCATATTGAGTGTCACTAAGAAGGTTATTTTTGTTGAGATGGTTGATTACTTCTGTATTTAATACAGATTCTAGCAACTTACTCATGACGCACAGGAGACTTATTGGCCTGTACTGAGAGGGGGATGAGCGATCACCTGAGTTCTTAAATACAGGGCATACTGATGAGATTTTCCAGGGAGATGGGAAACTATTCTCCTTAAGACAACGTTTAAACAGTTTTGTAAGTATGGGCGCTAGTTCAGGTTGAAGTTTTTTGAGTACTATAATTGGAATACCATCAGGGCCAGTTGCTTTACTGGAATCAAGGTTTTTGATTAGCTTGGCAACATCACGTACAGATATACGTATATCACATAGCGTGTTTTCTGATACAAGAGGAAATATTGGGGGTTGGCGGTCTTGGTCGCAAAGGGTAGAATTAGCTGCAAAGTTCTTGACAAAGAGTTTGGCTTTGTCTGATGCTGACGAGATTACCTCAGGTCCATTGATAATAGTTGGGATGGAGCACACGTTTCTGTTCAGGATTCTGTTTGCTATTTGCCAAAACTGGTGGGAACCAAGCCGCTGCTCAGCTACTTTGGACTTAACAGATTGAGCATACAACTCTCTTGCGTTCCTTATTACTTTCTTACAATGGTTGCTGGCAGTCCTGAAAACGGCTTTAGTTTCCATACATCTATTACGTTTGAAGCAGTGGAAAAAGTGATTTCTGTGCGCAATGGCAGCAGCACATTCTGGAGAGAACCATGGCTGGCTGTTAGGTTTTTGCTGAAACTTTTTAGAGGGTATGAAATGGTCAATACCTACAATTAACCATTCAGTTAGGTCTAATACTATAGAGGACACATCCTTTTTAAACATGGAATGCAGAGGTAGATCAGATATAAATGTACGGAAGCTATCCCAGTCAGCCTTAGTGTATCGATATACTGTACGATGAAGAGGTACGTCTGGGGACTTATTACATTTCATTTTTATCTTAATTGATACAACAGAGTGGTCGGAAGATCCAAGAGGCGACAGAACAGAAACTGAACATAGTTCAGGGCAAGTTGTGAGAAAAAGGTCTAGTAGGCTCGCATACTGGCCGTCATTATCGGGCACACGGGTAGGTTCCTGAACAATCTGAGTGAGGTCATAGGCAATGGAGAAATCATGACAGAACCTCCCCTCATCATCGGTCTTGTTTGAGTGGGTCAACCATTCGACGTTGTGAACATTGAAGTCTCCACATACGTGAATGTTAGCTGAAGGATAAGTAGAAAGGACTTGGTCAATTTTCTCAGATATGCTTTGAAAGATAGTAACTCCGCTGTTGTGGGGGCGATAGAGAGTAAATATAAATGCAGTAGTGTGAGCTAAAGCAACCCGGAAGCACATATAGGGTAAGTTAGGATCTTCCCTGGAGATGTCCCTCCCACATGGAAAGCTATCTTTAATATAGGCACATATTCCATGCCCATGGCGATCTTGGGGGTCAGATTTAGAAGTTAAGTTAGAGTATCCTGTAATTGCAAACTCATCTAGGGAAATAGCCTGTCCAATGCCAGTTTCACTTAAAAATAAAAGGTCTGGTTTAGTCTCCTGTAATTGGGTTTCAACCTCTGGAAGGTTAGAACGTAGACCCCTGATGTTGGAGAAGGAGACATGGTAGTAGGGGTCTACGTTGGAAGTTGGAGAACCGGGTTTAATCGTGTATTTTTTCTTGAAACTTGTCATGATGAAATTTTGGAATTTGTGGACTAGGTCGACAGATTTACTTAGAGCAGGACAGAGAGGGGAAACTAAGAGAGAAAAAGAAACGAAGAATTTTTTTTTTTTGTACCACATGATAAGGTAAAGCCGTAACAATTACCCACTAGTATGGCATCGAGAGGCCCCACCAGAAGCTACTGCATGGTCCAGATTCCATTCACCAAATGGCAATACAGCAGCCCCAGTACTTTGAACCTGCTGATAGGACAGCCTCCTTAGTGGTTAATCCAAGGTTCGGGTCCCTGACTATCAGGCGGATAACGTCAGCCCAGACAAAACGTTTACCTCCAGCACCCTTACTAGTGACATGGCTACAAGGATAGACATAGAAACAGAAAATTTCCACCAACTCTGCCAACTGTTCGCGCAAAAATACTGCCAACCTAGAAAACAGCTTTTTCTTCTCCCTTTGTCAGAAAAATCACTCATTTAAAAAATGAGGACTGAGGGACAAATAAGAAGAAGCGAGAGTAACAGGAGCTGCCGATAACGCATCCACAATGCGTTTTCTACTCTCCATTAAAAAAAAAACAAAACAAAAAAAACTATTAAGTATTGTACTTAATAAAAGTCCAACGGACGTGTTTAAGGGAAAGTATGGTGATAGATTCCCCTCTCACGAACTAAAAATGAGTACAATTAGGTAATCTATTTTTGCAATCAACTCGGTAGATAAATAAACATTTATGGACGAGGAAAAAAAAAAAAAAAAAAAAAAAAAAAAAAAAAAAAAAGCTAGCATTTAATACAACAGAAATACATAAGTTAAATACTGAAATAAAATGTAGTTATTAATATTTGAATCTTAAAATAAAAAGTGCGAATTAGTAGAGAAAATCACTTATCACAACAACGCATTCCGTCTCCAATCTAGTGAAGAATTTAACTTTTAATAGCGTTCAGAAGATTTTTTTTTTTTTTAAATTAACCGTTAAGAGAAAGCGTGATTTTATTCTGAACGTTAACTAATCACGTTTTAAGCAACTTATGATATAAAACAAAATCGGATGGGGGGGGGTTCTTCCGAAGTTAGTTGGTGACATTATAAGTAATTGCGAGATAAGATGCGAGCCAGAAATTAGGGGTGGGGGACTGAAAATGATAATATAATGGATTGATTATACAATATTTAAGATCAACTTGGTAGATAAACATTTATGGACGAAAAAAAAAAAAAAAAAAGCTAGCATTTAATACAACAGAAATACATAAGTTAAATACTGAAATAAAATGTAGTTATTAATATTTGAATCTTAAAATAAAAAGTGCGAATTAGTAGAGAAAATCACTTATCACAACAACGCATTCCGTCTCCAATCTAGTGAAGAATTTAACTTTTAATAGCGTTCAGAAGATTTTTTTTTTTTTTAAATTAACCGTTAAGAGAAAGCGTGATTTTATTCTGAACGTTAACTAATCACGTTTTAAGCAACTTATGATATAAAACAAAATCGGATGGGGGGGGGTTCTTCCGAAGTTAGTTGGTGACATTATAAGTAATTGCGAGATAAGATGCGAGCCAGAAATTAGGGGTGGGGGACTGAAAATGATAATATAATGGATTGATTATACAATATTTAAGATCAACTTGGTAGATAAACATTTATGGACGAAAAAAAAAAAAAAAAAAAAAAAAAAAAAGCTAGCATTTAATACAACAGAAATACATAAGTTAAATACTGAAATAAAATGTAGTTATTAATATTTGAATCTTAAAATAAAAAGTGCGAATTAGTAGAGAAAATCACTTATCACAACAACGCATTCCGTCTCCAATCTAGTGAAGAATTTAACTTTTAATAGCGTTCAGAAGATTTTTTTTTTTTTTAAATTAACCGTTAAGAGAAAGCGTGATTTTATTCTGAACGTTAACTAATCACGTTTTAAGCAACTTATGATATAAAACAAAATCGGATGGGGGGGGGGTTCTTCCGAAGTTAGTTGGTGACATTATAAGTAATTGCGAGATAAGATGCGAGCCAGAAATTAGGGGTGGGGGACTGAAAATGATAATATAATGGATTGATTATACAATATTTAAGATCAACTTGGTAGATAAACATTTATGGACGAAAAAAAAAAAAAAAAAAAAAAAAAAAAAAGCTAGCATTTAATACAACAGAAATACATAAGTTAAATACTGAAATAAAATGTAGTTATTAATATTTGAATCTTAAAATAAAAAGTGCGAATTAGTAGAGAAAATCACTTATCACAACAACGCATTCCGTCTCCAATCTAGTGAAGAATTTAACTTTTAATAGCGTTCAGAAGATTTTTTTTTTTTTTAAATTAACCGTTAAGAGAAAGCGTGATTTTATTCTGAACGTTAACTAATCACGTTTTAAGCAACTTATGATATAAAACAAAATCGGATGGGGGGGGAGTTCTTCCGAAGTTAGTTGGTGACATTATAAGTAATTGCGAGATAAGATGCGAGCCAGAAATTAGGGGTGGGGGACTGAAAATGATAATATAATGGATTGATTATACAATATTTAAGATCAACTTGGTAGATAAACATTTATGGACGAAAAAAAAAAAAAAAAAAAAAAAAAAAAAAAGCTAGCATTTAATACAACAGAAATACATAAGTTAAATACTGAAATAAAATGTAGTTATTAATATTTGAATCTTAAAATAAAAAGTGCGAATTAGTAGAGAAAATCACTTATCACAACAACGCATTCCGTCTCCAATCTAGTGAAGAATTTAACTTTTAATAGCGTTCAGAAGATTTTTTTTTTGTTTTTAAATTAACCGTTAAGAGAAAGCGTGATTTTATTCTGAACTTTAACTAATCACGTTTTAAGCAACTTATGATATAAAACAAAATCGGATGGGGGGGGGGGTTCTTCCGAAGTTAGTTGGTGACATTATAAGTAATTGCGAGATAAGATGCGAGCCAGAAATTAGGGGTGGGGGACTGAAAATGATAATATAATGGATTGATTATACAATATTTAAGATCAACTTGGTAGATAAACATTTATGGACGAAAAAAAAAGAAAAAAAAAAAAAAAAAGCTAGCATTTAATACAACAGAAATACATAAGTTAAATACTGAAATAAAATGTAGTTATTAATATTTGAATCTTAAAATAAAAAGTGCGAATTAGTAGAGAAAATCACTTATCACAACAACGCATTCCGTCTCCAATCTAGTGAAGAATTTAACTTTTAATAGCGTTCAGAAGATTTTTTTTTTTTTTAAATTAACCGTTAAGAGAAAGCGTGATTTTATTCTGAACTTTAACTAATCACGTTTTAAGCAACTTATGATATAAAACAAAATCGGATGGGGGGGGGGTTCTTCCGAAGTTAGTTGGTGACATTATAAGTAATTGCGAGATAAGATGCGAGCCAGAAATTAGGGGTGGGGGACTGAAAATGATAATATAATGGATTGATTATACAATATTTAAGATCAACTTGGTAGATAAACATTTATGGACGAAAAAAAAAAAAAAAAAAAAAAAAAAAAGCTAGCATTTAATACAACAGAAATACATAAGTTAAATACTGAAATAAAATGTAGTTATTAATATTTGAATCTTAAAATAAAAAGTGCGAATTAGTAGAGAAAATCACTTATCACAACAACGCATTCCGTCTCCAATCTAGTGAAGAATTTAACTTTTAATAGCGTTCAGAAGATTTTTTTTTTTTTTAAATTAACCGTTAAGAGAAAGCGTGATTTTATTCTGAACGTTAACTAATCACGTTTTAAGCAACTTATGATATAAAACAAAATCGGATGGGGGGGGGGGGGTTCTTCCGAAGTTAGTTGGTGACATTATAAGTAATTGCGAGATAAGATGCGAGCCAGAAATTAGGGGTGGGGGACTGAAAATGATAATATAATGGATTGATTATACAATATTTAAGATCAACTTGGTAGATAAACATTTATGGACGAAAAAAAAAAAAAACTCTGCAAACTGATCATAACTAGCGTTATGGATAAAAACAAGTGAAGCATGCATGGTTCCCCGTGAGTGCTCAGTGAATGAGGCATAAAAAAAATGACCAAGTTCAGCATTTGCCCCATCCCCCCCCACACACACACATTAAGCCCCAAAAGTTCTCAGGGGATGTTAAATTCTGGTAAAAATGAACAAACGGTGCAGTTTTAGGCCTTAACATATTTAAATTTTAGTTCAGCACCATGCAAAACTGCTAAATAGACATACACAGAAAATTTTAGACAAATATGGTAAAATAGTCCCAAAAATGGAGTGTTTTTTATTAGCCCTAAAAGAGCCCCTGGAGCATACCCAGGAGTTATCATGAAGTACAGACAAACAAAATTATATAGAAATCAGTTAGTTACAACTTTTCAGAAAGTTTTATAATAATCCAAGGCATCAATTTTTTTTTAATAAGCACAAATGTAGTCATTTTAACCCGAAAAGCGCCCCTAGGAGTTTTCTTGGAAAAGCCGTTCTGTTATCTTTTTTACTCATATCATGTTTAATGTTTGTGCAAAATTTTTAAAAATTCCAAGGCGTAGTTATTGAGAAAAGTACGGACAGACGAATGGACAAGGGTGAATTTACAGGTTCATCCACCTTTTGTCGGGGGACCAATAAATTGCTTATCCTCGAGGGGGCCTTCGGGCCTTGATAAGTGGTGATTACCAAGTAAATGTGATCTCTGTGATAGACCAGATGACATCTCTATAAGTGAAGAATTCTAAATAGTTATTTCTTCTTTTGGCCGAGAACAGGGG
The DNA here is from genome assembly GCF_053919585.1 of Euprymna scolopes. Classification (NCBI taxonomy): domain Eukaryota; kingdom Metazoa; phylum Mollusca; class Cephalopoda; order Sepiida; family Sepiolidae; genus Euprymna; species Euprymna scolopes. The sequence goes on from NC_136482.1 coordinate 176,364,104, forward strand.
GGGGGGGGCAACCAGAGTTTTCCCAAAAAATCCGTTTCAAAAAATTCCAAGGTGTAATTATAAAGAAAAGTGCGAACAGATGAATGGACAAGGGTGAATTTACAGGTCCACCCTCGTTTTGTCAGAGACCAATAAATTGCTTCTAGAATATCTTTTTGAAATAGCTACATCAATGTATGTAATTTCATCATTACAAGCTTTAAAAACAAAATAGAAAATTTGAAAATAAAATAATAATACAATAGATTATACGTAATTTCATGCATCGAATTATGTAAATGAAATAAAAAAATAAAAAAAATGTAAAAAGTATGAAGCAATAAAGAAAAATACCTCCGACAATTTCCAACGGATCCAACGTAATTTCCGGTGCCGCCTGATCCGGTTTTCTTTTTGCCGTTGCATTTAGGATTCGATTGATGAGATTCACTTTGGAATCGTAAAACATGAGTCCGCGTGCATTGGCCATAAGCGATGCTGTACTGCAACTGAAGGTCTCCATTGGTTGAAGGTTAATCAAAGGGATGAAGAACGTTTCCAACGTGTTATTTAAGAATTGCAGCAGAGCAAACCGTAACCGGATACTTTCGATTGGCATACCTAATTGACAAAATAAAATACAACTTTCTAAGTTAGCAAAAAAACAGGTTTGTACTTTAAGAGGGCAAAATAAAATGCAGGGTCATGTTTAGTGCATGTGTGAGAGTTGGGGTATGGTAGGTGACCCATTATCTTTGCGAGATTTGAGACCAGTTAATAACATTTTTTCGTTACATGGTTTTCAATCTTCTCATCGAATTATTCATCATTCATATGGCAATCACATTAACTATTAACCTTGTGGCTTTTGGTCTTGCTATGTAGTTACTCATTAGCAATTTACAGAATATCATAACCGACAAAAGTGCAATATAGCTATAATAAACAAATACATGAATATAGTAATTATAATTGAAGACATCTTGACTTTTTTTAATTAACATTTGGCATCATTCACCCAGCATGGGTTGAGTTAACTTCTCCCATAGATCACAGAATGTTCTGAATTTACGTAGACAATGCACAATGATCTGCAGTGGCCATGATAGTTATGGACAACCAGTCCCAGAGTCAACGGTGAATACTGTTGACTTATGAACCAAAGGTAGGTTCGACGTCAGCTTTGATGGTGTGTAACCATGTCTTCAGCTGACCTCCCGGGTCTCTTTGCCAATCTTGGAGTGGTTCTGGAGCTATTGCTTCATAAATGAACTCTGCGTTGTGGCGCGCAGCTTGATCAAACCAAGGAAGTTACCTCTTTAAAAGCGTTTGGTCAAGAGAGATAATCCTGCATCACATCCAGATTTATGTATTTGATCGAATACAAAACTATCTTACTACAGCTTTGTTTTTTTTTTGTTTTGTTTTTTTTTTAAATGAAAAAAAAAAAGAAACTATTTGAAATTTTAAATCGCTCTGTCATATAACTGATAAGTTTTATCAACATATATTTGTAGCATTTTAGGTTGTCTGTACTAACACACAAATGAACAAATGCTAGTATTTTTGATATCATACTCCTAAACAAAACGTTTGAATGGAAAGAAAAGGGAGGTTATTACATCTGAAAAGTTTTTAGTAATTTTAACTTGACTGTTAAAAATGTTTCCCGGAAACAATTTTTATTTTTTGCGATCTTCTACATTCGACAACTCATTGGTATGCTGCTTACTTTTATGTTTATTTACCCTTGGTAAGAATTCCATGTGGAAAAAGAAAAGAAAAAAACCCAAAAAAAACAACCCTAAGTTAATGTGGCAAAATATGAAATCTATGGATAACACTGTATTCATCCAGAGATAGTTTCAGTGCAACATGGACTGAGGCTTAAAATCATTCTTTTCTATTTTACCAGATTCGTGTCCTGCTATTATATATTGCTAGTGAACATTCCAGAGCCAAATATATATTTATTTTTTCATTCAAAATATAAATAAAATATAAATATATATTTTGCTTTAGAATGTTCACTACCAATATACATACTCTGAAAGTGTAAACGCATTTTCATCAAGCTTAACGCGATACATTCAGTAGTCGAGCGAGGTGGTCCCGTGGTAGAGGTTTAGGCTTCTTATCATGGGGTCCTGATTTCAAATCTCGCTAGATCAGCCACTCTGATGAGTCGTAGACGACGAAACACATGTCAGTGGATAATTATATTTTAAAAATAATATATATATGCCGCTCCCCATTTTAGGGGGTATCAAATTGGTCAATGGGAAAATTATTCCCAACTCGCATTTAGGTAAAAATGCACTTTCGTATAAATAATTGAATTTGTTCAAAGAGTATCACTAACAAAAACAAATAAAAAAACATATATATATATTGTTATATGGCATAATCGCATTGACACACCTGTTCTCATCAGATCACAGAAGTTAAGCAAGGTTGAGCCTGGTTAGTACCAGATGGATGACACTTTGGGAATTCTAGGCGCTGTATGTGCTCTCTGCTTATCTCAGCATTTGTCTCTAGTCATCATGTACATACACTTCACTTGCGAATGTTGACTTAGGAGAGGTGTGGTTGGAGATTGCGCACCTCCTGCCACAAAAATTTAAAGCGCAGGCATCCCTACTAGGGTATTCCTAGTCTGTCAAGACTGAAGGAGCCTGTTTAAATATATTGTTATAATCCAAACTATATATTATTATTGTTATGGAAAAAAAAATTATTGGAAGGAGATAATGGTGGATTATGAATTTTTTTTTTTTAACAAATTATGGTTTCTTAAAATTATTTTTTACGGTTTGTGTAAACTTCAATCATATTGAGGTTAAAATGACTTAGTATCACATCACTCCTTATAAATTCAACAGCATATTTTCTGTATTTAGAAAATTCAAAATGATAAATAAATCTAAAGATAATAAATGGATATAAAATTATAAATGAATTTTCAAAAATTTTAAAGTATAAATAAATTTTGAAAGTGAATCATCAGTACAAAATTGTTTCACATCAATATATCCAAATTATAACTGCATAAAAACTTTGAAAAATTTATGCAAATTTATCTAGCAACTTTTTTTTTTTTTTTTTTTTTTAATAAAATATAATTTTATTGGTAAACACTTTCTATCTGCATTATTATGAGGGTTACATAAGATTTAACTGTTAAGTTTTGTCCCTTGGCCAGTGACCTTAATGAAGGCCAAAAATGGCCGCCAGCAGATTTCACTGATAAAGTTTTATTTTATTTTTTAACAAAAGTACTGGATAAATTTACATAATTTTTGATGTACTATATTTTTTAAACCAAACATAATAAACGTTTGTGCCATTTTGTTTATTATCTCTTTTGTTTTGAGCAGTAATAAATATTGGAGTGTAAGAGGAGAATCACTCAATGTTTTTTTTTTTTTTAGTAAAAATGTAAAGAGTAAATAAAAAAAACAAAGAAAGTAAATGAAAAATCAACAATAATTACATGTGAAGTCATGTATCTACATACAAATAGTAAGATAAACACAAATGTACCCATATGAATAATTCTCAAGCTAAATTTGGAGGTGGTCTGTGAGATGTCCCCCATTCCATGCCGAAAAAAATATCTATCTAGAAAAGTGAGAATGTGCGTGTATGTGTGAGGACAACTCTCAACTTACATACTCAACAAATTTTCGATCTACAGACTTGAAATTTAGTATATAGGGTATTTTGGCATGTGGAAAACTTTTTAATCCATTTTCATCTGCTAAGGGGTCAGAATTGAAAAATTGGTACTTGAGGAGGGGGGGGGTCATTGAATTTTTATTTATTTGTCAACTGTTTCACAACTGCGCATGCGTGAATTGTTCACATGATAGCTCACTTATGTTAAAAGTAAGTAGGTTTGAAAACACTTTTTAAAGAACGTTGCAAGCTGGCCTAATGGTTATTGTACTTGACTCGCTGTTTTTAGGTTTTGGTTTATATCTCATCTCGAGTATTTATTTTTTTTTTACAAGTGAACTGTTTAGAAGAAACATAATACTTGCATGCACATTTCCCAGTTTCTTTTTGTTGTTTTTTTAATTTCATTATTTAAAAGGAATTTAACATTACGTTTAATACCGGACAACACCGGATGCATCTGTTAGTATACACATAAAATAGAAATAAATAAAATAAAACCTCACCTTGAAGTAACATGAATTTTTCATTTGCTAATTGATTTTCCGTAATGTAGATTTCATGTGGATGAAGACGTGAAGGAGAGATGGCAAGTTTTCTGCAGAATGAATCAATATAAGCGACAAGAGAATTGTCCATCTCTAATGTCCACTGTTTCGACATTTGCTGAGCTTGTCCAACATCAATGCATGAGCAACTAAAAGATTAAAGGGAAGATGAGAAATAAAGATATCTTTTACCAAACAATTTTTTAAAAATTTGTAATGATGAACAAAAAATATGGCCAACAGAAACCATTTTCGAATGAAAAAAAAAAATGATCAGAAAATTTTTTTTAAAATCTTACGAATTGAGAAGAGAAAAGAATTAAAGATAAAAAATTACCGTTCAAAATGGAGATCAAATCCACAAGCCAACAATGCACGCCACACAGCATTTACGTCTTGCTTTGCCGTATCAATTACAAATTGAATAAAACCTTCTAAAGTTAGAAATTTTTCTTCCTCTTTTGGTAAAGCCTGGAAAGACAAAAATATAAACTATATAGAAAACATGTAAGACTTTATCAGGTGAGTAAGAATAATATCAGGCTTTTATTAGGTGGATAAGGTTGGTTCGTTGGTTTGTTTTATGGCGTATCAACCCATTTAAGTTCATTTAACACCGACTCAAATTTTATAAAAGTTAGACAAAAAGTAAACAGCAATTTGAACAAGTTTATATATTTAACAAATCAATACATTTAACAGATTTATATATATAACAAATTCATATATTTAAAAATTTATGTATTTAACAAATTATAAGTTTTCAATAGATACACATTTTATGAACAATTTTAATTTGACTGTTTAGGTTCTATGGCATATCAACCACTATGGATTATCTAAAAATCAAATCCAGCCTATATGAGCTTCTGGGCTTGACCATTACTCCTGATCTTAAATGGAACACGTATATCAAATCTGTTGCCAAGGCCGCTGGAAAAATGGTGGGATCTTTCTATCGATCCAGTAGATATCTCACTGCTGATGCTATTCTCTACCTATATAAGAGCCAGGTACGTCCAAGGATGGAATACTGTTGCCACATCTGGGCAGGAGCTGCTAGAAAGGACTTGTCCTGCCTTGATAGAGTTCAAAATAGACTTCGTAGCCTCGTAGGAGATGTCCTTTTCTCCTCCTTGCAACCTCTATCTCACAGAAGAGATGTTGCGAGTTTGTCTCTGATGTATCGTTATTTTCATGGAAAGTGTTCAACTGAGCTTCAATCTTTGGTCCCCCCTCGCCAAACTTTCACAAGAAACACTCGTCTAGCTGTAAACACTATCAATAATTTCCCCCACTCTTTATCTGTGGCTAAACCTAAACGTAGATTCCATGAACAAAGCTTCTTTCTTAGAACTGCACGCCTGTGGAATTGTCTTCCGTTTTCCTGCTTTCCGGCTGACTACAATATGGTTGTGTTCAAGTCTAAAGTAAATAAGTTCTTGATGAGCCGTTCCATATAAGTTATTAAATTTACCAAATTTTCATTACTAATGATTACTATATTGACCAATTTCTACTGTACACTCTTTAACCCTTATCCTTGAGTGGCCTCTGGGCCTTGATAATGTGGTGATGCCTTTGTAAAAAAAAAAAAAAAAAAAAAAAAATATACGTCATATATATATATATATATGTGTGTGTGTTGCGTATACCTGATTGTTTGTCTTTGTTTTACGGCATATCAACCCTTTTCAGGTTATTTAATGCCGAATCCAGTGATTTTGAAGAACAATTTTTTAATAGAGTATATTTGTTTTTTTAAGTCGGTTTCTATTTAACCCATAATTGGGACCCTAACAGGTACTACCACTCCAGGTCAGAGTAGACCTGACAGCAATGGCAATTAAAGGGTGGCTCCACACTCCCCGAAGCTCGCAAGCTGGGGCCTCACCATCGGATATAGTTTAAGGTCATATCCAGGACTGCGCATACCTGACTTGCAAACACACATCCTATTGGCCTAAGTTTATGAAATAGAACCAGTCATATTTTTTAATACATTGATTTTTTGTTGAGTTTTGCTTATTTATTGGGTTTATTTTCAATCTCCATTTCTTCGAGTTCCTTGTTATCAAAGCAGGTTGTGTTATTCTTTTACTTGAGCTCTGTTTTTTAATTGAATTTTCTTTTTATTTTCAATTATGTCTTTGTTAGAATCCGAAGGTAGGATTGGTGATCTTTTATGTCTTTCACTTGTAAATTCAGCTGTATGAGAACTCTCTTTGGGCATTTCTATATTGTTATCCACATTTAATTTTGTTTTCGTAATAGGTTCAGTTGTTTTCGTTTATGTTGAATACATTTTCTTTAAAGATTTTCTTGTAAATGATGGCTATTCATTTGTGTTCAAATTTATTAACTTTTCTGTAAGTTTTTTTTTTACCGTTATCTATTTGAATGGTATCCTGAGTTTTTTTTTTATTTGTTTTTTGTACAACACTGGCAAATGTTTTTGTTTCCATATAAATTTCAACAATTTTTCTAGCTTCTGGTAATGGTAAACTTTTGCTGTGTTTCATATACATTACCTCCTTTTCTTTCTTGTAGACATCGCAGGTATTTGAGAGGACAGGGTGTTCTCCATGGCAGTTAGCACATTTTATATTTTTGCATTCACTGTGTGGTTTAGGTCATGTTCCCCACACTTCCCACACACTTGGCGTCCTCTGCAAATGTCTTTGTGATGACCAAATTTCTAACATCTGAAATATCGTAGGGAAGCTAGTATAAATTGCTCTACTCCTACTGTATAACCAATCCTGATATCTTCTGGTATTGATGGTTTATCAAACGTATATATATATATATATATATATATATATATATATATATGTGTGTGTGTATGTGTGTTTGTATAGTTCTGTTGTTTTGTCTGATGATATTTCTCTTATATTCTTTTACACTCTGTTTTTTTTAATGCTGCTTCAATTTCTTCTGGCATTGCTAATGAAAGCTTTTGAGGTATTTAATCTAGCGTGTGGATACGCTTTGCATTTGATGTTGTGGAACGTATTCATTTTGAGCAGATTTTCTGCAGGTTTCTCTATTTGAACTCCCACTAGCAGATTGTCATTTTGAAATTTTTTTTAGCATTTTTTGGATTTGACCTACAGGATATAACTTTTACAATCTGAAAAGGGGATAATTTGTCCAGTTTAATTTCATTCAGTGATTCAATAATAATAAATTTTGGGAAGTCTAAGTTGGTTTCAGAATTTTAATCGGATAAATACCTTTTAGATTTTTGAAAAGAAGTCATGATTTGATTTTCATTGGTCCTATGCTCCACTACCCACCAAGGAATCCAACTATGGTTGGGAATGAACCAAGGGGATAACACATCCGCTTTGGCTGAGACGGTGATGTAATATCAATATACTTATGCAAAGAAAAATTCTGATCCTCTGCCAAATTCTGAGTTTTCTTTTGCTCAATGATCTAACAGAAGTCATCAGTTCTTTTTCTTAACACAACTGACCATTAGCCTCAGCTTTCTAGCTCATATAATATAAAGGGTTGGGAAGTGTTCCACAAGAGTAGATTCAATAATACGGTTGGGAAAAAAATAACTACATATGAGCTAGGGCATTCGAGATTGATCAGATCGGGCCCCATCTGACTGCCTGTCAGACCAAGTAAGGGTCAAAGTGGTGTGTTGCAAGCCATTGACCACTGTTGTTGGATCAATGATTGCTCAACCACCAGGATTCTGTCCTGATGACTTCTGAGTCACCACCCACGGCCAACAAGAGGTGCAGTCAGCATATTTTACAACCCCAGCCAACAGAGAAGCAGGTGGATAAAAATGTCAGACTTTTATCAGGCGGGTAAGAATAATGTCAGGCTTTTATTATGTGGGTAAGAATAATAAAAAATCAGTTTAAACTGAATTTTATCAATCTAAATACAAGCTCTTTAAATAAACACATTTTTTATGTCATATAGCGATAACTCTGAAGGATGTCACAACAATAACGAGAGAATGAGGAAATAAATGTTGTACAAAATAAAAATTAAAAAAAAGGCAAGTTGAAGTTTTTTTTGTATTCTTTGTCTCCTTTGCGACTGAGGCTACAACATGTTGCTTCCCAGACAATGTTACATTTCCCTCACAGACTGACTCACAACTGAAGACCCAAAAACCCCAAAGGAACTTTCCGTCCTTACTTTATTTCATGTAACATCTTTTTTATGTACTGTGGATGCCTCTGAGCATTGGTTCTCACTAGAGGAGGGGCGCATAGTGAGTGACAGCGCCAAAGACATCTTTGCAATCTAGTCACAATATCAGCTATGATGTTTTCCCATTCCTTAGCAATTCCATCGTATATTTTTGTGCATACTTTGCTAACCAACAAACTATATTTGTTTATTTTTTCAAATCTCAATATTGAATTCGAACTCCATCATCCAATTTTTCACTAGATTAAACTTGACACTTCTCCAAGGGCAATCTCATTAGATGTTTATCATTAGTTTAAATATTTATAGCTTACCTTTAACAACTTAGCAGTGGACTCAGCAGTGCAACTTTCTCTGATTGTTTTTTCAGCAGTTTCTTTGCCTTTAATTTTCCGATCTTTTGAATTACCTCTGATAAAACAAAAAAGGATATAAATAAACAGTAAGATTAAAAATTTAAATTATTAGAAAATATCAAAAATAAATATTTGAACAAATAAGATATCATATAGTAAATATTTCAAACTACTGAACATTTAATATTTATATTGATACTGAAAAATAAACAATTCATTTAAATGAAAATGTGTTATGAAAAATATGCAAAAAACAAAAAAATCTTATTTATAAAACTCAATATGTCTGTGTGCATTCGTCTGTCAATATTTTTTTCTGAGAGATGCAAGGTCACAGAGTGACATGAGGTCAGTCAAATGATTACATTTTTGTGAACCATTGTTTTCTGGGATTTTAGCCAGCAAAAATAGCTGCTAAGGGATCAAAATTGAAAAAATTGGAACTGGCAGGTGTAAGTCGACTTAATGTGTTATTTGTACACATGTTCATATATATATATATACACATACATACATACATACATACATACATACATACATTAAAGTCAGCTTTGTTTTAACTATTTCTTATCCATCTGACAATAGCTTAAATGGTAACAACTAAGGCTGAAGTGTTTTAGGTTTTGGTTTCAATTTTAGCTGATAGAACCCAGGTCAAGTAGTTTTTTAAATTTTGAAATCATTACTGGGTCCAATATAATATATAATAATTGATAGAGAATTGACTCTATAATAATAATTACAAAATCTGCACCAATTAAAATGTTATATTTAAATGTATTTTACAAACAGGCAACGCTAGCTAGTTCATAATACAATTTTTTTTTAATCGATAATAAGAAAGTAACAACAAAAAAAAGGGGGTGGGAATACCATGAAAAAGCAAAAAAATGAGTGAAACAGTGAAAAAAATCTTTTGTAATTAAATAATAAAAAAGTAAAAAATAAAATTAATAAAAAAGTAAAAAGATAAAAATAAAACAATAAAAATGTTTTAATAGTAAAAGTAAATAAAATAGTAAAAAATTAAATAAAAAGGTAAAAAAAAATTAAATAATAAAAAAGGTAAAAAAGAATTAAATAATAAAAAAAGGTAAAAAAGAATTAAATAATAAAAAAGGTAAAAAAATTTAAATAATAAAAAAGGTAAAAAAGAATTAAATAATAAAAAAGGTAAAAAAATTTTAATATTAAAAAAGGTAAAAAAAAAATTAAATAATAAAAAAAGTAAAAAATTTAAATAATAAAAAAGTTAAAAAAGAATTAAATAATAAAAGGTAAAAAAAAATTAAATAATAAAAAAGGTAAAAAAATTAAATAATAAAAAAGGTAAAAAAATTAAATAATAAAAAAGGTAAAAAAATTAAATAATAAAAAAGGTAAAAAAATTTATATAATAAAAAAAGGTAAAAAAATTTAAATAATAAAAAGGTAAAAAAAATTAAATAATAAAAAAGGTAAAAAAAAATTTAAATAATAAAAAAGGTAAAAAAATAAAAATAATAAAAAAGGTAAAAAAATTTAAATAATAAAAAAGGTAAAAAAAATTTAAATAATAAAAAAGGTAAAAAAAGATAAATAATAAAAAAGGTAAAAAGATTTAAATAATAAAAAAGGTAAAAAAATTTAAATAAAAAAGGTAAAAAAAATTTAAATAAAAAAGGTAAAAAAAAATTTAAATAAAAAAGGTAAAAAAAAATTAAATAAAAAAGGTAAAAAAAATTTAAATAATAAAAAAGGTAAAAAAATTCAAATAATAAAAAAGGTAAAACAAATGTAAATAATAAAAAAGGTAAAAAAAAATTAAATAATAAAAAAGGTAAAAAAAAATTTAAATAATAAAAAAGGTAAAAAAAAATGTAAATAATAAAAAAGGTAAAAAAAAATTTAAATAATAAAAAAGGTAAAAAAAATTAAATTAGAAAAAAGGTAAAAAAAATTTAAAAAAGGTAAAAAAAATTAAATAATAAAAAGGTAAAAAAAATTTAAATAATAAAAAAGGTAAAAAAAAATTAAATAATAAAAAAGGTAAAAAAAAATTAAATAATAAAAAAGGTAAAAAAAATTAAATAATAAAAAAGGTAAAAAAAATTAAATAAAAAAGGTAAAAAAAATTTAAAAAAGGTAAAAAAATTAAATAATAAAAAGGTAAAACAAATGTAAATAATAAAAAAGGTAAAAAAAATTCAAATAATAAAAAAGGTAAAAAAATTTAAATCATAAAAAAGGTAAAAAAGATAAATAATAAAAAAGGTAAAAAAAATTTAAATAATAAAAGAGGTAAAAAAATTTAAATAATAAAAAAGGTAAAAAATTTAAATAAAAAAGGTAAAAAAAATTAAATAAAAAAGGTAAAAAAAATTTAAATAATAAAAAAGGTAAAAAAATTCAAATAATAAAAAAGGTAAAACAAATGTAAATAATAAAAAAGGTAAAAAAAAATTAAATAATAAAAAAGGTAAAAAAAAAATTTAAATAATAAAAAAGGTAAAAAAAAATTTAAATAATAAAAAAGGTAAAAAAAAATTTAAATAATAAAAAAGGTAAATAAAATTAAATTAGAAAAAAGGTAAAAAAAATTTAAAAAAGGTAAAAAAAATTAAATAATAAAAAGGTAAAAAAAATTTAAATAATAAAAAAGGTAAAAAAAATTTAAATAATAAAAAAGGTAAAAAAAATTAAATAATAAAAAAGGTAAAAAAAATTAAATAATAAAAAAGGTAAAAAAAATTAAATAATAAAAAAGGTAAAAAAAGATAAATAATGGTCCAATTTTATAAAAAAAAAAAGAAAAAAAAGTACCTTTCCTGAGATCCCATCACATACTTTTCTTTTAAAGATTTTGGTGATTTTTTAATCAGCTTAGGTTTTCCATTTTTTTCTGCCCCTGGGGATCTAGACAAAAAAAAAGAAACTTAATTTAAACAAGCAGCAAAAAAATAAAAATTTGTATTTAGCACCTTTGGTTTTACTTTGTGCAATCTTGTCTTTCTCAATCAGTGTGTGCCGAAATGATTACTGGTGTGTTGCGAAAAAATTTATAGGCGGAAGTTGCAAGTAAAAAACATTTTTCATATCACTATGAGCAGAGTTGTTTGTATTAATAAATACTCATACCTTATTACTGATATAATACGGATGTTTAATTATAAAAAAGAAATAAAATGCACAAGAAGTCGTTTGTAATTGTTAGATACTTTTAACTTACCAATGTTTATAAACATTGGTAAGCGTTGCAATGCTTTATACCATCTATCTTGTTATTTAACAGATTCTTTGTAGGCATTTCTTAATATTTATGTATTGAGAATTAAGGTTTCAATCGAGAAAAATTGGATTATAGAAGAATACTTTTTTTCCTTATATGATTTTTATTTTCTATTATTTTATCGCAAAAAGACTTTATGAATAGAATATATTCATGTTTTTGTGATAGATGTGCCGTGAAAATTTAAAAAGCTCAATAGTGTGCCACCATATAAAGATGGTTGGGAACCACTACTCTAACATATTACATGCAGCAAAATATCAAAATCAAACACTCAGTCCATAATTACAAGGGATAATCAAAAGTTATGCAATATTTTAGCATAATTCAGCAGATCTTGGTGTGCTTTGGCAGTGCCAGGGCCAGTGTCAAAGATAAAGAATTAGACTGAAATATAAAATAATGTCCAATACTCTCCAAGTGCTACCTGGCAGATTTGCCTCAATGATTTGGAGCAAATACTTGAGTTCTTCAGATTTAATCCTACTTGATTTTTCCCAATTGTCGACGTTCTTGCAATATGAATAAAAAATTTTTTGAACCATCTGATTACTGTACTGCGATCAACTATGTTTTAACATTTTGCTTGACAAATATTTTTGGGTGTTGTTGCCCAGTTTGAACACACAAAGCTTTAAGTTTTTGAAACGGATTACATTGCATGTTCAAATCACACAAATTACCAATTAGTTACAACTGCAGCAGGTGTACCTTCCATGGCTTGTAACATTTGCGTCATGCTACAAACATTCAGATATGTTTGTATAATGATAAAACTTTTGACTCACCCATGCATGTACAATTTTTGAGTAAATTATAATCTAAATCATAATAGAACCAAGTAAAACAATTTCATTAATTAATTCTGAACATGGCATAAAATTGCATTCATTAATCAAATGCCAATTTTGAGACTAAATATTTCTTATTGGTTCAGCCGATATTATTTGTCAGTGGCAAATAGCTAACAATCAAAGTAAACTTTGGTTTGATTTTAGCAAAAATATTTTTCTGAACTTTTTAACTGGACATGTTATGATTATGGACTCTCCTGTCAGAAATAACACGAGCGTTTGATCATCAGGTAACTTCCATAGATGACGTTTCTGAAGTTTTGAGATGAGGATTGGTTATACATATTATTTATCGGACTACTGTTTTCATCTTGAGTGTGATTTTCACAACGTTTCGGTCGATGTAACCTCCGACCTTCTTCAGGTGTATATTGTCGAACTCAGGAATGTTTCTATTGAACTCTGGCATTTGGACGGAATTTCAAGCAAGGACCTGTGGCGTAGTGGTTAGAGTACTGGGAAAAATCAATTGTAAAAGTGATATTACCCTGAAGGTTGAAGGTTCAATCCTCAGTGTGGGCAACCAAAAAAATACATTTGCGAATTACTTAGGACCTCTATCCAATTATGGCTGGTGTGAAGTAAATAAAGGGTTCTGCTCGAAACTCCATCCAAATTCCTGAGTTCAACAAAAACATTCCCGAGTTTGACGAGATACACCTGAAGAAGGTTGGAGGTTACATCGACTGAAACGTTGCGAAAATGACACTCAAGATGAGAACAGTAGTCCGATAAATAATACGTATTCCATAGATGAATTTTATTATAATGGATCATCACATTTGGTTTTACATCTATTTTATATGTATTGGATAGCTTTTAGAAATTGATGTCAAAACTAATCTATCTCTGATCAGGTCTTTATTTATCCCTCTTTCTTTCATATCCATCTTTATCACTTCCTCCTATGTTTTCTTTGAACTTCCACTGTTAACTGACCCTGCCACTGTTCCACATCTACTAAATCAGCAACTCTCATTCAATTCATTCTTTCAAGATAATTCAAGAATTCAATGAATGGGAGAAAAAATAAACTATGACATCAAATTTGCTTGATAAAATCTGAGAAAAATATCACCGCAAACTAATTTGATGTCCAAATTCATCGCAAACTAATTTAATGTCCGAATTCATTTTATTGAAAAATGAAATTACAAATGATATTACTTTGAAACATCTCCAATATCAAAGTCTCTGTTTATTACAGATATTACGTATATCAATACAACATACAAAATGATAAATTGTATGGAAGTTAATGAAGAAATAGAGTAATTGATAAAGATTAGCAAAGTCATCATTAAAAACAACTTTAAACATGTAAAATAACATTTAAATAATTACATAAACAAAAAAGAAAAAAAAAAAGGATTTAAATTTTATTAAACATTCATCAAGAATTTAAATCGAAAATGCTTAATGTTGCTAAATTTTAAAACTGGTGTATGCAGAAACAATTTATTTCATATCTAAAAATCTGAAGAATATATCGCAGCCAAAACAAAAAGGAAAAAGTGCCATCCTGGTAAAAGACGGATGACAACTGAGCAATTGCTAAGCTCAGTGAATTGAAGATGACAATACAATTTTCAAATCAAAATATTTTTGAAAAAAATTACACTTTTCTACAAAAGTTCAGCATGAATAGCATTAATTAGACATATGCATTACGTGAATTAAGGATGCGTTTTCAGCATGGGAAAATATGGCATTTGCAAGTGCAATGCAATTTGTTTCCATATGGAATCTAAAACTACAATTAGCAAGCAAAAAATAAAAATCGGGTAAATTATTTACACTTACTTATTAAAAGTGCATGTGTTTGTGTGTGTGTATATGTACATATACAAATGTAAACAATTTCTTGTTAGGTCGAACCCCGTTCCCTAAATAATCCATTTCTACCTCATTTCCACTAACAACTTTTAATACGCTGTTATCTCAGTGACTACCGTACACTCATTAACCCTTATCCTTGAGTGGCCTTCAGGCCTTGATAACTGATGACTCCAATGTAAGAATAAAATATATATACATATGCAAAGTTAATCAATGGAAATGAGAACAAATAAGGCAGAAAGTAGAAATAAGGACACAAACATATCATTAAAGATTCATTTGGTAAAACGAGTCTTGGAAAACAGCAATTGACATATTTTACAACTAACAAGGACACCCAACCTTGCTGGTTGTAAAATATACTTAAATATTTTTTTATCCATGCAGATTTTGCATTTATTATTACAGAATCAATGCTCTATTGAATATATATATATATATATATACATACATACATACATACATACTCCTAAAAAATTTTTTTTTTGTGCATTGATATTCATATTAAAAACTTTTTTTCTATTTATTTAAAAAGAAAATACAACGTTGTCATATATGGGCCGTAGAATTGCATTCATCTGCAAAAGATCTAATTTGCATATTCTTTTAAAACGTTCATTTTCCCTTTTAGTTTTTTTGTTTTTTTATATGATCATCATCTTTAGTTAACTATTACATGCAATTATATTCATGCAGATATTCTACATAATTTATGCTTGTGTAATATTTGTGTAAAAAGTTTATAGTAAACACAAATCTCTTTCTATATATATATTTATGTATGCATACATATATTTGTTTAAAAAATTTTGCCTACGAAACTCTTCTGTCAGTTTTTGGTCTACAGACATGAAACTTAATATATAGGATATTCGAACCCATGTGAAACTTTATATTTGGGTTTTAGCTGGGTAAAACTGATGCAAAAGTGTAAAAATTTAAAAAAATGGAATTTGCCAGGTGAAAGTCAAACGATGGCATTACGAGTACAAAATACTTTTGAGGGGTAATATTTCTTATATAAAACAATCCCAACCAAATAAAATTGCTCAATATACTAGATAGAATAAATTAAAATTTAGAGTTTTTATATTTAAATTTCATTCAGAAAAAAATATAATTTTCCAAACAAAATTTTATTGTTTGGACAAAGAATACAATATTTATAGTAATTTCGTTAATCCGTGGATTTTCGATGTGGATTAAGGAAATTAATACAAATAATGTATTCTCCGTCCAAACAATAACTTTTTGTTTTGAAAATTATATTTTTTATGAATGAAATTCAAATATAAAAACCCATTTTATATATATATATATATATATATATTATAGTGAATAAATGACAAAAAACTATATTCCAAAATTCATGATGTTGACCGTCTTATAATTTATTCCTTTAATTCAGTTGACATTTACAATTCTTGACAGTATCTGTTTCATAGAGCAAAATCAATTGCTTAATTATTATATCAATCAGTGAATCTATTATGCCCTTAACTCATCAGAAGAAATAGCAACAATCAATCAGTCAAAAGGAAATGTGTGATTTGACATGATTAAAATCTGAAAATTGGAAGAGAAGCTGCAAATTGTTTTTCTTTTCTTTTTTTTTTGTATTCAAAATGGTGTAATGGAAACATTAAAGGTATTTGCAACTTCTCTGTCAATTTTCTGATTTTAATCACGTCAAATCACACTTTATTTCTTTTTGACGGATCGATTGTTACTATTTCTTCTGTATTACGAAACAGATACTGTCAAGAATTGTAAATGTCAACTGAATTAAAGGAATAAATTATAAGATCGTCAACATCCTGAATTTTGGAATATAGTTTTTTGCCATTCATTCATTATATTGCTCTGTAATTACATTGAGCTTCTTAAATAAGAATTGGTATATATTCTAAGAATATATATATATATATATATACACTCACGATTCTGATTCCAATCAATTATCATAAAACTCATATATATATATATATATATATATATATATATATATATATATATGAATGTTGGGACAGTTAATTGGAATCAGAATCAGGAAAATCAAAACTTTTGAGAGTGTCGGAATTGGTGTCTATTTTCTAATGCCAAAAACGATTCTTTTAATTGGCTATTTTGTTTGATTTTGTTTAAAACAAAATATTCTAGTGCAGGTAGTAATAAGATAATGAAAATCTATTGATTTTAAACTCCCAGTATAACTAAAACCGATAGATCATCCCTCACACGTGTATTTTTTATGTTTGAAAAAATATCAGCACATTTAATGTTTTTATGATAATTGTTAAAAATAACAAATATATTTAGAGATTTATAAAGTATCCGAATCGGGAATTTAATACAGAATTGGGAAAAATATTAGAATCTTCCCATCACTAATATGTGTGTGTGTGTGTGTGTGTGTGTGTGTGTGTGTGTAATAATTTAAATTAAATTCTTTGGATTAAAATATATATTAAAAATATATTCAAATTAAGAATTTATTGTTTGAAGCAAGGAATATATGGAAAAGAATTATATTTCCTTAATCCATGGATTTTCAATAAAGGCTTATATCATCAGAGGAAATGAAATGCAGTTAGCAAAATTATTTGTTATGCACAAGCATATATTTTGCTTATCAGCACATATATTGAAAATGTTACTAAAAATCATTTAAAAGACATAGAAAAAGGATATCATACAGCCTAGGCAATCCCACATTAAAATGAGTTCAATTATTTGTGGGATATTTCTGCCAGGTCAGACAAGGAGAAAATTGGAAAGGCAATATTTATTTTAAAGTCATGTGATCTGATTATTTATTTTTTAGATGAGATCACATTTCAAATAAAAATATTGCCTTTTATCACTTCCAAAATTAACACCTAAATGAAAAGACAGACGTTTCGCTTGAGAACATCTTAGTTATTAATAACTATAAATCAAAACATTGTCATGCTAGTGTAGCAAAGCCATTATATGTCTTTTTTTTTTTTTTTTTTTTTTTTACACGGTAGTCGCCACTTACCAAGGCCCGGAGGCTACTCGGAGATAAAGGCTATTGCGTGTACAGTAATCAATGGGATAAAATCATAGTAATCGTTAGTAATGGAGATTTGATAAAGTGTCTTACTTAAGGGGTCAGTTTATCAGGAATTTGTTTATCTAGGACTTAAAGACATCCAAGTTGTTGTCAGGTGGGAAACAGGCAAACAGAAGAGAGTTCCACAGGCGTGCACTTCTAAGAAAGAAGCTTTGTTCATGGAATCTACGTTTTGTTTTAGGCACAGATAAGGAGTGGGGAAAATTATTGAAAGTGGTTTCAGCTAGACAGGTGTTTTTTTGTGAAAGATTGGCGATGGGGGGGGGGCAGATATTGGAGCTCAGACGAGCATTTGCCATGGAAATAATGATACAACAAAGACAGGCTTGCAACATCTCTTCTGTGGGAGAGGTTGCAGGGAAGAGAAAAGGGCATTTCTCACTAAGCTACGGTTTATTTTGTACTCTATCAAGGCAGGATACACTGTTTTTAGCAGCTCCTGCCCAGATGTGGAAGCCATACTCCATCCTCCGACGTACTTGGCTTTTATATAGATAGAGAATTGCATCAGCAGTGAGATATCTACTGGAGTGGTAGAAGGATTCTACCATTTTTCCAGCGACCTTGGCAACAGATTTGATGTATGTGATCCATTTCAGATCAGGAGTAAAGGTCAATCCCAGAAGCTTGTCAAAACATGGAGCTTCCCCTAGACGAGAGCCATCCATTTCAATTGATGCCAGATGGGGATCAGAGCATTGATGATTTAAAGATAGAAGCTTGGTTTTAGATTCATTAAAAGTAACTAGCCACCTCTTCCCCCATTGTACCACGTGCTCAAGATCAGAGGAGAGAGAATCAGAGAGAACTTTGTCATTTACGGCCTTTGATGTGTTGTCATAGATGGTCATGTCATCAGCATAGATGTCAACGAATGATTTAAGTATGTGTTTTGGGAGATCATTGATGTAGATAAAGAAGAGAGTTGGGCCCAGGATGGACCCCTGAGGGACTCCAGCATTAATACACTGGGCCTCTGATTTCTGCCGATCAACCATTACTCTTATGAACCTATCAGAGAGAAATGATTTAATAATTGAGAAAACATTTCCAGTTATACCATAGCTGGAAATCTTGTGAAGTAGGCCTTTATGCCATACCTTATCGAAGGCCTTTGATATGTCAAGAGCAATTGCCTTTGTTGAGAGACTCACTAATTCTATGAGATATAACCGTTAGCACATTTGCTGTAGATTTAGCAGAACTGAAAACCATATTGTATGTCACTAAGAATGTTATATCTGCTGAGGTGGTTGACTACTTTTTTATTTAATATGGATTCCAGCAACTTACTCATGACACACAGGAGACTTATTTGTCTGTACTAAGAGGGAGATGACTTATCACCTGAATTCTTAAATACAGGGCATGCTGATGAAGTTTTACAGGGTGTTGGGAAGCACTTCTCCTTAAGGCAACACTTAAACAGTTTTGTAAGTATGAGGGCAAGTTCTGGTTGAAGCTTTTTCAACACTATAATTGGAATGCCATCAGGGCCAGTTGCTTTACTGGAATCAAGGTTCTTGATTAGCTTGGTGACCTCATGCACAGATATTTGTATGTTGCATAGCATGTTGTCTGTTATAGGAGGAAATACAGGGAGTTGATGGCCTTCGTTGCATGGGGTAGAATTAGCTGCAAAGTTCTTGGCAAATAGTTTGGCCTTATCTGATGCTGACGAGATGACCTCAGGTCCTTTGATGATAGTTGGGATAGAACGCACACTTCTGTTCAGGATCCTGTTTGCTATTTGCCAAAAGTGGTGGGAACCAAGCCACTGCTCAGTTACTTTGGATTTAACGGACTGAGCATATAGCTCTCCTGCATTTTTATTACTCTTTTACAGCGGTTGCTGGCAATCCTGAAAGCAGCTTTAGTCTCAGTACATCTATTACGTTGGTAGCTATGGAAAAAGTGATTTCTGTGTGCAATGGCAGCAGCACATTCTGGGGAGAACCATGGCTGGCTGTTAGGTTTTTGTTGGAATTTTTTGGATGGTATGAATCAGTTTATGCCTACAATTAACCATTCAGTCAGGTCTGATACTATAGAGAGGATACATCCTTTTTAAACATGGAATGCTGAGGTATTTCAGATATAAATGTATGGAAGCTGCCCCAGCCAGTAGTGATATACTGTACGGTGGAGAGGTACATTTGAAGACTTATTACATTTCATTTTTATCTTAACTGATACAACCAAGTGGTCGGAAGATCCCAGAGGAGACAGAATGGAACATGAACATAGCTCAGGGGAAGTTGTGAGAAAAAGGTCTAGAAGGCTTGCATACTGACCGATAGTATCAGGCACACAGGTGGGTTTGTAAACAATCTGAGTGAGGTCATAGGCAATGGCAAAATCATGACAGAACCTCTCATCATGTCTTGTTTGAGTGGGTCAGCCATTCCACAGTGTGGACATTGAAGTTACCACAAATGTGAATGTTAGCCAAAGGATGAGAAGACAGGATGTAGTCAATTTCTGACTCTTAAAGATAGTAACTCTGCTGTTGTGGCGGCGATAGAGAGCAAATATAAATGCGGTGGTGTAAGCAAGTGCAACTCGGAAGCACATATAAGGTAAATTAGGGTCTTCTTAGGAGATATCCCTACCACACGGAAAGCCATCTTTAATGTAGGCACATATTCCATGCCCATGGCGATCTTGGGGGTCAGATTTAGATGTTAAGTTAGAGTATCCATTAATTATGAACTCATCTAGGGAAGTGGTCAGCCATATTCCAGTTTCGCTTAGGAACAATATGTCCAGTTTCGTCTCCTGCAATTGGTTTCAACCTCTGGAAGGTTGGAACATAGACCCCTGATGT
The DNA here is from genome assembly GCF_053919585.1 of Euprymna scolopes. Lineage (NCBI taxonomy): Eukaryota > Metazoa > Mollusca > Cephalopoda > Sepiida > Sepiolidae > Euprymna > Euprymna scolopes. The sequence goes on from NC_136482.1 coordinate 176,384,738, forward strand.
TGGAGGAGACATGGTACTAGGGGTCTACATTGGAGGATGGGGCTCTAGGTTTATTTGTGTATTTTTTCTGGAGATATTTCATGTTGAGGTTTTATGATTTGTGGAACAGGTCGACAGACTTGGTTAGAGTAGGATAGAGAAAGAAAGTAAGAGAGAAAAATACAGGAAAATTTTTTTTTTATGTAGCACATGATAAGGTAAAGCTGTAACAATTACCCACTAGTATGGCATCGAGAGGCCCCACCAGAAACTACTGCATGGTCCAGAATCCATTCACCAAATGGTAATAAAAAAGCCCCTGTACTTCACACCTGCTGATAGGACAGCTTCCTTAGTGGTTAATCCAAGGTTTGGGTCCCTGACTATCAGGCGGGTAATGTCAGCCCAGATGAAACGTTTACCACCAGCACCCTTACTAGTGAAATGGCCACAAGGATAGACATAGAAATAGAAAATTTCCGACATCTCAGGCTACTGGTCACGCAAAATACTGCCAACCTGAAAAGCAGCTTTTTCTTCACCCTTTATCAGAAAAATCGCTCGAGTGACCTTTGGGCCTTGATAAGTGGTGACTCCTTTGTAAAAAAAAAAAAATCCTAAAATGTGCGGCATGCCATTAACAGTTCCAGACTATGGAGAAAGTTGTGTATGTGTTTTGGAAAGGCATGGTGCTGAGTCAGGACAGATAAGGTTTTATGCTAAACTCATCTCTTTCAACTATCATAATTGGGGTCCTAAATATACACTTGGTCCTATTATTTCTGCATGTTTGCATACAAATCATTCTTATATTAAATCAGAAATAATAAACAGAAATATGCATCTGAAATTGAAAACAAAATACAATTTTCTTAAAATAAGTTCGGCTAATTATTTCATTCAGTTTAATTTCAAGATAAACATGTTTGGTTATAGTCAGCTAACGTACTTCCTAACTTCCGGTGTAGAACTACCGGAAGTGGTGACAATGCAAATCAGTTTCTTCACTTTTACTGTTCTTCAGTATTTCTATTGTGAAGCGATTTATTGAAATAAAATATAAGAAAAGGAGATTATTGAAAAACATACAATTATACAGATAAAATAACACAATTAGGCTTTATTTGCACTTTTAATAACAAAATAAAATAAAAAGTTTTTATTTTATTTGAAATTTTATAAGAAATATGTTTAAATGTTTTCAATAATCCTTAAAAAAAAAAAAAAAAAATTAATTTCAATAAAATTGAGACCAAAAAAAAACTTTTCAATGATTATTAAATAAAAAAGAACGATTGGAAAAACATAATGAAAAAAAAAAAAGTACATGCACAGGGGAGAGGTAGGTGTTAGAGAAAAAAGCAGAAGAAACTGATTTGCCTAGTCACTACTTCTGATAACACACACCGGAAGTTAGTAAGTACGTTACCACATGTTTTTTTTTGTTTGTTTTTTTTGACAATGTTCACAAATACTTGTCAATTGAAAGAAAAAAATGATAATGGAAGAGGAGGAGGGGGAGGGGGACAGAAAAGGCTCTGCTAAGCAAAAAAAAAAAAAAAAAATGACTAATATAATCTATCATTAGAAAGCAATATTAAAACTAAAAAATAACTATTGTAAAGGCTCATTCCACTTCTATAATACAGCTTAAAATAAAACTGATTGCAAGAAGAGGGGGCGCTTAGCAGCGTGTAATAATAATAATGTGACGAATGCATGAGACATTAGTGATAAAAGCCTGAATGTGCTCAGTGCATTAATGCTTGAAGACTACTTTCCCACAGTCGAGACATTGCTGTTGTTGGTTGGGGCACAAAAGTAGAGTAAGATCCTTGTTTTCACACCAATTAATACCGCAAACATGGCTGCATACATCACATCCAGTGTGGGTAGTAGCCATGGTAACTGCAGCAGTTATGGTGGAGGAGGAAGAAGAGGAGGAGGAGGAGGTACTGTTGCTCATATTTTCGGAGGGATTTCTGTTCTTGTTTCTGCCCTTCCAGTTGCAGTGTAAAAGTGGGGACTTTAGATGGGAGCAATGGTGGTGCCACTGCTGGCAAACTTTCTCCTTCTGACAGGTCTGCGCGCAGCCCGTGTTCGAAGGAGTGGCACGCTCGCCATCAGTGACCGCAACGTCCGGCATCAGTTGAAGGTAGAGGTTATTTAGACGCCTCATGGCTGTATCCAAAAAAGGCATGCATACGGTGGACACTTCGAATCTGAGGAGAAAACAACACATTCAGCTATCACACACAAAACAAATAACAAACAACATCGCAAACATTATCACGATTCATGTTGAGTTGAACAACATTCAGCCTGTAACAGGAGGAATACATAATACATTTTTTTAAGTTGTTATTCAGAATTTGATTTAATTAAAAAAATATACAGTAGAAATCTTTATGATGTATGTACTTGTTATGAAACAAGGATGACATATTCCAAAAATCACGTAAATTGATCAAATAGTTTTTTTCTATATATATATAAAAAAAAATAATGCTTTTACGATTTTTATCAATTTTAAGAATAAATTGTATCCATTATAAGGCTGATTCTGATCTCAGTAGTTCGAATTGAGTTGTTACCCTTATTTATAAAACATGGCCTATCAAAAAGTGTCTCACTTCGTAATAAAATTTGATTTTCTTAGTTTTATTTTTTAAACTACTTGATCAATTTGTGATTTTTGGAATATGGCATCTTTGTTCTATGATGGCTATGTACATCATAAGGATTTGTCTGTATTTTCTCAATGTTTTTTTTTTTTTTTTTGAATAAATCGAATTCTAAATAAAAACCCAGTTTTACAAAGGAAGAGGCTAGTTTAGTTTGAGGTCCAGGTAACTCTTCCATTTTGTCAAGACCGGTACATAAAGTACAGTTATTTTATCAATCAGTCTACAAATTTATTTTATTTTTTCAACTGCTGTGTTTATAATGTTAAAGTTTTGTTTTAAATTTTTAATTCTTGTGCAGAATTCCCACTATATCAAAAAACAAAAATAAGGAAAAATCTCTGATGTACATACTCATGATGAAAAAAAAAATCATAAAAGATCAAGTAGTTATATTTTAAATAAGAAAGTCAAATTTTTATGAGCAAGACAAAAGCATCCATCTTCTCAGCCATTTTGAAAACAATCTAAAAAAAAAGCAAAACAAAGGGTGATAACTCGTAATTTAAAACTTGCAAGATTTATGTTGTAATGCTTATGAATTCCCATTAATCTCTTAAAAAGTGATTTTTTTTATAACAATAAAACTATTTTATCAATTTACATGATTTTTGGAATATGACATTCGTTTTATCACAGGTACGCACATCATCCAGATTTTCCTTTATTTTTTAATGTAAGGGGAATTCTGGACAAGAACCAAATTATTTTTAGATGAGGATTGCTTAGTTGTTGTATTTGGACTACTATTCTCAGCTTGCTTGTAATTTTCATGTTTCAATTGATGTAACCTTCGACCTTGTTCAGGTGCATCATTTCAAACGCAAATATTTACATTTAACTTGGAAAACTATACAGAACTGAACACTTTTTTTTTTTAAATCCATGGAGGTAGATTGTTCTTGTCCTCTCGTCCATGAAAAAAGTTTTCTATCTTGAATCTCGTTTATTTGCAATGATGTTATTTGTATGCAGTAACTGTCCATACCAGCATAGATGGTTTTTATCCTTTTTGTCTCAGATTGGCATAATGTAATTTTCAAACATTATCAAAGGGTCAGATTTCAAGTCTAATAGAACATCTTCATCTCCCATTGTCGATAATCAAAACTCGAAATCACACAAAGCAATAGATCAAACTATGGACATGGATTAGCAACAGATGATGAAAACCACTGGTTAGAGTATAACTGTTGCAAAGAAATTGATCAGTGAAGGAACTGATGAAAAGAAATTGTTATTAAATGTTATGATCATTCTTTTGCTTCATGACAGTTAATGAAAATTATTCTATTATATTATATAGTATAGAACTATATATTAACAGACTACAAAAATAAGCAGAATTATCAAAATAGTTGATTCATTTTTTGTTTTTTTTATAAATTGAATCCTATTATAAATAGATAGAAAGGAAATACCTCTCAAATAGTCATTTTACACAAAAATAAATAAATGATTAAACATAAAATCTCGAAAGTTTTACAGATTAATTAATCAAAATTATATTAATTTTTTTTTTTTATGAATTTTTATTTGATAATGTTTGAGTGTAACAACTTCAAACTTTTCTGTGGACGTTCAGTGTGGATGAAAACCCTGCAATATTACTGTAACTATTTTGTTAAAACTGTAAAAGTATTTATCTAAGTAATCTGATAAAGGTAGTGTCAGAATATATCTGTATTACGGTTTATCTCTAATATTCTTATAGAAGTTATATAAGTTACTCTTCTACCTATTTGGAAAAGTTTTTAGTGGTTTTACTCACTTTAAAATATGTAATCGGTTTGAAAATCATGCAGTGTTTATCGATATATTTGAAAAAAAAAAAAAATAATGGCATGCTCGATGTTGAATAGGGTAAGTTTGGGAAAACAAGTTTAAACAAAAAATTATACAAAATACTGTTAGAAACTCACTCAATATATGTTACTGTGACATAGGTGGACATATATTTGGTGGGTTTCTAACAGTATCTTGCATAATTTGTTTATTTGAACTCATTTTCTCAAACTTACTGTGTTCAACAGCGAGCATGCCGCCATTTTTCCTTTTCAAATATATCGATAAACACTGCATGATTTTCAAACTGATTACATGTTTTAAAGTGAGTGAAACCACTAAAAACTTTTCCAAATAGGTAGAAGAGTAACTTATTTTGCCTTTGATAACATTTATTTGTTATATATTCGTTTTTTGTCCACTTTTTCGAATCTATGTGTATAATAACATAAACCCTGATTTAATGTTCATAGTATGTTATCACCTATCCTCCTTTTTAATAAATAGGATCTCCCAATGAAATAATTTATCATCTAGAAACCATGACACATGTACGTTAAAGGTACTACAGTATAAATATATAGATTACATTTTTTCTTTTTTCAAGATTCTCTTATTCTGTCATTTTAAAATTGTTTACTTAAAATATTTACTTGATTTTTGTCCAGAATTTTCCCTATATTAAAAAAACAAAACAGAAACATCTGTATGTACCTATCATGAAACCAAAATATCATATTCCAAAAATTACATAAATTGATATGCAAGTAGGCAAAGAAAATCATTTTTAAGTGATTAATGAGAATTCGTAGGCTTTAGATTTTTTAATTATCTCCGTTGTTTTTGTTTGTTTTTTTTTTTTGAGATTTTTCTTCTAAATGGTGAGCAAAACGGTCACACATAAAATTTGATTTTCTTAGTTAAACAAAACTACTTGACCAATTTATATGATTTTTGGAATATATTTTCATTTTGTTATGGATGTATACATCAAAAAGATTTTTCTTCATCTTTGTTTTTTTAATATAGGGGGAATTCTATTTCTTAAAATACACAAACAGGCTTTTTTTTTTACATAGTAAAAATAAAAATGCTCTGTAAATAATAATAATAATAATAATAATAATAAACGCAAATTTATCTGCAAATGTTATGAATAGAAGTGGAGACTACTGGAAATCTGGGGAAAATTGGTGTCACTCAGACTTCAGAGAACTCTTTGATGATGGCCTGTGTGACTACTCTTTTTAATTTAATGATACCGGCCACACAGAGGACAGAAAAATATCAGCATCTTAAAATTGCATAGAAATATCATGAAAAATATTCACTTTAATATCAGAAAAAAAAAAAAAAAAAAAAGATTTGGAAAGTGGATTTTTCAAACTTTTTTGGTTTACAAGTTGAAAAAAAATTTTTTTTTTTTATGGCTTGGAGTCAATTATTTGTGTTGCAATGTAAAAAAAACTATAATTGATTTATATTTAAGCATAGATCTCTGACATTTTTATTCTGACATTGTCCTAAATAGGAGGAGGAGGAGGATGAGGAGGGGTAAAAAGTAACAAAAGGCAACATGTACTTTGAAATTTAAAAAAAAAACTGGGGGGGGTGCAATGTGACTCATGAATAACAGAACAACTGGGTAAAATCATCCAGAGAATTAACAAAAAGTTTCACCATCTCTGAAGTTTGACCAATGGATTTCCTATAAAAGTAAAATTTATCATGGATGGATATATATTAGGGTAAAAAGTTTTGTTTTTTGGCAAATCAACGGTTTAAAAAAAAAAAAGAAAAAAAAACTACTGTAAATGATTCAGTGAATACAAGTTGCTATTTCATGTACAGCTGAGGATAAATTGTGGGTTCATACCTTTTTAAACAATATTAGCAATAAAGGATCCCAATAGGCCATGAGGGATTTGAACTTGGCATAGTCTACAATAATACCAATTAGGCAAAACCATTTATACCTCAAAAGGTTAAGAAAGGAACAAAAGAGAACATAGAAAATGAAGTCTACAAAGCAAAGAAATATTTTTATCTATAATAAAAAAAAATAAAGAACAGATCCATTTTTCAATTCGCACGTTTAATGATGAAAATACTAGTTTTAAGTTCAGTTTGACAGACTGACGAGAATACCATTACGAGCTGTAGCTCAACAAAGCCTGAAAAAAATTAAGCATTTAAAATGTAAAAGTTTTAATAAAAAAAATGAGAAAATAAAAGATGAAAAGAATGAATGTTTTTGTTACTCAAACAAGGAACAAAGTGAGCTTCTTTGTTAAACAAAAAGCAGAATCTTCAGTTCTTTGTTATTTTAGCAAAATTCAAAAACTGAAATATTGAATTTCAAGTGAAACCAATGGTATTTAATGAACTGCAATGTCGCATTAATGAACATATCCAAACATTAGGAAAAATGATAAGGTAGAAAATTAATTATCGATGAAAATAGTTTTTGGAAACAATTAGTGAAAATAGAGTTTTGCAAAAAAAAAAAAAAACGAAACCAGAGAGTTCTAATTGTAACAAAAGGGAGGTAAATAATTTCTGAAAACTGAAAATCTTTGGCTAATTTAGCAAAACTTAATTTTTATGCTAATTGCCTCTGAAAACTTTTCATTAATAATTTCTACCTTATCATTTTTTGAAATTTTTTAATATTTTCATTACTGTGACATGACAATTCAGTAGATGTCATTAGTTTCATTTGAAATTTAATATTTCATTTTTCGAATTTTGCTAAAATAACAAAGAAGAAGCATATCTTCATATTCACATTAAAAAAAATGTAAAAGATATAATAAACATTGTTAAAACAGTAATGTCAATAGCGCAAATAAGACCCCACTTTAATCAGAAATCTGTCATCTTTTTTATCTACTAGATAGCTAACCTTATGCTCAATACCTTAATAATTCTCTTGAGTTTCTTACTTAAAAAATCAAATTTTATGAATAGGAGAGGAATGACTGTCTCTCATGCTATTTTGAAAAAAGAAAAAATCTAAGAAAAGAGAGACAGCACAAGAATTAAAAAAAACTTATGGAATGTATGTTACAATGATTACGAATTCCTATTAATCACTTAAAAATGATTTAAGCGATTGATGGGAATTCATAGGCACTACAACATTAATCTCACAAATTTGAATTATTGGGTTATCTCCCTTTGTTTCTTGAGCTTGTTTTGCAGGTGAAGCAATCGTTTCTCTGATACTTATAAAATTTGATTTTTTTTATTTAAAAATAAAACTACTTGCTCAATTTACATAATTTTTGGAATATGATATTTTCAATTTGTCATGCATACATACATCATACAGATTTTTCTTTGTATTTTAATATGGGGAGAATTCTGAACAAGAACCAAATAGTGATAGATCTGAATATGTTTATATATTTGTATGTACATGATTCACCCCCTTAACTAATTAACTGATCACTATGGATTTTGGAATAGCACAGCTAGGCATAAGAGTGGATAGTCTGCCATATATTTAGTTTAATGCAAAGTAGGTGAAAATGTGATGGAAGACTTTCATGAAAATTCAGACACCATCAATTTTTGTGAAATTTAAGCAAATGGAAATCAATGAATACAGGGTGGAATGATAAATTTGTCGCCTAAAGAAAAGAAAACTACAGATTTATTTAAAAACTTTTATTGAAAAAAATCAATTCAAGTAACTTGATTATATAGTAGAATAGACATCTATTCAATGTAGCCAGCTTCAGCCTCAATCAACACCTCGATACAGGTCCGGAACTGAGAGTATGTCTTGAGCACAAGCGCTGGCAAGAGCCCAGCAAATACTTGGCAGATGGCAGCAATCAGGCTAGCTTTGGTGTTGTGGGAGGTCATGTTCGTGATGTTCTCGATGTATGACCAAACGAAGTAGTCCAGCGGGTTCAGGTTGGAGGAGGAGGTGGAGGGGGGGGGTCAGTGAGAGAAGGGTACAAAGTCGTAGTACTCCTTCTGAAGCCAACCCTGGGTCTCTCTTTAGACTTGTGGCCCGGTGCCAAGTCCTGCTGCCACACCCAGGGACTTCCAGCAGCCACCTGATTGTACCAGGGGATCACCACTCTTCAGCACATTCAGGTACACTTTAGTGTTGACATTCAAGCTAACTTCAAAGTCATGAGGTGGCATGATTTGGCCCTCACTTGAAACCACATCAAAGACCATAACCGTGATTGGAAAATTCATTGAGCTGTGCCCTCAAGCGTTGAACCATCCAGATTTGCATTTTGAGAGTGCTGGCAATGGTCCTGTTGTCATAACTTGAATTGGTAGAGAGCATGTTTTCGATCTCGCTCGTTGAACATTGTGTCACTTTCAGACATGATAGAAGGCTCTTATCGCTCTTGGGATTTGTACACAATTGCCCAACTAGTAGATGATCTGAAAAAAGAACAAAAAAAAAAAAAAAAAACGGTTTTCATCAAACGGAAATGGAATCCCTATCGTCTTTTCTATTGTGATAATTTTATCGTTCCACTCTGTAATTATTCCCGAAATTTCAGTTTATTTGGATCATTTTAAAAGGTGTTTAAGTAGGCATTAAGTAGGCATATGTACACAACCTTTCATTTGAAAATTCAAATGTTTTAGATTTTATCTATAGTTATTCAACACCAAATAAGCAAGATTCCCAGAATTTCAATTTCTTCTTAAGACCCCTTAAGCTTAGCTTTAAATTGGAAACCTTGGTTCTTATTTCGGATGACACTTCAAAAAACAAAAATACAGAAAAATCTTTATGATGTACATACTTATCATAAAACAAGGATGTCATATTCCAAAAATTACGTAAATTGATCAAGTAAGATATTTTTTATTTAAGAAAATCAAATTTTATAACTAGCCGGATGGGACAGGCGGTGGGCACCATATCTTTTTAGGTTGCATTAAAATTAAAGGTGGACAACTTACGAGGGTGAACAACTCAATTTGACCAATGAGATTTATCTATTTCTCTATAAGTAAGAGATCATCAATAGCTGCCCAAAATACTTAATTGCTAAAAATCGTAAAATTTAATTTTCTTCAAGCAAAAGAAAAAGAAACTACTTCATCAATTTACATGATTTTTGGAATATAACATCTTTGTTCTGTGACAAGTAGGTATACCATATAGATCTTTCTGTATTTAAAAAAAATTTTTTTTTTTTTAAATAAGTGTAATACTAAAAATGTACTGAAACAGTTTCTAATAGATTTTGATCAAAATTGAATAAGGATTCTAGACGCAAGATTTAGTATCATTATATCTTTATTTTTAAATCTTTGTAAGAGGACAAAAACATGGCACAAAACTGTCCAACAACAGTATTAGAGCAAATATAATAGTTTTCATAATTTTATAGAAAAAAATGTTCAGTCGTGGTCATGTAACGCACATCTGATATACATAGTTGGAGAGAACTTGAATGCCTACTAGACACTATCCTCAAGTATCTAAGGTCTCTTTGTATAAAGGTTTGTTAGGACAACCTGGTATCAGGATACTTCCCCTAGAAGTAAACCCTGACCAAAAATTCAAAATCACATAGTATTTGCTGCCAAAATAAGATCTCAGTAGAGCTAACCACAACTTTTACAAGGAATAGCACACCTTCTCCAAGTGATGTTACCTCAAGTAGCAACACGCAGCTGGATACTCCACCAGACTAGATGAATCTTGTCCTGGAATCAAGTAAGACTAAGACAAGAAAGATATAACGTATTAAAATGATCAATTGAACAGGAGAGGAAAATTATGTTCTCAACTTCTTTAATAATTCAGTGTTTGAGAGATAAAGAAAGTTAACGAAACATTTTAATATGTATGTGTCTCATATGGAGATCAAGTGTTAACCTCAGGTAGGAGGCCCCTTGATTTCTGAGAACTTCGACTGAAGGAAAATGGAAAAAAATATATATGGAAAAAATATGTTAAATGATGAAGAACAATAAAATGTATGCTGTTATATCATCATAATATTTGCTTAATATTATCAGCCATTAAGGGTCACTGATCCTTAACCTGATTGGCAAGACCCATGAAGCTAAGAGTTAGTAGCAGAGAAAATAATATTTTTTTTAATACGGCATAATCACGTTAATGTTTTTAATACAGCATAATCACGTTAACGTTTTTAATACGGCATAATCACGTTAACGTTTTTAATACGGCATAATCACGTTAACGTTTTTAATACGGCATGATCACGTTAACGTTTTTAATACGGCATAATCACGTTAACGTTTTTAATACGGCATAATCACATTGACACACCAGTTCCTGCTGGATCACCGAAGTTAAGCAACGTTGAACCTGGTCAGCACTAAATGGGTGACCATTTGGGACTTCCAGGTGCTGTATGTGCTCTCCGCTTATCTTGGCATTGTTTCCAGTCGTCCTGGACTTCTCCTTGCCACTGGACTCAAACAGTGTTTATCCAGGAGAGGCGTGGTAGGGATTGCGCAACACTTGCCTCACAATTACACGTGCAGATGCCCCTACAGAGGGCATCCTTTGTTTTTATAGAGACTGAACAGAGGCATCAAAATTATCATCCATTTATTGATAACAAAATAGAAGCACTCAAAGCGATAAGAAATAGCTTACACAAATAATTGTTATCTTTTATCTTTTTTACCGAAAGCAAAAGTGACAAGCGTATGAAAAATAGTAATTTTAAATTAAATCAATTGTTAATCAGCATTTAAGAATCACATTAAAAATATGAGAAAAACAGGACAACTTACAGCTCCTTATCAGGGGATTTTAATATCCCGTAATGACGGAGAACACTTCCAACCTGTTCCAGCAGGGATTTCTTCGGTGGGCGGATTTTATTCAGGAATGTACATAATAAATTTTCAGGAAGATTCTGAAGAATTTGCTCTCTACTCAGACAAATGTAGCCAGAGTCTTGCCGATATTCATTATCTCCGTGCCGTTGCTCCGAGATGAAACAACAATGAAATATATCAGTTATGGCCATTACAGCACCATCGCAGAGCGTGTACTGGCTGTCGAGAAAGAGTTTATGGCTGAGATAGTCTTCAAGAGCATGTTCAGCTTGTGGCTCGGTTGCTAGCAACTGGCTAACTGTATGGATTGATAAAATCTCTTCAGGAACATCACCAACTCCTTCGGGATCAATTAAGTGCCGACTTTTGAACAGAGTACTCCGTACGTTATCGATTTTAGTTCTGGATGTTAACGCAATGACAGCGTAACCTCGGATGGCTTCTGGGTTTGAATCATTTGACACTTTCGGAGAAGTCGGCGAGATTCTGATGCTTCGATCAGAAGGATTCCCATCAGGTGATACTTGAAGTCCTGCAGTGGCACCGTTTTGGGTGTCTGGCACTGATAAAGAATCATTTTTTTCTTTAACCGTAGGTATATACAACTCTTCGCGGTCGATTCCTCCATTTGTGCTACATGCTTTTCTAATGGCTTGCTTGAGAACGGGCAGAGAGATATGAGAAGGAATGTTAGAAATTACCAAAAGCCGGCTGTGAGCTGTGGCAGGTATCAAAAGCTGTGCCGCATCAGAGATGGCGTCCTTTAACGCTCCTTCTCCTCGTCTTTCTTTGAATACCATACAACGTAAAATTCCAGAGACAGTGAGCACACGATGGAACCAAAGCAGGTCTTCAGGTTTAAGACTAGCCACCGGCTGAGATTTCATACTCTCGCTAGTAGACAGTGACGATTGGTCAGATGCAGGACTTCTGGAAGATGATTGGCTCGTCGATGGCACGGGCGAACTTGTGGAGGATTCTCCATCGCTCGTCTTTACGCTGCTACTCCGTCTCACTGACGTAGTCTTTTCTCGTTTAACCTTCACTTTTTTCTTTTTATTACAGACCGACGGACTTGTTGGCATTTGTAGAGACGGCGCCTGATCGATGGTAAAGGAGGCGGAAGAACTGGGAAAATTGCTGCAGCTCAAATTCGTTTGGGTCACTTCTGAGATTGCCAACATCAATTCAAGCAGTGCTTGAAAATAAGTAGAGAATCGTCCGTAGTCGGAAGCGCCGATTCCCATACCAGTGCCACTTGCAGTCACCGTAGAAGTCCATTCCTTGGTCTCTTCTTCATAGAGCTTTTGTAATTCTATTTGGAAGCATTTCATGATTGCTCGGGTCGGACTGAATTGAGGATTTAAAGTTGGAAGACCACTCGCGGTGCCGCCTTCGGAAAAGTGCAAAATCCTAAGTGTCTGAGAAAGCAAGTGGAAAATATATTCTTTTATCAGGGAAGGAACATCTGATCTCCAAAGATATCCACAAAGAAGTTCAATTATGTGTGAAAAGACGGGTGGGGTTATGATTATATTTTCTGTACTCCATAAACTGGAGAGCTTTTCTTTCGACACCGGAGCCTGAACAAATGACAGATCCCCTCTCTGGGAACAAGCGTTCTTGCCACAACCATAATTTTCTGTGACCAACGTTTCAATATAAGCAAGTGCAAGAAGAAATTGTGGAGGCAGAGCATGGATGCTCAAGATAATGCCTGGTGGGGGACAGACACCAGCTCGTAAATGAATTTTATCACAGGGTACAAGAACTGGAATGTATTGATCATTTTGATTACTACTTGATGTTGTGTCACGCGGATAACTGACCACTTCTTGTTTCATCGCCTGGCCAGATTTTTTCACCTTGTGTCCAGAGTAAGAATAAATACGAGCCCATGGAGCCTTATAGGGAGAACAACTGTCAAAAAAAAAAAAAAAAAAAAAAAAAAAAAGAGAGAGTGAGAAAACAAATCAATAATGACATTTGATAGATTAAAATAATCTCTATTTTATTAGTTAATTTATTGAATTTTTGATATTTTATTAGATTAAATATGCTTTCCAAATTTATGCTAACCAATGATGCATTTTTTTTAAGAATGTTTATCCTCTGATGAAAAGAGTATCTTTGAAAATTCATGGATTTTTCTTTATAACCATTCCTTGTTTGAATTTTTGATGGATTGATAAATATTATAATTTATTAAATTTTTATTTTCATCAATTTTTCATACATAATTCCGTGTTTTATCCAACTCTAGGATTCTTTAGGTTATCCTAGAGTTGAATGAAACGCAGAATATTCTGTGTAGCTTAATCGGCATATATATTTTATAATTTACTAACTAGCTCTACCTACATATTGAGCACTGTTGAAGTAAATACTTAAAGTTTACGTATAAATTTATAGTATCGTATATTAATTTATGTGATTAAATGAAGTTATATATATATATATATATATATATATATATACACACACACACACACAAACACACACACACACACACACATGCATTCCATGGTAAAAATATCCAAAAGTAAAAACCATTGAATTTCAACAAGGTTGTTCATAGTGCTCAGTTGAACAAGCAAAATACTATTTATTCAATTTAGGTAAACAAAATTACTGTAAGTCACTACAGTAAATTTACTATTTCAGTCTTAAAAAACATTGTCAGGCAATAATAAACCTTTGGTCTTACTCAAAGCTGTCATTTACCCTACATGATTAAGATCTGTTGCTTGACAGTGTCTTTTAAGAATAAAACAGTACATTTATTGCAGCAACTTATGGTAATTTTATCTACCTAAATTGCATAAAATGATATATATTTTCATACCTGCTTTAATTTTTGACAGTTAAAAGTTAAAGTAAACACACATTGTATTCTTTTTATGGATGAAATAAAATGAAACTCGTACTCTTTTTTTGTGGCTTTTGGATCTGCTCGGCAAGATACGACAAGACAAGCTGCGGTAGGAAAGAGCAAATCTGTATTGATTTTAACTTCAGTGATAGGAAAATCTTCACAAGGAAACATCTCTGGAGCAGTCTAAAATACAGAATAAAAAAGATATTTTAAAACATTCACAATATTACACGTCGAAAAAGATAACCTTGAAAACGTTTACTTGTTTCTGAAACAAAATCTGGAAATATGTACTACAAAAATGGTTATTGCATTTAATATAGAGTTCAATTTTAATGTCAATATATATTCTTTAATAAGAAAGGCAAACTAAGAAGTAATATGCCATAAAAGTAGCTTATAACGGTACTAGCAAGGAGACCCGACATTGCTCAGAATTGATGGAGGATCAGCAAATATTCCACACTTCCAAATACTATTATTGTCATCAAAACCGGTGAAATCGCACATTTTTCAATCAAATCAATTGACTGTCTGCTCTAGGCAGGGACCAACTGCAGTGTACTGGGAGAAGGCTTCAGATGCTTTTCCACAGTGACTTAGTCTACATTGCGCTGTAGAGAACTTACTGTTTATTTCCTGAAATTATTTTTATATAATGGCTTGAATTAAAGTTTAAAATGCAAAAGTCAGGTGTCATAGTTTAATTGTGCTCTAAGCAAAAACATTCATTTCGAACGTGCCCATCTTATAGTTATAAGCTACTGTTGATTATATATGCCAAGCCCTTCTGCTTGTACAATAATAAGACTTCTCAAATGCACTTGTGATATTAGGCTGTATAAAGGTGTTAACTTCGGTAAAAATCTGACTGTTCTTTCTTTAATTAGAATTTTTCGATTTTCGATACTCATCGGAGACATTCTGATACAAAACCTATCCAAGAACATTGACAGACAGATTATTATTATCATTTTTTGTTTACTTCACATAGTCACCACTCATTAAGATCTGGAGGCCACTCAAGGATAAGGGTTAAAGTATATTTGTACAAAATTTAAAAAAAAAAAAAAAAAAATCAGTCCAACCATTTCAGAGTTCATAGGGAACACACACACACACACACACACACACACACACACACACACACAATGCCTTTTATAAGTAGAGATAAATAAGAGTGCCCCTCCCATCTTAATATTGTTCTGAATTATTGGTGTTGCAATGTTTTTGATGTATGGCACAATCACGTTGACACACCAGTTCTCACCAGATCACCGAAGTTAAGCAATGTTGAGCCTGGCCAATACCAGATGGGTGACCATTTGGGAAGGCTAGGCACTGTATGTACCTTCTGGGAAGGTTAGGCATGGGCCCAGCACCCTCACCCTAAAAAAAGAACTCCTCACTACAAAAACAATAAAAATTGTGTATGGTCTATGCTCCTCGAGGAGTTCAAGGCTATGGATGGATGAAATGTTTTTGATATAACTAATAGGGCAGGATTCCAAAAAATTAGAAGGTTCTATTTATAGACAGGGGTGATAGGAACTGACCAATCAAACAGAACTATGCTCTAATAACAACCAATCAGAAACCGGAACCACTCACTAAAGTGTACTGGACATTTCAGAATTTGCATACAAAATTTTTTGTGGCCATATGAGAAGGAATTTTACTCTTCATCTACAAAATGTTACTGTTCAAGACTTATACAGATTAGCTACCTATCAAAAACGCTTCTAAAATTAAACATGGCTTTCAATTAAAAAATTGGAAACAAAACAAACAAAAAAAAACAGTCTGTAATCGAAAATGGTACTTGTACAGTTTAATTAAGACATCAAAAAGTGAAAATATCGAAAAAAAAAAAAAAAAAAAAAAAAAGGTTATATTGTACTCATTCGTTATGGAATGAAGTTCGCGGGAAAAAAATTTCACTTAATTTCATCAAGTAGTTTTTATTTTACAGCGAAAAACAATTTATGATTCCGAGCAAAAGGTTCGATTTTTAGGAAGAAAAGCTAGTAATAAATATGGCGCTTTAACTGGAGTTATCTCCCTTTGGCGTGTTCAACAAATTTCGTAACGGCTGGCTTCAACACGCTCTCATAAAAACGTATTTTTCTGCTATAAAATAAAAACTACTTGATCAAATTAAATGAAATTTTTTTCCGGAGATCTTCAGTTCAAAACGGATACAATATAACCTTTTTTCGATATTTTCATTTTTTAATGTCTTAATTAAACTGTACAAGTACCTCGAAAACTGACAAGAATGTAACCAGTGTAATAATATTTAAAATAATGTTGATATGTTTTGTGATTATTGTATAAAGAATGGATTTTATAGACAGTATCACAAGCTTTCAGGTGAGATTTTTTTAAAAAGAATCTGAACTTATTAAAACTTATACTGATATGTTAACACCTGATAAGAGTATTGTAACTGAGTTTATGAAAAAGTATTAAAATCTGGAATGACTAACAATAAGGCATATTACTCTTTCTACAGGAAAATAAGACATAGGAAAATAAATTAATTTAGCCGTAAAACTAACTCTTGGTGTAGTCAGTATTTTTTATGCCTTTGTCCATCAGATGAATCCAAATCTTGAGTTATTTGGAATTATCTCCCTTCAGCCTGTTTTCAAGATGGCATCACAAGATTGCAGCTCGTAGTTTAGCCATAAAATTTTATTTTCTTATTTAAATATAAAATTAATTGATCAATTTATGTGATTTTTTTGTGTATGATATTTTCTTTGTGATCAGTACATACATCATGTAGATTTTTCATGAATTCTGGACATTATTTCTTTCGATTTTGAAATTCGACTATAAAGATATACATTAAGGAATAAATTAAAAAAAAATGGTTCTTAGATTTCTTTTACTTATGCCCTTTTAGAATATTCTTAGAAAGATTGTTTATATTAAATTAGTGAGGGGGGCATCTGGCCTTACCAGGTTGTAAAATGTAATTAAATATATTTTAATTCATACAGATCTCATATCTACTATTACAGAGCCAATTTTCTATTGAATATTATATTATACAGTAGTGATTTCAAAAGCTAAAAAAAAATAAAAATAACTTGGGTGCCATCAGTTAGAATCGAACCTAAAACATTTAGCGCTCCAGCCGTGTCTCCTACCTATGTAGCTATCAAGAGATAGGTAAGAAAGATTTAATATTAAACAACTTGAATAAACAAATTGAATTTGGGCATGCACAGAAACTAAAACTGTATGCATTATTTATCTATACAAACAAAAATTTTACTTGTTTAAACCATCCTTTCTTATTAATTTCAGTGTTATGTGACCAGTAGTTTACGAGTTAAATATTTACATACAGACAGATGCATACATTTTATTGATATAGAAGGGTTGTACTTGTCATTCATTTATTATCATATTCACCTGCTAATTAAAAGTAAATCATATGCTTCTCTATAAAAGCTTGTAATAATTTATGTGGGATAATTTCAGATATTAACAGCTTGATTCTAAAATAGGGAATTCTAAATGTTGGTGTGGTCGAGCAAAACAGAAAATCTAAACATTGGATGATATTATGAGCATTTTACGTTAATTCATGCGAGTGACGTTCCAAAAGTAATGCCTCCTATATTTTTTTATTCTGTCCAAATGGATCAGAAAGGACTGCAAATTGCATTGTTATGACCTGAAAGTTTCATCTCTTTGTTGCAGATGTTGATGGTGTGAGACTAAGAAAACAACCACTTGTCATGGACATGTATCAGAAGCAGAGATGCGTCATTGAATTCCTGGCAAAAGTGCATTGAGAATGGTGGTGACTATGTAGAAAAATAAATTCTGGAACACAAACAGTCGCTCCTATTAGGTACCACTCTTACCTTTGTAGTTCTTCAATTTTCTTTTTTAGTTAAAAAAAAAAAAGATTTTACTTTTGGAACAGCCCTCGTATGTCCATATTCTTCAAACCTATAACAAAGAAAAAAAAAAAAACTTTTGAAGTGAAATTACCTGTAAACACAGACAGATTTGATTGGTCAATTCAATCAGGTAGTCTTCCCCTTGCTTTGCGGCTCGAGCAATGGCAACTGCAAGTTCACGTTTCAGTTTGTCTGGATTGGTATACATGATTTCAGTGAGTGAACAAGTGTTTGCTTTCAGACACTGACCAGGCGACATACATGTGGCCAAGGAATTAGTTGTAATACAACCATGTGGTTGAGGTGAGGTGAGCAGTTCATTGGATCGAAGCTGAAGATTTTCAATGTCCAATTCTTGTAAAAGGGCAGCACTGCCAGCCATACTTGAGCCAAGGTTCGAACAAGAGAGATTGTCCATGGCGGGAGAATTACAGTGGTCTATTAATTCCAGTAAAGCAGTACGGCAAAATATTCGAGATAATGACATCTCATATTTAAGCAGCTCTCTGAAATAATAAAGGAAAAGGTTATTGCAGTTTCAAATGAATACGCAGAGAATGGGGTTTTACATTAGAATATAAACTACTAGCAGGCCGCCCGGTGTTACCCACTAGTAAAATATGCAGAAATCAATATTATATTTTAATTGGTGCAGATTTCTTATTTATTATAAACAGAAATACTGTAGCCATTAAATGTAACATTAAATTCCTTTTAAAAAATTTAAAAAAAAAAAAAAAAAAAAAAACAATGAGACATATGCATGCAAGTATTGGTTTTTCTAAACAGTTCACATTATACAATTTACTCATCTCCAAAATAATTCCAAACTATGCCAATAATATAGTCCACTTCTTGTAAATAAAAAAAAAATACTCAAGCTGAGATCGAAACTAAAATCTAAAGACAGTGAGTCAAGTACGATAACCATTAGACCAGTTTGCCACGATCTTTAAAAAGTATTTTGAAACCTCAGTTGAGAAACAGATAAAAATTCAATGAGTCCAAGTATCAATTTTTAAATTTTCAGCCCTTTTTTTTTTTTCGAATGAAAACTGATTAAAAAGTTTTCCATATATCTGAATACCCTATGTACCAACTTTCAAGTTTGTAGTTCCAAAATCCGTGGAGTATATAGGTTGAGAAGTGTCCTCACACACACAGTCTCATTTTTATAGATATATATTTACAAGTACATTACTGTAATGTACTCTGATGAACTCGAAGCATTTGTGCTCCCTTAACATAAATATTCCCAGCAAACCCGACAAGCAAAAAAATACACCCTTGTCACTGTTAAGGTCCCTAGATGCTGGAAAGTCTTCTATTCTAATATTCCTCGGACTGATATACTTTGGAATTCTTTCCTGATTCCCTGACTGTACTAACCTGCTGAGATTTAAATGTAATGTGAACAGACATCTTGTTGCTCAACTCCCCACAGCCTCCTGTTAGACGTGATTGCAAATAGTAATCCTTTACATTACAAGTGGTAATATGCCTACCTAAGGGTCCATCCTTCAAACTCCTTGCCCTAACATTCACAGGCAACATTAATTGGAACAAATAAGTTGAGGACATTGTCAAGGCTGCTCTAAATAAAGTGGGCTCCCTCTACCATGCTAGAAAACTACTCACACCAAAGAGTATCCTATATATTTATAAAACCCCAATTCGGCCATGCACGGAGTATTGTTGCCACATTTGGATTGGTGCATCTATCATTAGTCTCAAAACAAAAAGGGCGCTTCTACACTATCAGAACGAAATTTTGTAGTCGATAAATAGAGTTTTCAGATAAAAAACAATGGTTTCTACTGAATTATTTTGTCAATTCTAATAAATTACGTCAGCTTTCAAATTCTGCGGGCGAAATTACCCAAATATTACTGAATTATTAAAAACAACAAGTTTAATCGTGTTAGCAGGTGAAAAATTGCGGCCATCTTGTTTTTATAAAATAAATTGAAACAGAAAATTATCTCCCTTTGGAACTCTCCTGTGTCTTACATAAGCAAATACAATAATTTTCTTCAAATTCTATTTTCTTTAATAAATTATTTTCTACCTCATCGTAATTTTAAAAAATATGAGAAATACATAGATACCATTGTTTTCATATGAAATTCAGTATTATGATTTCCGAAATTTTGTCCCGATAGTGTAGAAGCGCCCCAAAAAGTTTCAAATATAATTCCCTCACTATCAGCTGAGCTCCAACCTCTGTCCAATCACCACAGTGTTGCATCCCTGTGCCTGTTTTACAAGTACCTTAATGGATTATGTTCTGATGAACTCATAGGACTTATGGCCCCTCGATGTACATATGCTCAACTAACCCAACAAGCAGCAACATCCAAATTTTTTACTGTTGAGACTTTTATATGCCAGAAACTCTTCTATTCTAATAATTTCTTCCCTCAGACTGCTTGACTTTGAAATTCCTTCCCTGTCTCCTGCTCCCCTGATTGTACTAACCTGCAGAAGTTTAAATGTTATGTGAACAGACATCTCACTGCTCAACTTCCCACAGTCTTTTGTTAGACATGATCCCAAATAGTAGCTTCTTACATTCCAAGTGGCAATAGGCCTTGTTTAGGATGAAAAAGTATATATATATAAAAAAAAAATAATCTTTTAGCTAGTTAAAAAATGAGCAAAAGTTATAGCTCGTTGACTTAGACTAAGTGCTTCATGCCAAACAGCTAAAATAAATGTGGTATTGTTGTATCTGCATTAAATACTAATTCCTATTAATACCTAACTGTGCATCGAACAAATACCATAATACTTAATTCGCTATACTTTATTATAAAGGTTTCTACAAAAGTCCAGTGGAATCAGACCAGTAGTTTCCAAGAAAAATTAGGACGGAGAGAAAGACCAATAGAAATTTAATATAGATAAATAAATGAATAAAAGAAAAAACTCCTCAGAAAATGCAGGATTTGAGAGAAAGAGAAGGAGTGAGAGATTGGGGGGGGCACATTTTATATGAGAGCTTTTCAAGAAAAAAAAGAAGCCTTGTTAATACTGGCAGCCATTACCTGTGAATAAGGACATTTGATGTATCTAACGTTTGTCCACCAGTGATGCTCGATTTACGCAATCCTTGTGGTGGCCGTTCCAACATGTCAATTGGATACCAGAAGCGTACCAGAACACCTTCTGTTCGTAAATAGGTTTCAACTTGCACAAGTTCATTTTGCTGTTGGTGGTGAAAAGAAAAGGGGAATCAAAATAGCAAACTTAAATAATTAACGATTAGAAAAAGAAACCAAGCAAAAATCATTAAAATATTAAAATAATTTAAAAAGACAAAACAAAATTTTTTTTTATATAATTTAAGAAAAAAGTAAAAAAAAAAACAATTTCTTTTGTTTCACTAAGAACTGAATTTTATCAAGTATTTTATCTGTTATACAATGGGTTTTTGTGAATAAAATACTTGGTGAAATTTAGTTGTAAGTGACACTCTTCTGGAGGTTGAAGATTCAATCCTTAGTGCAAGTAACACTGAATGCATTTGTGAATAACTTCAGATTTCTACCCAGTCATGGTTGGCAGAATAAGAACATGCTACTTTGTCAATTAAATACAGAATTCTGTTTGTAATTCTGTATAGATTTCAAAGTTTGACAAGATACACCTAAAGAAACATTGTGAAAATAACACTCAAGTTAAAAATAATAATAATAACACTCAAGTTAATAATAATAATAATAATAATAATAACACTCAAGTTAATAATAATAACATTCAAGTTAATAATAATAATAACACTCAAGATAAAAAATAATCCAAATAATATGAATTATCAATTCTCATCTCAAAAATTCATGACAAATTATTGAATACCAAGTTTTTGTAAAACTGAAAATCTAAAAGTTGGAGAATTTGGTTCAGCTATGAGAGAAAACAAAATAGTATGGAAAGCTGTGAGTAAGATGAAGAAAGATAAAGTGTGAGGATGTTCAGTCATTGTTGCAGATATGTTGAAGGTTGCGGCTGAAACAGGCATTGAAATGATCATAAACTTGACAAATCAGATCATAAAAGAGGTTATCTCAAAAGACAATGAGCTAAATACAATTGTGAACTGTTACAAGGGTAAAGGGGAAGCAAAAGTATTAAATATTGGACTCCTGGAAAACACTTAATGACCAGATGGAACGAGGTGGCAAGGGGTGGCACTGTGATATGTTCAAATGTTATTGAAACAAAATATTCCAATAGCAGATTTTTAAAGTCACAATAGAAAATTTACCTGGTCAAATATTTAAACCAGATAAATACATAAAACAATAAAATGTTTACAGATTTTCTTTTTTTAATAATATAGGATTGGATTGTTAGTTTAAATAAAGAAATAGAATTATCAAAACAATGACTGACCTGGATCTGACATCAGAGAATCGACCAAAGAAAGAGAAATCGTATAATCACGAGACACAAGGGAGTTAGGCAGACAGAGAGTTGACCAGTCTGCCAGAGGAGTGGAGCTAGCTTTGTCCTTCAGTTGTGGAAGCATTCAGCTGACTAATTTGAGTGATATATAAACACCAGAGAAATGCATCTAACTCTGAGGGAATACCACTAAAGTGAATAAATGTTATATAAAGAAAATAAAACTTTTCAAAGTTAATTTCAGAGTTTAAATCAAGTACCAAATGATGGTGAACTGAGGTTAGTGGTCTGTTTGCCGAATTGTTATATTTTATCAAACTATTTGTTTGAATGTCAATACAAGCCACATTATACATACATCTTTATATGTACAAATATTTATATAGCGGTATATAAAATGAACGCTAAACACACATGTGTGTGTGTGTATATATATATCATAATTTTATGCAGGGTACAAAATTTCATTATTGTAATCATGACAGTAAGACCCGTTTTGATGTTCATGATTAAAAGTGGGAAATGAAAAAAAAAAAATTAATGGGGGAGGCCAGCTGACCAGTTTCGCCCTCACTTTTCATAAGGGATTTCCTCTATTTTTTATTAATAAAATTGAGTGAAATGGTTGTTTGGTTGTTTTTGTTTTACAGCATATAAACCCTTTTTAGGTCATTCAATGCCAAATCCAGTGATTTTGAAGAAAAATTTTTTTAATAGAATATACTTGTCTTTTTCAAGTCGGTTTCTATTTAACTCATAGTTGGGATCCAAACAGGTACTATTACTCCGGGTCAGAGTGGACCTGGGAGCAATGGCAATTAAAGGGTGGCTCCACACTCCCCAACACCCGCAAGTTGGGGCCTCACCATCGAATATAGTTTAAAGTCATATCCAGGACCGAGTGAAATGGTAGACGATATGTTTAAAATAAAATGGGAGAACGTATGTTTAAAAAAAAAAATTTTTTTTTAAATAGCGATATAGTGTATTAGAAATAAAAAAATATGTGCATTATATATACAGCACATTATATAAACAATACAGATAAGAAAAACATTGAACCACATGATCTGCTTTAAACAGTTATGTACACACATTTCAGAGACATGAATATATACCGGTTATATAGAACGCTATATAACACTACGTAATTTCAAAGGTTTAAAGTTAATAGATAACATCCTGAAAGAGGTTCAGAGAATAATAGAGCAACAAAGAAGAAGTCGGATCAGGATAGATAAAATGTAGTTTGGATTTATGCTTGGGCGAAGTACCACTAGTGCTATATTTATCTTGAAACCGATACAAGAGAAGTACCTTGGTAACAAAAAGAATTTGCATCTTGCCTTTGTAGATCTGGAGAAAGATTTTGATTTTTCATTTTCTTCTTTTGAAGATTGTAATGCTGGGTATGGGGCAGCCAAACCAGCTGCCAATATTGCCCTGCATTTTATTGAAACCAACAGAGACAGAGTGTCAAGAGAGGTTATTTGGAAGGCTTTATGTAAACTAAGGGTAAATGAGTGATTAGTGAAGGTTGTTCAAACAATGTATAGAAATACCAAAAATCATGTTAGAATTAACAGCACAATTAGTAACAGTTTTAACGTTAAAGAAGGAGTACATCAGAGTTGTGTATTCAGGCTGTGGATTTTTATTCGTTTTAGAAATATTATCCAGAGATCTGTATGGGCTGTATGCTGATTACTGTTAGATAATGGGCCTACATAGACAGACTGGCAGTTGTGACCAGTGTGGTATATAGAATTGATAATCAGGGTTATTGTTTTCTATATATCTATAAAAGTGAGAATGTGTGTGTGAGGACACTTCTCAACCTATATACTCAACGAATCTTTCATTTACAGACTTGAAATTTGGTATATAGGGTATTTAGACATGTGGAAAACTTTTTAATCGGTTTTCATTTGGAAAAAATGGTTACTTAAAGATGAGATAGACAAACAGATTTCTTGCAGAGGCAGCGAAAAGAGCCACACGGAGATTGAGATCATAGGAAGATAAAGAGCCCCTCTTCCCTTAAGGTACTGAATTGGAGACGGAGGTTTAATATGGTGATATTAATGGTTGAATAAAGACTCATTTGTCTAGAAAAAACAGACTTGCGTTTGTGTTGAGAAAGAGCAGAGAACAGAAGCAGGCGACTCATGGAATGGATACGCGAATGAAATAAATGGTACGTTCAATCTTATTGTTATGAACATCACATTCAGTACCGCAAACGTCTCATGTAAGAATACTTTTATAGACCTCCAATTGTTCGTGAGCTGTAATGGTGAACATGGAGGAAATTAACTAAAAAGATACAATTCCCTTTATGAAGCAAACTATATAACAAACAGTTATAATTCCTCAAACAATTAATGAACAATAATGGAAGAGGAAACAATTTATTAACAAGACGTGTCACATAATTGACTGTCACGTGGTGAGTACGGTTGTGTTATTTAAGAGAATTTGCCAAGTTATAAACATTATATATACGAACTTGATGAAATACAGAAAATATTACGTGACTAGTTGTAGTACTACTGAAAGTGAATGTTACCAAGACCAAAATGATAATCAATGTTTTTAGTGTTGAAAAGTTCCAGAAAAGAGGAAAATTCCTCTGCTCAGTTTATAAAGAGGGAATCAGGTGCAATCCAGTTTTTTTTTGTGATACCAATAAGTACTGGATACATAAGAATTTTCACGTAATATTTTCTGTATTTCGTTGGGTTCCTACATATGTGTATAACTTGTTAATCACGTTGGCACACCGGTTCCCACTGGATCACCGAAGTTAAGCAACGCTGAGCTTGGTCAGTACTAAATGGGTGACCATTTGTGACTTCCAGGTGCTGTATGTTCTCTCTGCTTATCTCGGCATTGTTTCCAGTCGTCCTGGGTTTCTCCTTGCTACTGGACTCAAACAGTGCGGATTCAGGAGAGGTGTAGTAGAGATTGCGCAACCCTTGCTTCACAATTACATGTGCAACTAACCCTACAGTAGGTTTGTTTTTGTCTTTCGAGACTGAACGGAAACATCAACACAAGAAGTACTGGTAGGTGATAATCAATTTGTGTGCAAGAAGCATAAGACAATGGAGATAGAGGAGAACTCATATGGATAAAATATATTTAGATGGTGAATTTATTGAAGTTTCAAGACGTTTTGTTACTTTGGTGATCATTGGAGCACAGGGTGGAGCAGGTGCTAGTGTGATTGCAAGAATTATAAGTGGATGGAGTAAGTTTAAGGAACTTTTGCCATTACTAACCAAGAAAGTGTTACCACTGTTGACCAAGGGAAGGCATATGTATGTGGTGTGATGATGTATCCAAGAGAGACCTGGCCAGTGAAGACTGAAGACAGGCGTTGCATGGAGTGAAATGATATGTGAATAATATGATGGATGTGTAATGTAAGTTTTAAAGACAGGCTTAGTTCTGATGATCTCAGAGAAATATCAAATCTGAACAACATGTGTGCAGAAAAGTAGTCATTAATGGTATGTGACATGATCACATTAAAAAAAAAAAAACTGCAGAGTTGTTGGGTTAGTAGATGTAGAACAGTTGAAATAACATGGTCGGTAGACAGGGGAAGGCCAAGAAAAACATGAGAGGAAGTGAGAAAAATGAATCTGAGGAAAAGAGGGATAAATAAAGATCTGGACAGATACGCGAGTTTGGAAGTCTTAAAGCTGTCCAAAACACACCAGCATATAAAAAGGATGTTAAACTGAATATGATGATGTTGTTGTTCTCGGTTCTTCATTGTATTAAATTGGTAATGCATATATATCATAATCGTTAAATTAATTTCAAACTTTCAGTAAAAGATTATAAATTTACAAAAATGTAAATTTTCTATATAAAAAAAATTTAAAATAAAAATATTTGTGCACTCAATCTGCATTATTAGGTTATACGTACAGAATCAATATCCAATACATTCCCAGTAAGGCCAAATGTTCGCAACATACTACGGACAGCATATTTGGGCAGGACAGCAGTTCCTGAAGTTCCAATCCCTGACGGTGTGCGTATAACAACAGTGATTCCTTTTTTCACTCTTTCAATTGTAAATTTAGCTAAATCTTCCTTGATATCATCAATCGTTGGAAGGTGTAAATCTCTTGGTATACCACCATTTTCTTCATATAAAAATTCCACTGTTTGTCGGGCGATATCTGTCATACCTAAGAATATTAGAAATACAAAGAATTTTGATTTGTTAAAAACAAATTTATTTACAGAAAAAATAAATTTTTGTATCTTAAAGGGAAGTAACTCTTTAAGAATTACATCCCTTTCATTGAGCAGGTTCCAATGGACATTGCCGCACAGCAGCTACGATTATTGTCCTCATAATAAAAGTAAATTCGGCGCTATTTTGTTATTAGAGCAAAATTCGAAGGTAATATCCCTTGAGAGCGTGTGGTGGTTATATGAAAAAATAAAGCTTACGCATTAGAAATGTTTCTTTTCTGTTAGGGGTCATTTCGAGTTAAAAGTTTATTTACTGCACCCATCTGAACTAAAGAAAATCATGATTTAAATGTGTATGTCCCGTGTAAATAACTAACGATGAATATCTAATATGGCCGACCAGACCAGACGGGTGATCAAAAAGTCAGATCAAGCGTGCCGGAAAATGAAATGAGACCAAATTGACAACTGGCCTTTTTTTTTTCTGGAACTTTGCGCTTTTCGGATTATTTTGTTATATTTCATTTTCTTGGTGAATTTTTTTTTTTGGCAATTTTATTTTTTTTTTGGAGAGGGGGGGGATTTTTTTGCCAGAGATTATAGTTATAGGTAATTATTAACAACAAAATTGGTGCAAGTCCAGATTAGTAGCACTTGTAAACAAAAATGAGTACCTTTTTATTTTCTTGAATAAAAAAAAAAACTTACTCGACGAGAACACTACTGTTTTTGCTTTAATAATTATTTTTTATTCAAACGTAACAAATAAAAATTTCAATTTGGCTTGAACTTTGCGGTTTTCGGATTATTTTTTATTTTTATTATTGTTTTTTTTTTAACCGGATTTAACTAACAAACAAAACAAAAACAATTTTGGTGCTTATGCACTTATGTTACCGTTATTTTTTTATGATTTAAGTGCCTTCCCCAATGTTTGAAGTGTTTCTAATGTTTTTACCTACAACTATAATCTCTGACACCCCCCCCCAAAAAAAAATATCCACCAAGAAAATAAAACATAACAAAATAATCCGAAAAGCGCAAAGTTCAAGCAAAAAGAAAAAAAGAAGGCCAGTTGTCAATTTGGTCTCATTTCATTTTCCGGTACACTCGATCCGACTTTTTGATCACCCGTCTGGTCGGCCATATTAGATATTCATCGTTAGTTATTTACATGAAACATACACATTTAAATCATGATTTTCTCTAGTTCAGATGGGTGCAGTAAATAAACTTTTAACTCGAAATGACCCCTAATGTAATGTGCAACATAAGACACAGAAAAGAAACATTTCTAATGCGTACACAGCTTTATTTTCTCATAACCAACATACGCTCTCAAGGAATATTACCAATTCAAAAATTAAAATATTTAATTTCAAGTAAAACTAATGGCATCTACTTAATTGTTATGTCACAGTAATGAACATACCCAAATAAGGTAGAAAATTAATTATTAGGAAAATAGTTTTCAAAGAAAATTAGTGAAAATTGAGTTTTGCTAAAAAAAAAAAAAAAAAAAAAAATTAAAACTGAGTACTCGAATCGTAACAAGGTAATTATTTTCTGGAGACTGAAAATCTTAAGTCAATTTAGCAAAACTTTATTTTCGCTCATTGTCTTCGAAAACTGTTTCCATTAATTAATTTTCTACCTTATCATTTTTTTGTCATTTTTGAATATGTCCATTACTGGGATATGACCATTAAGTAGATACCATTGGTTTTACTTGTAATTCAATATTTCGATTTTTGCTTTAATAATGAAAAAGTGACATAAATTCTTTTAGTTGTAAATATGTTAATAAATATTATTTTTTTTCGGTGCAAGTCTATAACTCTTCCCTTTATGTAAAAAGAAAATATCATACACCAAAAATCATATATATTGATGGAGTATTTGCATTATTTGGATTCATTAGACTACTGCTCTCACATTGAGCGTCATTTTCACAATGTTTCTCTCCAACTCGGGAATTTGGATGGAATTTCAAACGGAACCCTCTATTTACTTCATGGGGTAGTATGCTCATGTTCCGTCATGATTGGATAAAGGTCCTAAATAATTTGTAATTGTATTGTGACAGTATCCTATACCTCTATAAGGCAACCATTCGCCCATGTATGGAGTACTGTTGTCACATCTGGGCTGGTGCATCTACTGCTTGTCTCTCGCTCCTGGACAGGGTTCAAAAGAGAGTCGCCAACCTGATAGGTCCTGAACTGTCATCTAGGCTTCAACCTCTGTCCCATCGACGAGATGTTGCATCCCTCTGCCTGTTCTACAAATACTTTAATGGTGAATGCTCTGACAAACTGCAAACACTTGTACCTCCCCGACGTGACAAACCCGACAAGCTACTAAGTCTCATCCCTTTACAGTAGAGATCCCTAGGTGCAAGAAAGCCTTTTACTCCAATAGTTTCTTCCCCAGAACTGCGGGTCTTTGGAACTCCCTTCCGGGATTCTGCTTTCCCAACTGCAATGATATGCAGAAGTTCAAGTGTAATGTTAACAAACACCTTTCTACTCTTCTCCCTTCGCAATGACCCCGCTAATTAAGTCCCTGATAGTAGCCCCCTTCTTCAAAGTGGCACTGTGCCTTGTTTGGGGTGAAAATTGAATAAAAAAAAATTTTTTTAAATTTTTTGGTCGTCCACACTGAGAACTGAACCTTCAGGAAAATATCACTTTTGCAATTGATTTTTCCACATACTCTAAGCACTGTGACGTGACACAGGTCCTTGAACACCTGAAGAAGGTCGGATGTTACTTTGACCGAAACGTCATAAAAATGACAGTCAAGATGAGAAAAGTAATCCGATGAATTCAAATAATACAAACGACCAATCCTCAACTCAAAAATTCAGAAATGTATTGATCGAGTAGTTTTAATTTTAAGAAAAAGAAGAAAAGAAAAGAAAATTTTATGGCTAAACAATGATTGACAATTTCTTAATGTCATTTTGCGAGACAAGGCAGATAATTCTAATTTAAACTTTTACAAAATTTTAGAAAGTCATTCTTAACGTATGGAGTAAGGCAATGGAAAAACTCAAGTTCACTTAAAAATGATTTTCTTTATGAAAAAAACTATTTGATCAATTGACATAATTTTTAGAATATGATATTTTCTTTCCATCATGATTACATATATCACTTTTTTTTTCTTCTTGGGAAGAGGGGAGTTATGGATTAGCACAAATTTTTCATCCAAATTTATTTTCATATATTCATATTCGTTCAACGTTTCACAACATCACTTCAATGACTGACATGGTCACATCACATTGAATCGTTTTTGTTTTTTAATGGAATAAAATATTTGGAAAAAATGGTTTTATCAAGTTTGTAAAGTCATTGTTTTAAGATTTTTGTTGGTTTGTATGCATATTTGTTGCTTAAACTACTGGACAGACATTCCCAAAATTTGGTAGTAAGACAATGAGTCACAACAAAAACTCATTACATGTAAATTCAGGTATAAATAAAGGGAATTAATGCAGGAATTAAAATTTTTGCACTTCTTTGTTATAATA
Source organism: Euprymna scolopes (assembly GCF_053919585.1). NCBI lineage: Eukaryota > Metazoa > Mollusca > Cephalopoda > Sepiida > Sepiolidae > Euprymna > Euprymna scolopes. The sequence continues at coordinate 176,414,957 of NC_136482.1, forward strand.
GCAAAATTAAAAAATTGAAATATTGAATTTCAAGTAAAACAAATATCTACAATAATGATCATATGTTCATTATTTCAACGTAACAAGTAGATACCTTTGGTTTTACTTTAAATATGATAACAAAGAACCAAAAATTTATATATATATATATATATATATATATATATATATATATATATATATATATATATATAAATCTCGTTGGCAGAACTCAAATATGAGTATACATTTTTGCTCATTAGGATTGAGGAAAACCCAGCTACAAAAAGTTTAAAGTGATCCATGAGGCGCAACTTCGTGTCACACACACACTTCCGATGTCACTATTCACTACAGCAAACATGTGCTTGATATGCAAGTTCAGGAAGGCATCTTGCAGCAGATTGCTGGTACACCATTCCGTGGAATACTACTTTATCACCTACCTGCCAGACAAGTTTATTAGGAGGTGCATCTCCTCTAGATACTAACCTGGAAATTTCTACGATTCGGGATATCAACCTGGAAATTTCTATGACTGTGTGGTACATACAGCACCTAGCCTTCCCAAATGGCCACTCATCTGATACTGGCCAGACACAATCATGTTGACACAGTGGTTATTGCCAGATCATCCAATATATATATATAAGCCCCACTTACTTGGGTTTATCATAAATGTACTTTCACCCGATGCTTTGTTTGGCTATTAAGCGTAGCTCATTGTCCATTTGTTTGTAAACAAAGTAGCAGTTTGAGCACTGTAAAGTGATGGGCAAGCGATTCTTTAATAGGCAATTGATTAAGGACATTTGCAAGCACTGATCTGTAGCCTTGCGGGTAGAGCTGCAGACTGTCAACTCGATGGCTGTAGGCTCGATCCACGGCTGGGGAAAGGTGCTTGTTTAGCCACACTGATGAGTTGTGATACAACAAAACAGTACTGTATGTGGATAAATATATATATATATATATATTCCAAAAGTGAGCATAAACCTGTTATTCTATTTTACTTTTTAGTGGTTTTATTAAAAACTAAATAGTTTTAAACCTAAGCATTTTAAAACTCATTTAATAAATAAAAAGAGATTATAAGAACTAAAATCTCTATATAAAAATGCAAAGAAAAATTAGAGAATCTACATAAAAACTGAAATTGCATTTATGTGAAATTTTCCAGGGAAAAACAGTGAAAATGGTTTTTAATCTCTGCGTGCCCAACAATGAGCCGAATCTCTGTGTTCTCTATAAACTTCATATATCTATATCCAATTTTAATGAAATTTAAACCATATGTAGAAGACACTAATTCAGAGTTTTCCAAAATTTCAGTTTATTAAAGGGAAAGGGAGTAAAAAGAAAAAGCAATATAGTATTATAAGCATAGTTCCAAAGGACATCATTTTCCTAATTAAATTCTTCCTGATAATAATAAAATTTATGAAAAGTTATAATAAAAAAAAAATTATTAACATTTAATAGAAGTTTTATTACTGAGAAAAACAAACATGCCATACAGAAATTAAGCAAAAAATGTAAATATTTTGGTCTTCTTTCAAATGTTAGTCACTTACTGACCATAATAGGGGTTAGTTTTTTTCTATTACTTATATTGTTATTAAATGGTTCATGGAACCAAAGTTTGAAACGGCTTATGGAATTTCCATCATTTTAAATTTTTCCTAGGGATTAATTAATGCATCTATCAATTTAAATATTTTTTATAGTAATTTAATTATTTTATTATATTATTTTAGGTTATTTTATTTTTTTATTTAATTTAATAATTTTTACTTTTGGTCATGATGGATGCATGAACTTGACTGAATACTATCTAGTTATTTGAGGTTAGCAATTTTGTTTTTTAAACAGTAAGTTTTTTTGTTTTTTTTGTAATATTCAACATATTTTTCAGAAAATATATTTAATTATTAAAAAAAACATGTCTAATTCTGAAATTTAAATTAAAAAAAAAAATTAATTAAAAATAATCAAATAAATTCGATAAGATTGTTTTTCTATCTTTTTCTTCACAGGAAAACAAATAAAAATTAAACATTTTTGAAATAGCATTCTACATTCTAACTTTTCCAGTATTAGTTTTTTGCATTAAGAGGTTTATTAAAGTTTAAAGTCTGACACTTTTTAAGCAAATATCAAAACAAAATATAATTTAATACAATAAAAAAAAAAAAAAAAAAATGAAAAAAAGAACGGTTCTTATTTAGAATTTGACTTAATTAAAAAAAATAAAATACAGACAAACCTTGATGATGTATGTGCCAGTCATGGAACAATGATGTCATATTCCAAAGTGATGAAAAGTGATTAAATATTTTTTTTTAACTAAGAAAATCAAATTTTATGATGAGCGAGATGGGAGCCACCATGTTGTTTTAGAATGTGTTAAAAGTCAAGGGCAACACTTCAATTTGACTACTAAAATTTTAATCTGTATTCAAAATAATTAAAACTTTAACTCACTAAAATCATAATTTTAATTTTCTTAATTAAAAAAAGAATACTTGATCAATTTATGTTATTTTTAGAATATGACATCTTTGTTCCGTGATGGGTTTTTCATAATAAAGATTTTTCTAGATTTTCTTTTTTTTTTTTTATTTAAATCAAATTCTAAATAAACACCAAAAAAATTTTTTTTCATGAAAATCATTTGTTTTTAATTTCAATTTTGAAACAATAATATCGATAAAAGAAAGTGGCCTTACCAAGTTGAAGAGCTCCACGTATTTGTTCCAAGCCATCTTTACGTTCAGCCTCATTCCTGAAACGTCTGCGGATGACGGGAAATACTTTTTGTTCCCATGCTTTTACGAGTAAGGCATAATAATCTTCAGAACACTGATCATCTTCTCCACCTTCTTCATCTGATTCATCTTCTTGAGATGCTGGTTGAGTATAGCTTTCTGAGCTTGTACTAGTAAAATTATCATAACTTTCTAAGAGCTTATATTGTAGACACAACTCTACATCATACTCTGAAAAAATAAAAAAAATTAAAAAATATGTATGTATGTATGTGTATATATATGGATTGTGTTTACGTTTGATTCAGTCGTTGATTTTATTTGTGAAATAATGTGCGAAATTGTCCACATCATCATCATTTTCTACTGCAGAAGTGTTAGTCTCAACCAAACTTTTATTTGAAAAAAAAAAAATAAAGTGTAACTGTCTTTAATATATGACAGTTGGATTGTGTTTACGTTTGATTCGGATGTCGATTTTATTTGTGAAATAATGTGTGAAATTGTCCACATCATCATTTTCTACCGCAGAAGTGTTAATCTTATAGACAAACTTTTTATGTAAAAATAAGAACAAGATGGAAATCCGTGCTTTTTTTTTTTTTTTTTTTTTTTGTCAAACTCATTTAATCGTGCCCATCACCATCATTGTCGTCCTGATCATCGAGTATTTAAGACTTTTGGAATGTTCCTTCATGTGTATTATGTGTACGTATGTATATGCACGTGTATGTATATGCATATATGTGTATATGTGTGCTTCTACGTGTGTATGTTTGCATGTGTGTGCAAATGCATATGTATGTTGCATATATCTGTATGTATGCATATGTTTATTTCCATGTGTGTGTGAGATGGAGAGGGCTACCGTAAGTTGTGGTGAAGGCAGCCCCTCTAGGAGAAGCAAATCTCTGATTTAAAAAAAAAACACAAAGCGGGAGACCAGTACCCGCATTAAGCTGGTCTGCAATTTGACTTGTTGCTTGCTATCTTGCTCTTGCTTGTTGCTGGATGTCAACATTTTGAATCGAGAGAGAGATTTAGCTGTCGTACAAAGCTAAAACTCTGTAACATCATCTTTGTATAGATACTCCCTCAGGCATTTGTCTATGAAAAAAATAGTCCTGTGGTGATAAAAAGCTGTGACGTGTGTAAGCCTGAAATGCTAGATGCATGTAACAATTGATCTGCCATCATTATATGTATCCATGTATATATATTTATATATATACATGTGTGTGTATATGTATTTATATCTATGTGTATATGTATGTATATGTGTATGTGTGTATATATGTTTGTGTGTGTATGTATATACATTTATATATGTTTGTATGCATGTATGTGTATATATGCATATATGTGTTTGTGTGTATGTATGCATGTATATGTGCCTCATGGTCGGGTCACCGGCGACTAAACTGGTTCCCTCACCAAACTTGTTTGGTGAGGAGGGCGGCTAGTCTCCCTGAAGGATTAAAAACAAGACCTTCCAAAGGGCGAATGAACTCCTTTTCTGGGTCAACAGCCAACTAGCACCATGTATATTTGTGTGTGTGTATATGTGTATTGGGGTGGAGAGGGCTCCCGTAAGCCGTGGTGAAGGCAACCTTTCTAGGAGAAGCAAATCTCTGATTTAAAAAACCATAAAGCGGGAGACCAGTACCCGCATTAAGCTGGTCTGCAGTTTAATTTGTTGCTGGCTATCTTGCTCTTGCTTGTTGCTGGATCTCAACATTTTGAACCGAGAGAGAGACTTAGCTGTCGTACAAAGCTAAGACTCTGTAACATCATCTTTGTATAGATACTCTCTCAGGCATTTAGGCTCATGAATTTTAAATGTCTGAGGGAGTGGCACTCGTCTGACAAGAGACGTTGCAATCATCATATGTGTATGTGCATGAATGCATATATATGTATGTAGGTAAGTGTATGTATATATATATATATATATATATATGTGTGTGCATATGTATACGTATATGTGTAAGTATATGTGTATGCATGTGGGTATGTATATGTATATATATATGTATTATGCATTGTGTATGTATATAGGTATATATGTGTGTATGTATATGTGCATGTATGAATGTGGGTATGTATATAGGTATATATGTGTATGTTTATAGATATGTATGCGTGTATATATTTATATGTATGTGTGCCAATGACCGTCTTGTGTATGTTTACACGTGTGTATGTATGTATATGTATGTGTGCATATTGTTATTGTGTATGTATGTATGTAGATGCGTATGTGTATGTACATATGTATGTGTGCGTGCGTGTGTATATATATATATATATATATATATATGTATGTATACCAATGACCGTCTTAAGTGTCATGTCTGCTTGAGCATGTGAATTCGCTAGCAGGACTAAATAAGTCATTTTCGGGCTCATGAACTTTCAGTGTCTGAAGGAGTGGCACTCGTCTGACAAGACGTTGCAATCATCATCATCATATATATATATATCCAATATATATAAACGGCTATATGTCGGTCGGTCTGTCTGTCTCCATATTTTCAAACTGTATCTTCTCTGAAACTAAAAGTCGCAGAGTGGCGCTAGAGGCCTCAAATGACTGGATTTTTTATGGGTCGTTCTTTTATGGATCTTTAGCCCGTTAAAATTGTTATTAAGGGGTCGAAAATGGGTCAAAATTGAAAAAAAATCATTAAACATTTTGTACATTCATCTTAGTTTATTTTTAATCGGTTTATATATGTGTCACATTGGTACAGTGGTAACGTCACCAGCTTTGAATGCTACAGTTTCGGTTTTGATTCTAGCTGATGGTACCTAAATACTTTTACTTTTGAAATCATGATTATGATAATATATACAAAATCTGGACAAATTAAAATATCATATTTAAGCATATTTTATGCCTGGGCAAAGACAGCCCCCACCCCCGCCACTCCACTAGTATATATATATATATATAAACACACACTGTCAAAGACAACAGAGAACGTCTGTTTAATTATACTATTTTTTTCAGATTTTTCTTATCTTTTTGTGTGAAAATCAAAAATGTCCCATATGTTTTACAAACGATTTCACCCAATTCTGTGGGCATCATCAAGTAGGTGTTGAATGGTGTATTGTGAAAAAAGCAGCAGTCAGTGTATATAAATATATAGTAAGTTATGAAAATATATTTATGGTAATTAATCTATGCAGAGACTTTGTTTTATCTCCCATAGGGAGTCATCAGACTAAAATGCAAAATTCAAACTCATTAGCTATCATATTAAATTAACTTGTAAAATTAAATTTTGTTATATACTAACAAGTCAATGCATATCAAGACCCAAAGACCACTCGAGGATAAGGATTAATGAGTGTTTGGCAGGTGGACAGTGAGACAGTGCCTTGAGGATTGGTAACAATGGTTGAAACTGGGTAAAAATTAATTATTTAAGATAATGGTTCAACAAAAATTTAATAATATTGAATTTGAAAATAATCCTGTTGTAGTCAGCTGGGAAGTAGCTGAGTAGTATAGTGTTCTGCAGATGTGTAGTTCTTAGAAAGAAATTTTGCTCATGAAAGATCCGTTTCGTTTTTATATACACAGAGAAAGAAAGGACAATTATTCACAGTGGCTACAGCTAGATTGTTTGTTTTTTAAAAGTAAGGAATCAATAAATTACAAATGAAATCATCAGATCATTCCATAAGTTCAGCCCAGATTTTAAGTTTCTGAAATTTAATAATTCGTTGGAATGTTGGCAGAAAATAATATTCATATGTCATATTAATTCTAAAATGGGTTCATCCCCATGAATTGTCTACATGCAACTGCAGATAATTTATGAGGATGCACCCATTTTTCAAGCTTAGTTCGGTTGTTTTGTTTCGCAGCATATCCTTTTTTGGATTATTTAATGCCAATTCTATATATGGCCATCTTCAAGTCTAATGTAAACAAGTTCTTGATAAGCCATTCCCCTTAAGTAATCCAATTTACCAAATTTACACTTCTAACGATTACTATGCTATTCTCCTTTAGATCACTGTACACTCTTTAATCTTTATCCTCAAGTGGCCTCTGGGACTTGATAAGTGGTGATTCCTTTGTAAAAAAAAAGTTTGGGGGGGGGGGATGTGAAATTTTTTTTTTTTATGCCTTAAGTTCTTTATATCTTCAAATATTTATTCATAGTGTTTGGTTTGGTTGTTTTGTTTTATGACATAGCAACGATTTTCAGTTTTATTATTGTGGAATCTAGTAATTTGGGAAAAAAAATTTACATTTCAAGTTCTTTATATTTTCAAATATTTATTCATAGGGTTTTGCTTAGTTGTTTTGTAGAGAAGAATTGCTGTTTTTGTAAACATGATTGAGTTTTGGAAAAAGAAAGACAATAACATCAATGATTAGTGCATTTTAAGTGAGGAAGCAGGTATTTTCAGACAATCTGATATGCTAGCACCAGCTTTCTAAGCTTAAGAAACTTTCCAACTTGTTGAAGATTTGCTGAAAGTTTCAATTCCAATTCTTCAACTGATAATGCGTATTGTGGCTTCTGCAAAGTCATAGTTTTAATTGATCAAGTTTTTTTTTTTTTTAAACTAAAAAAACCAAATTTTATGATGAGCGAGATGGGAGCCACCATGTTTTTGAATGTTTTAAAATTCAAGATCGATAACTCAGTTCAACTATTGAGATTTTATATTTAAAATAAAACTTTAATCATTAAAAATCATAAATTTTGATTTTCTTAGTTAAAAAAAATCCACTTGATCAATTTACGTAATTTTTGGAATATGACATCTTCGTACCATGATGAGTATGTACATCTTAAAGATATTTCTGTATTTTGGGTTTTTTTTAATAAGTTACAGTATGAACAATACTGCAGGGTTTTCACTGAATGATGCAACAAGGAGCTCTTCATTACTCAACTGAACATCCTGATCAATTTTCAGTTTCAAATGGGGCGAAATTTCCATTTCTGAATTTTGTAAACCATTTTCTGCATGTTTTTTCATTTAAACATTATTCTCCATAAGCTGAGCAAATATTTTGCATTAATTCACCCACAGAATCAGCTTTTTAAAATCTGCAAATATTACCTAATTAAAGCACATTTTGGATATTACCACATTTTAAGGGCTTTCAACAGTGAAATTATAATGAACTTTTCCTACAAAATGAAATTTTATAAAGTTTAACGTGCCTAAATTTGAACACCATGATCCAAACAGATAGGTATATGATTTTTTTCCTTTTTTTTTTTTTTTTTTTTTTTTTTTTTTTAAAATCGCTATAGACAAGGTGTGAAACCACTTGATAGAAGGAGCTAACAATAACAAAACGCTTGTTGTATAGACAAAAGATACCTATTGACCTTAGTTTTGAAAAGACCAAGGCTCTAGGTAGGAGGAAAACAGTCAGCAAGATTAGCAGTTCTTGGAAAGAAACTACTGAAATAGGAAGTTGTATTACCATAAGGTATCAAAACACCAAATTGATGGAGACTACTAGACCAATGGGTCAAACGAGCTGGAACAAAGGAAGCAGGAAATAGATCGGACAATTCTGAAGAAAACATGCTATAATAGTATTTATAAAAAAAAAAACTGAGACTAGCAATTTCACATTTGTGACCGAAAAGGTGACAGAGAAAAAAAGAAATATAAATGTCATTTGGTACACTCAGAAATTATTATTTAATATTAATTTTCACAAAATCAAAATCTAGACAGAAATTATGGGATGATCGCATTATAAAAATTAAAAAAAATAAATAAATAAAATAATTTTTGTTTGATAGCAAGATGCATACCTTTAGCTGGTTTGGGTATATTTGCAATTTTACACGGTGGTCCTGGATGCGATTTTATGTCTCTCGGCTCAACAACACTACTACTGCTGGTACTCGTAGTGGCGGTGGTGGGACCTTCACTGTCACTGTCAGAACCTGAGTGGAAGGGCAAGGCAATAAAAGATTCACGGATTTCACGTGTCAGGTCATTGCATGCATCTGCAGCTTCACGGTGATGCCAACCTTCAGCATAAGCAAATGGACGCGCACCAAAATTGGCTTTAACCCTTGTGTTCTGAAGAAACAAAACAAAAAAAAAGAAAAAATGAAAAATAGAATTGGTTTTTGTTTTTGATGAAAAAAGAAAATTAAGTTACAATAAATATCCTACTATAAGTTCTTTTTAATTGTTTATTTTCTACTCTAGAATAGTAATATATATGAGGTGCCTTCAATAAGTTTCCAGACATTTTTTTGTACACCCATTTAAAATTGTTTTAGACTCTTAAAAATTTAGTATGTTAAGGCCAAAAACCCTAGTGTTTTGTGTGATGTTTTGAATATAATAAACTAGTTATGACCAAAGTTTCATTTCATTTAGACAAAACACTAAGAAACGGGGGCTAATTAGAGTTGGGGCCCGTTTGTTTTTTGGGGTCACCCTGTATAAGAGCAAATAGTTAATAAAACATGTTAAAAACACTTTGAAAAAGAGTTAAAAACATATTTAATCTGAAAAGGAAACACTTAATAAGTAGATAGTCCTTAATCTGCGGAGTTTCGAAGAAATACTTTCCTTCTCATCAGAGGGTAGGAATTAGCAAAATGCAGGATCGGATTTTGCATACAAAAGTATTTGATGAAACTGCAAGTAAGTCAAAGATCTTACTTGATAACAAAAAGTGAAGCAGAGGGAACAAGGTGAAGAAAAAGGTGACCTCACGCAAATGACGGTAAAGTCCAAAAATATAAATCTAAGAAAGTTAATTGAATTTCCATTCGCACAAGTAAAATCCAAGGAAATCACGTAATTGGAAGATGGACCAAAATAATCCAAAAGGCCGAAATCCATGGAATAATTCACAAATATGTACAAGAAAAAGGGGGAAAAATTCCAATAATATTAATAAAAGAAAAATAAGATGTGCGTTTGACACGGCTGCAGATACAAAACACAAAACATTTTGTATCTGCAGCCGTGTCAAACGCATATCTTATTTTTCTGAGAACTAACTATTATAAAAGGTTCTATTGATTTCAAGGGAAATCTCCTTTTTCTGGAGTTAAAAAATAAAAAAACTTGCCCCCCCCCCAACACACACACAAGGGGCATTCCAAAAGTAATGCCTCATTTTTTTTTAATTCTATCTGAAAAGGGGATTGCAAATTGCATTGTTATGATAACTGAAGTCATGACCTGAAGGTTTCATCTCTCTGTTGCATGATATTTGTAGCTTTTAAACTTTCTTTTCAGTTAAAAAAAAAAAAAAAAAAAATGGATGCATTACTTTAGAAACAATCCTCATATATATATTTCCCTAAAACTTCTGGCCTTGATGGAGGGGAGACAAAAACTTGCTGCTATGATTTCAAGTGATCTGAAATAACAGCTAGGGGAGACTTGATTCCAAATATTTCTCATGTTATATTTCCCCTATTTTGGTTTAGGTTAAAATTATGAATATGTGGGAGTTGAAAACTCCTAGGCTAACTCGATTGTCGCCCTTTAACTCAGAAGAGCGACCTAGCTACGTCACTTCCTTTTTCCCATCTTTCTTTCTTTTTTGCGTCGGACCTTCAAGCAGTCAAGAAAACTCAGCAAAATATACTAAAAAAAAAGAAAGAAAAAACAAAATAAAAACACAATTTCTAAAAAAAAAAAGGAGAAAAAACTTTTTCGTTGCATTTTCAAATTTATGTCTAAACACACATGCATCAATTATCTATCATCCGCCATTTTGATTTTTTTACTCCTTGTGGACAACTAATGTAAACAAACCACCTCGAAAGAAAAAAAAATCTTTTTTCCGTCGCAACCTAAATAATAATAATAATAATAATAAAAAAAAGAGAACAATAAGTTTTATCTATATTCACGCACTTATAAAAAATATAGACATTTTATTCTCTTCACATTTTTTATAACGAAGTGTATCTTTAAACAACGATGTCTGTTAAAAAATCGACGATACCAACCGACTACTTTCTTCACTTTATCGAAATATTTTTTTTGCCATGTGGGAAAAAACATTTCAGCTTTCAATTTCATCATGGAGAACGTGTGGCAACAAGCCCACTGCAAAACTCAAATAGCAACTCTTACGCTATTTCAACTCCAGTTTTCCACAATTATGGAAAGGAAAAAGCGACAACAAGCCTCTCCACGGCATATCAGCCCTTTCCACCAACACCTTACAGGATATCAACTTTTCTAGCACCAAACGCGACAACCAACACAAAGATGTTCACCAAACACTGTACACGTCTGGATTTCACAACAACTCACCTCATCTCACCTCACTGAAGTTCCCCAGCTAACATGAGTAAGCTGCATCATGCACACTGATACACTCATCCTGGACGTTCAGACCGTACCGACCCACTGAGTATGCCCGAACACCTGAACAACGTTGACACCACTCTCTACGGACGGACAAATTTCTTCGCAGACCCACTTGTGACCGTAAGCGTGTAGTCAACGCCTTCGCGACCAATGCGAACCAACTTCAACCCATCGTGCTAACCCTTGCGCACGCTTCATAGACTCCGTGGCAATACAGTCTATGACCGCAACACTTTCACTCAAACTCATAACGTCATTCCTGTAACCATTCCCCAGTTGTACAAGTTTGAACACTTTTTTCCTGATATCCTTTAACGTCGCAACTCTATCTTTTCACCCTGCTACTTAATAAATAAAAAAATTCTCTCTCGTTCTCTATACAGTGGACACACACACACACACATATATATGCGCATGCTTTTTCTTAAATTTTCTTTTCTCTAGCTTCCAGCTAACTAGGAAGGGAGTATTGTGGGAGTTGAAAACACCCAGCCTAACTCGATTGTCACCCTTTAACTCAGAAGAGCGACCTAGCTACGTCACTTCCTGTTCCCCATATTTTTTCCTCTTTTGCGCTGGACCTTCAAGCAGTCAAGATGTAACAAACACCGCTCCGGGTGGTATGAGCCCCCAGCGCCCTTACTAGCTAGTCAGTCTTTCACAGCTACCGATCGCAAGTAACAAACTCTTATTCTTTCTATCGCTTCTTCATGTATATTTATATTAATAAATTGCATTTCTTTCGCTGATATATAACAGTATATGTTTGTGTTCATTATGTGACTTTTGCCTTTTCAATTCCTCTACCATTAAATACATCCATTATCATACACATGGGGACGGGATCGTCTATCACACAGCAGACCATCCTGTACCCAACAAATATTTCCAGTATCAAATAAGCCTTATACACTGGGAAGTTTACTTTGTGTATGAAACTCAAAGAGGGGAAATATAACACATAAGAAATATTTGGAATTAAGTCTCCCCTTGCTGTTATTTCAGATCATTTGAAACCAAATTGGCAAGTTTTTGTCTCCCCTCCATAAAGGCCAGAGGTTTTGGGGAAATAACAGATATTTTGTAATTCATATGCAAAAGTAGGAAAACAAATGCCTATAATTGAAATATTGGTAAAGATGCAGTATCTTTCCACCCACGAAAAATCCTTTAAAATTAACACAATGATTTTTGAGGGTGCTGAAACGAAAATAACAGTAAAAATCCCAGGAAATGAGTAGTTTCCAAGATATGAAGAAATTATAAAGTAGAGGATCATTTTTTTATATTAATTTAACGTAAAAAAAAAAATCCACTTTATAGACAAGGTGGCCATAAAGTGGATGCTCATTTTACGTTAAATTAATATAGAAAAGTGATCCTCCACTTCTTGAAACAGTAATGTGCGACCTTAAGGGCAAATGTTACATTGCTGACTACACAAGTCAGATCATTAGCTTTCCAACAAGCCTTCACTTAATAAATTCTAATCAGTAGTTGCCAAGATTTGGAATTTATAAAACTGCCCCAAAAAGTGGATATATCTATATTTGTTGCCAAATTGAATATTGAAATGCTCATATCTTTGGTTCTATGGGCCGAAACTATATGAAAATTTGCAGGCTTTTAGAAGATTAGAATACTATTCTATGATTAAAATTTTATGACAATTGATTAAAAAGAACCTATATTTTCAAACCAATAAAATATGCCCAAATTAGCATATATATATATATATATATATATATATATATATATATATATATGTCCTGGAAAGCCAGCTCTAGTTTTGCTGCTTTGGGATGAATTTTGCTTCTGAATTTTTTGCTTGGTTGTCTCCCCTGTGGCCTTGTCAGGCCACTAATAAGATTGTACTAAATTTTAGTGTTTTTGATAGTTTGTATCAAATAAGAAAGTGCTCTATTCTTTAAAAATTCAAACTATAATAATAATAATAATAATAATAATAATAATAATGCATATAATTTACATGAACACTGTCAAAGTTTTAACCTAATTGAGCCTTAAGATCCAAATGACTTAATAAAAAAAAATTTACTTGTGTAAAATATCCAATTATCAAACTTAAAATACTTTTCAGTTAGGATATATTAATTTGATTCAATATTATTTGCCCCCCCCCCTCACCCAACAACATTAAACTGATTTATCTCCCCGCCCCCAAAAGAACACTATTGAAACAACTATCTATTTTAATAATAAACCAACAATTGCAAGCCTTCAGAAAAGTTTGATGTTAAATCTATTGAAACTGCAAATTTATGATAACATAACACTTGTTAAATTATGAGATAAAAAGCATATCATTATCATCATATAAATTTGATAAAACATAATAATGATTAGATAAAAATAAAATGGAAGAAAATCATAAAAATGTTGTACAAAATAAAAACAAATTAATAAAACATAAAAACAATATATCTCACTTTCTTTTGAATGTGTACGACTGGGTACATAGCACCAGCAACATCATCTAATGTTACACCCAGACGTCGTCCATTGAATGTGAAATAAACTTGACCTCTGGGCGTTTGCCCCTGCCCTCCAGATTCTTCAGTGCATTCCCATCCAACACCAGCAATGTCACCAGTATTTAACGAGACATCGAGGCGGACACTTCTCCATTGAAGGAGACTTGCACCGTTGTAATGTACTGCTTTTCCATTGCTTTAAGAATAAATCAAATTAAAATGAAACATTAATTTAAAAGATTAAAAAACGATTTATTGAATAAAACTTTAGTTTTCTAATGATTTTTCTTTGCAATTCAAGTAGATAATTTAGCAGACATGTACAGAATCTTCATAATCTCTAAAAATTTTGTTATTCAATTTTAACTAGTGTTGCCCAAGGCAAATGTGTAACACATTTTTATTAGATCTTCTCTATTTTTTCCCTTCCTTTGGTTTCATTCTCCCTCTCCATCCCTTTCTTTCTGGACATGCACATAAGCAACTCTTCTTATATAATAGAAGATTCGTCTCGAAAGAAGTCAGAATTTTCTTTTGAAATTCAATTATATAATTTGCTGGACATGTACAAAAATCTTCATAACCTCTAAAAATTTTGTTATTTCATTTTAATTTGAAAAAAAAAAAAAAAAAGTTTATTCTTGATTAAAGATCAAATTCTGAAATGATATTTTACCAAAATTGTTCGGTTTACAACTATTTACAAATGCTCTTCTGGAATTTTGAGTCGGAGATTATTTCATGTGAAATTTATATAGTAAACTAGCAGGGCTACTCGAGGCAAATATGTACCATATTTTTATTAAAACTTCTATCTCTTTACTCCTCTTTATCTATCTATCTTTCCCCCCCCCCCTCTGTTTCTACCCTCTCTCCTCACCCATTCCTTTTCCTCCACCCATTCCTCTCTGGATAAACACATAAGCAACTCATTTTATACAATAGAAGATTCCACTCGCAAGGAATAAGAATTTACTTTTGAAATTAGTACATAAAATGATAAAATGACTGAAAACTAACCTTCCTCCCGACAAAACCTGACCAAGTTGAACAAATAACTTCTTTTAAATTTTAGATATTATTCATCCAGGGCAATGCCAATCAAGAATGCACACACTTTGTAGTTGTTTGTTTTGTAGTTTTTCACTTTTACATACACAGGCAATTGTCTTTTTATAGATTAAAGCTCTAACATTTAAAAAAAATCATAAACTGAGAATTGCATGTTGAATCAATATAGTATCAGAATCTGTTTTCAAAAGATTTAAACAAGAATTTTAAAAAATTTCCAAATATTTCTTGGTGAAATATCCATTTATGGAGTAGGGGTAATCGTATGTACAGTGTAAAAAAAAATGCATAAATCAATTAAAAAAATTGATAACCACAATATTTTTTTTCCAGAAAAGATTTGGATTATTATCCTAATAGCAATTCAAAGAATCAAAAACCAACCAAGTAAATACAAGTTTTAGATGGCGTGTGTGCATATTTTATAATTATTCATTCATAATTCAAACGATAAAAAAAAAAAAAAAATGTAACCAGCTTACTTAAGAAACAAACATGTTCCCACAGGATTAGTCCAAGCAGCATCTTTTTTTTCTGCAGGAGGAGCAAAACCAAAAGAAACAATAGCTCCAGATTCTTCTTGAGAGTCACCAAAAGAATGGATTTCAAGTTCCCAGTAAAATGATGGCGCCTTTGAGATGGTAAAAGCAGAAAAAAAAAAGAAAGAAAAAAGTGAAAAATAGTTAACAATTTTGAATTAAATAACTTTTTACAGAAAATGTCTTCAATAAAACAAAGTGTAATGAAATATTTGCACCTGTTTTACATATCAGAAGAATGTCATAAAAGATTGGTTATTATCTGTCACAGAACAAACATATATTCCAAAAAGGAGTTTAACTAAGAAAATCCAGATTTATCATTTTTAACGATTAAAAAGTTTTAATTACTTTGAATGCTGACAAAATCTCGCTAGCCAAATTGAGTCGTCATCCTTGAATTCTAACATGGCGGCTCCTGGCTCACTTGTCATAAAATTTGATTTTCTTAGTTAAAAAGCAAAACAAAAAAACTACTTGATTAATTTATATGATTTTTGGAATATGACATCTTCATTCTATGATGAGTATGTACGTCATTAAGATTTGCTTGCATTTTCTGTATTTTTGTTTTTTAATTAAGTCGAATTCTAAGTGAGAAACAGATCTACATAAAGTTATTGCAGTAGTAGTAGTAGTAGTTGTCTAGAGATTAATTTATCTATATATAGAAGTGAAATTGTGTGCATGTGTGTACAGAGAGATAAAGAAGCATCACACTTTTATAGCATACAATATTTAAAAAAATAATAAAAAATAAGTAAAATAAGTGTAAATATTACAGGAACCTTTAAAATCATTTGTGATGTGCATGCTGGAGGTGTTGCAGGTTGATAGATGGGGATTTTATTTTATGATTAAGTTTTGCAAAGGGGGAAAAAAAAAAAAAACAATAGTGTCCATATTTAGTGTATTTTAGGTCAGGAAACCAGTATCTTCAGACGGTCTGATCTAATAGCACTAAATTCGATTTTTGGGAAGAATTTATTTTGAAATGGGTAAAAATCTAAGTTTTTGGCACTCAAAATGTTCAATTTTTTTTTTTTAGCATTCAATAATTTCATTTTATTAAAAATATGTATGAAAAGTAGTAATGTAGGTATAACTATATTATTATTATACAGATTGATTGACAGAAATTTCAATGATAAAACAAAAACTGTTGGGCATTCATGATTAAAACTTGGCAGACAAGCCAGGCATACTGAACATTATTTGTGCTAAATATGATTGAATTACAGAAGGGATTGTGAATTTTATCAATGATTCCAGGGGCAGGGTAGCAGGAGGTGTTTAGAAGAGACAAAGAAAGATGATGCACTTAATTGAATAACTGTCATATAAAAAAAGGTTTTAAAATATTAATTAGAAATTAATGAAAAAACTTACCTGTGATGGAATAGGCTGAGCAGCATAGACCATGGTTCCACGTGGAAGTCCAGTACCGACACTTGGATCACCAAGAAATGTAATACCAGTCATTCCATGAGAAAAAAGGCATGAACGAACCGGAGGGAAAGAACGGCTTGCATCCCATACTATTTCTTTATTCTAAAATTATGGATAAATATAAATAGCATAAAATTTCTTAGATTAAATTAAATCTACAAATGAATAAAAAATATTATTGATTATGAACACAACTATTTATCAAAATCATGAAGTAATTGGAACATTTCTTTTGATGTTTTTAAATTTTTGAGATGAGGATTGATAATTTGTATTATTTGGACTACTGTTCTCATCTTGAGTATTATGTGCACAACGTTTCGACTGATGTAACCTCCAACCTTCTTCAGGTGTACCTTGTTGAACATGGGAATCATTCTCTCAAACTCAAAATTTGGCATGGAATTTTGAATGGAACGTCTTACTTAATCCATGGGGGTAGAAAGCTTGTTTCATCAGCCATGCCATGACTGGATAAAAGCCTTAAGTAATTCACAATTGTATTCTTCATATTGCCCACACTGAGGATTGACCCTTCAACCTCCAGAAGAAGGTCACAACTGAATTTTCCTATCATAGTATTTTATCAGTTATGCCATAAGTCCTTGCAGATTTCATTCAAAATTCCATGCAGATTCCAGAGTTCGACAAAATTTTCTGTGTTCAACAAAAATATTGTCCACACTGAGGATTGAACCTTCAACCTCCAGAAGGTCACTTACAACTAAATTTTCCTAGTCATTTTATCAGTTACACCCTAAATCCTCGTAGATTTTATTTAAAATTCCATGCAGATTCCAGAGTTCAACAAAGTTTTGTGTTTAACAAGATATGGTTCACACTGAGGATTGAACCTTCAACCTCCAGAAGAAGATCACTTACAACTGAATTTTCCTAGTAATTTTAGCAGTTACACCCCAGATCCTTTATTTAAAATTCCATGCAGATTCCAAAGTTTGACAAAGTTTTCTGTGTTAAATAAGATACACATGAAAATCAGAGGTTATATCGACCAAAATATTATGAGAATAACAGTCATGAAGAGAACAGTAGTTCAAATAAGCTAAATAATACAAATGAAATGTTTCTTATTTTGTATTAAGTATGCATAATTAAAGTTAGAGATGAAGACATGACAATTGGTTAATTGTTAAAATCACAGTTTGATTCTAAGTGAAACATTTTAATTATGATAGAAATTGAAGTATTATTACACTTAATATTTTAACAGATTTACATTTCAGTTCTGAATTTTTTTTTTAGATGAGGGCTGATTGTTTATATTATTTGTTTTGATTGGAATATTGTTCTCATCTTGAGTGTTATTGGTGCAACGTTTTGGTCAGTGTAGCCATCGACCTTCGTCAACCTGCCTGATGAAGGTCAAAGGCTACACAGATCGAAACGTTGCGCAAATAACACTCAAGATGAAAACACTAGTCCAACCAAAACAAGTAATAAAGATTTGTTTCATTTAACATTTAGGATTTGATCAATTATTTAGAAAGATACTCACCACTTTGTTGCTGATTTTACTTGGAGGTGGTGGTGGCTTTGCACAATCTCGATATAACATTCTGAGATGCTCACAATGAGACTCAATAACCGGTTGACGATCACCTACAAATATTCGATCAAATAACAATCTCTTAGCTATTCAAGTCAAATATTAAAAACTAGTATGTCATATACGAAACGAGCAGGGCTACCTGGTATTGCTTGGTGTAAAAATTTAACACATTCCTATTAAAACTTATCTTCTCTATCTTTTGTTATTTTCCCTTGTTTTTTCCCCCCCTCTTCCCAAATCCTCTCTCTCTCATTTTGTCCAGCCTATTCCTCTCTAATTGGACACAGATACACATATACAACTCTACTTTATATAATAGATTCTTTGTAGAATTAATCGCTAATTTCTTTCCATAATAACACTGAAAAATTGCCTTTTCCTGACAAAATTTGGTCCAGTTGACCCTTGGAGAATGAATAATTTTTTTCTAAATTTTAGATATTATTCATTGGGGAAAACACTGATAAAGACAATAAAGACAATACCAACATTGTGGTGGTTCGTTTTGTAGTTTGTTCCTTTTAGCTTGACATGCAAACATACACAAATAACTGTGTTTTATATAATAGACTAGCATGGCTACCCGGCATTGCCTGGGTGGAAAGAGGTGGTATACTAAGGTTATTGAGCAACCAACCTCAAGAAAAAAAAAAAAAAAAAAAAAAAAAAAAAAGAAAAAAAAAATCCAAACAACTTTTGTTTCAATCAAAATAGCAACAAGTAGCCATGCGAGTGCACAAAAAAAAAAAAAAAAAAATTAGCTGCAGTAGGCAGGATCGAACCTGTAATGCAAAAGAGGAAAAGGAGGTGAAAAAAAACAAATTTGCTAGCTGTCACAGCAACTTATGACGTCACAGGCCTTCGAAATAACGTTTTATAAATGTACATTGAGAATGGTAGGCATATGACTTGCCAAACTGTTGGCACAAAAACTGACCCTTCTTTGCAAACAACGGCCCAGTTGACCAGGACAGAATTAATCTTTTTTAACAATTTTTAGATATTTTTGTCCGAGAAATCGATCTTTCTAACTATACTGATTTTGTTATGGTCCGCTGCATCTGTCAAAAGGTTTTGGCAGACATACAAAGACACACACACAAACTAACACACATTTCCCTTTTATATATTAGACTAGCAGGGCTACTTGGCATTACTCGGGACCGTATAAAACTATGAGAAAAATGAAGTTAATTTTGAACATATGTTATTCTTCGGATAGAGGAATTTTTGCTGTCAATGTATCATTTGCTATTTCAAGCAAAAGAATCAGTAAGTTTCTTTGTGTATTAAATTGTTAGATGAATGTACAGAATAAATTTTAAAAAGTATACTTCCCTCCCCATATAAAGAATAGCTTTCTAAATAATATTTTAGCATGGTCCGTATTCTGTCAGTCTGTGTTTATTAAATTGTTAAATGAAAGTATACAATAGTTAAATAAAATGTCAACGCTCCGCATTACTTGATCAATGTATGTGATTTTTAGACTGTGACAAATAAACACTCCGCATTACCTGATCAATGCATGTGATTTTTGTAATGCGAAAAATAAACAAATATACAAATATCTTGCATACATATGAGTGCCAACATTTATACTTATTAGCTAGAGTGGTGGTTAACCCCTATGAAAAACAATTCCTACAAACACTAAAAATGTATAGAGGAAACACAGGAGAGTTATATGATAAAACTAATGCTATATGTATTCTTTATATTCACTCTGAGACGGGTATTCTGCTAGTCTCTTATAAATTTCAGTTTGTTACAAAAGCTTCCGTTTAACTTTCTATTATTTTCTGGCTAATGATATCAACTAATATTTTTCATAAGTGGATAAAAAAACAAAAAAAAAATGTCAGTTTCGATAATCAAACAAAATGAATAAGAAATCACATTAAAATCAACATTTATATTTTTAAAGAGAGATGAAAACTATTTTAACCTCATAAAAAAATTGAAGCAATTTTTTAAAACAAACTTAACATCTTTCTGACTGCCATCTATAAATATAAAAGCGAAAATGTATGTATGTATGTATGTATGTTCGCTTTTCCTCGATGTCTACGAAAGGCTTCTTTCAAACAAGCGCTTGCTCGCTTCACAACTTTTTAAAACTTTTTATATCATCTATAAATTGTAATATCTACGAATTATCCACGGAGCTCGCCTCTCTATTTAATTTTATTCACTTTCAAATCTTAATTATTCCACATTTCCCGCATTGGTACGCGTTACATTCGCTTTTCGGTATAAAAAAAAGCGAAACTCGACTCTAATCACAGGCCGAAAGCCAGTTTGTTCAATGTCGACTTCGTCATATCGAGACAAGGGAGCGGGTTTTTAAAAACAAACAAACCCATTTATTCAAAACTGTCCCGCACAAAATAACTGCTGAATACCTATCGCCGTCACGTCAATCAAAAACGCGCACCTGTTTATTTTAAAACACTTTACTATTTTCCAACTGCGCGTCGTCAACGCTTCGGGCTTTTTTCACGTACCCCTCACTAGTCTATATATATAAAAGCAAAAATGTGTGTATGTATGTATGTGTGTTCACTTTTTGTGTATGTCTACAAAAGGCTTTTTTCGCCGTGATTCTCGGTTGGCTCGCTCCTTCTTAAAACTTTTTATATGCTGTCTAAATAATAATATCTATGACTAAGGAACTCTGGTCGAAGCTATCCTTAATTTACCCGACTTTTACAAGCTATTTTCGAGATATTTTTTGATCGACGCGTAGCGGGGAAAACAGAAACTGGCTTCCAGCGCAAAACTAGGTCAAACATCATGCAACTTAACATTCTCGCACCTGTTAATTTTGCTTTATAAACGTCAACTTAACACTTATCAATTCATTTATTCCGTGCAGGGTTTTTTTTCCATTTCCTTTCCACCTCCGCGTCAAAGGTTCGGGGTTCAAGCCTACCTTTTTCTTTTTTCTACACCTCCAAACACCCGGCCAGTTTTTTTTTTTTAAGAGGGTTGTTTTGATCGACCCCCCCCCTCCACACACACATCTCCAAACACCCGGGCAACATCGGGTACTCCCTGCTAGTTTATCTATAAAAATAAATTACAATGAAATTTTCATGAAATGCTTTGTGAATGTGGACTAGAAACACTTACTTAAAAACGAGAAAGACTTAAAAAAAGCAAAAAAAAAAACAAAGAAAAAGCAAAGAAAAAACAAAACAAAATGTAATGCTTGTAAAAAGTCGTACAACTTACCAGTGCCACACTCCTTGGCCACTGATTTCAAAGTATCAATAGCAGAATCACAGTGTCGAATAAATTCTTGAGCAAATGATAACTCATGTAGATGAATAGCAAGCAGCATAGAAGCTCGAGTTTTGATTTCTGCAAGAGCCCGACATATCTGATTGGCCAAAGTATTACCATCACCATTGACAGGAAGATTTTGTTGCAGAAACGATGGATAGCAATCTTGAGGCATCAAAATAGAACGTACAGCCATGATGACAGCCTCGGTAGTAGGGAGGTGATGTAAACGACGGATCTGAAAAAGAAAAAAAAATTTTTTTTTAATAAGTAAATAAATAAAAGCAGCGATAAAAATTGATCAAGATGATAAAAATAAAACTTTTCAAATTTTTCTATTATTAAATCTATTATTATACTAGAGCCGAGTGAATCGATGTTTGTTTCCTAAGGTTTTTGTTTCCTAATATATATATGTTAATGGCACAAGATACTTGTTGAGATATACTTTAGTTCTGGGATTGAGCTATGTTCGAAAAACATTCTATATTAGTCCTTCTCATTAGCTGTAATTAAGTGGACAAATCACCTCTCACTTGCCTATCTTTGTATTTAGAGTAAGAGTGACCCTTTTCAGTATTTTTTTTCTTTATTGCCATCTAATTTACATAGTGTGTTTGTACACACCGTAAACATGAAAATTAGCCAAATAATAAATCACTTTACTTATATTATCTTTATGAAATATATACAGGGTGGAATGATAAAATCGTCGCCATAGAAAAGACAACATGATTCCATTTCCATTTGATGAAAACCGGTTTTCTTTTATTGTTGCAGGCCATCTACTAGTTGGCCAGTTGTGTACGAATCCCAAGAGCGATAGGAGCCTTCTATCATGTCTGAAAGTGACACAATGTTCAACGAGCGAGATCAGTGATGTGCCGCTGTATAACTCATGCTCTCTACTGATCCAAGTTATGACAACAGGACCATTGCTAGGACAATCAAGTTCAATGAAGTTTCCAGCCACGGTTATGGTGTGTGGTGTGATTGCAAATGAGGGCCACGTCATGCCACCTCACATCTTTGAAGTCGGCTTGAAATCAACACGAAAGTGTACCTGGATGTGCTAAAGAGTGAGGTGATCCTCTGGTGCAATCAGGTGGCCGCTGGCAGACCTCGGCTGTGGCAGCAAGACTCGGCATCAGCAAAGAGACCCAGGATTGGCTTCAGAAAGAAGTGCTACAACTTTGTAATCCCCCACCCCCCGACCTGAACCTGCTAGACTACTTTGTTTGGTCATATGTCCAGAACATCAACAACATGACCTCCCACAACACCAAAGCCAGCCTGATTGCTGCCATCCGCTGAGTATTTGCTGAGCTTTTTTTATGGCTGCGGCTTCATATGTGTGAAAAAATTGGTTGACATTTACGAAACTGCAGCCATAAAACAGAGACAAACTCAAACAATGCAAAATTATCTATGGAGCCAGTAACTTTTTTTTTTCTTTTCCAAAACAACATCCAACATGCCTGACGAAGGTCAAAGGCTACACCGACCAAAACGTTGCACAAATAACACTCAAGATGAAAACAATAGTCCGATGAAAACAAGTAATATAAACAATCAGCCATCATCTAAAAAAATTCAGAACTTTAAAAGAAAGTGTGTTTTCATTTGGCATTCAGGACATCAGTCATGAGAGAAAAGCATTACTTGTTCACTGCAAAACAATTTTGCTAATCTTTCTTGTATGGAAAACAAACAGTTCCTGGTGTGATTAGAACCTGAGCCTAACATTTATGATCTAAGATTGATTTAACAGTGCACCAATTTAAACTTTTGTATTAATAAATTACTATTATTAATAAATAGAGAATGAAGGCTGAGAGATAACAGTTCTAATTAGTTAGATCACTATTAGTAAAGAAAGTGTATTTGACATAGTTAACATTAAGCAGTTCAGGTGGTGGCATACAGAAGCCATAGATGAACTTCTGTTTTCATGATCAATGTAGAAGAGAAATTCTGTAACTAATCTTCTGGCCGGAAAAAAAATGGTGAAAAGGATAAATACATGAGTATTATGAATATTTGACTAGTGTTAATTCTGAGCCATCTGTCCAGATACCAAAAAGAATAACTTCAAAGATGGCTATGTTTTTTTGTTTTTTTTACATAGGTGTCACCACTTATCAAGGCCGATCGGCCACTCAAGGATAAGGGTTAAAGAGTGTAGAGTAGTCAAAAGGACAATATAGTAATCAATAGTAATGGAAGCTCGGTAAATTTGTTAACTTAAGTGGAACGGCTCATCAGAAACTTGTTCACGTTGGACTTGAAGACAACCATATTATAGACAGCTGGAAAGCAGGAAAACGGAAGACAATTCCACAGGCGTGCAGTTCTAAGAAAGAAGCTTTGTTCATGGAATCTATGTTTAGGTTTAGGCACACATAAAGAGTGGGGAAAATTATTGATAATGTTTTCAGCTAGTCTAGTGTTTCTTGTGAAAGTTTGGCGAGGGGGGACCATAGATTGAAGCTCAGTCGAACACTTTCCATGAAAATAACGATAAAGCAGAGACAAACTTGCAACATCTCTTCTGTGAGATAGAGGTTGCAGCGAAGAGAAAAGGACATCTCCCACCAGGCCACAAAGTCTATTTTGAAGCCTATCAAGGCAGGAAAAGTCTTTTCTTGCAGCTCCTGCCCATATGTGGCAACAGTATTCCATCCTTGGACGTATCTGGCTCTTATATAGATAGAGAATTGCATCAGCAGTGAGATATCTACTGGATCGATAGAAGGATCCGACCATTTTTCCAGCGGCCTTGGCAACAGATTTGATGTACGTATTCCATTTAAGATCAGGAGTAAAGGTCAAGCCCAGAAGCCTGTCAAAACTTGAGGCCTCCCCAAGACGAGAGCCATTCATTTTAATTGACGCCAGATTGGGATCAGAACATTGATGATGTAAAGATAGAAGCTTGGTTTTAGATGCATTAAAAGTAACCAGCCACTCCTTTCCCCATTGTACAACGTGATCAAGATCAGAGGAGAGAGAATCGGAGAGAACTTGGTCATTTACTGTCTTAGATGTACTACCATAGATGGTAGTGTCGTCAGCAAAAATGTCTACGAATGATGTAAGGATGTGATTTGGAAGATCATTAATGTAGATCAGGAAAAGAGTTGGGCCCAGGATGGACCCCTGAGGGACTCCAGCATTTATACTGTGAGCTTCTGATTTTTGCCCATCAACTACTACTCTTATGAACCTATCAGAGAGAAATGATTTAATAATTGAGAAGACATTTCCAGCTATACCATAGCTGGAGATCTTGTGAAGTAAACCTTTATGCCATACCCTATCAAAGGCCTTTGATATGTCAAGAGCAATTGCCCTAGAAAGGTTGCCTCTGTCGAGAGATTCGCTAATCCTACGAGATATAACTGTAAGCACATCTGCTGTAGATCTAGCAGAACGGAAACCATATTGCATGTCACTAAGAAGGTTATTTTTGCTGAGATGGTTGATTACTTCTCTATTTAACACAGATTCCAGCAACTTACTCATGACGCACAGGAGACTTATTGGCCTGTACTGTATGTGGTTTATATGATTTTTTTTTTGTTTATTATTCTTAATCACCAGATATATGGCCACTGGCACATAAGCAGCTACTATGTGAGGCCATGCCTAGAGGGGTACCATATGAGGAGTTGAGCAGCAAGAATCTGTTCACATTACATTTAAATTTCTGCATGTTAGTACAGTTTTCCATGATAGCTATGTAGTCCACACATGGGTCCCGATTTTTTTCTATTACCCTTATTCACTCCAAAACAAGGCATTTGGCCACTTGTATGCAAGTGGATGTTAGGCCATACCTATAGGGGCACTATCTAGGGAGGTAAGTAGCAAGATATTGGCTCACTTTACATTTAAATTTCTCAGTACCATTAGGGAAGCAGGAAACAGAGAGGGAATTCCAAAGTCTAACAGTTCAAGGGAAGAAACTATTAGGGTAGAAAGGTTTCCAGTATCTAGGGACCTCTACAGTGAAGGGGTGGGATTTTGCTGATTGTCAGGTTAGTCGGGAGTGGTGGGTATTTATACTGAAGGAAGAAAATTTAACTTTAAGATAATGGCTTCAGTTTGGTGTAGTGGAGCTGACATGAACAAGAATTGATCACCATTTGAGGCAGTGTACACTGAAGTCAGCCTTTGTTAAAAACATGTAACTGTTAGTATGTTCATCAATCAAAGTTTGAGACCTTTGGTTTTCTCTAAGTCTCATTCATTGTCCCTTGAAAATCAGAATACAAACTGCTTCATAATCATGTTTTATATTTATGACATTTGGTTCTCTTTCAATTCTTCTTTGACTCACCTGATTTCTGGGGGGTACAAGGCGGGCAAGTGGTACATGTATAACATCAGCAAAACGTGGGGCGTAGAAGTTTGCTGGATCTGGTTCAAGTTGAATTGTTGCCATACCCGTGTGTTCGGAAACACTCAGGACAATACCCGTTGTGTTATGCACCTGGTTTCCAATCACCTGAAAAAAAAAAAAAAAAAAAAAAAAAAAAATCAAGCTAAATTTTCCTTATCAATAAATAATGTATATTATATGATGTGGTGTGGGGTGCAATTACCAAGCAAAATCTTATACTAAGACCAAACAACTTTCTTGAATAATATTTTACAAGAAACCATTTGGTTGTTGGTTGGTTGTTTTACAACAATATTGCAGGGTCTGTGTCAACATAAAATGTTTAAAAATAATTAAAGAAAATAGTGATATAGCATCTAGAATTTGGATCTGAAGTAGACAGGATTTCATTCATTTGTAACAGAGTTGCTGACGTTGGCAGCAGCAGCATGAAGATATGCAAATGACCAAGCCGGCCGTGCAAAGCGACATCACAGCAAAGAGAACACAGGTGTTCGAGACATGATGAGAGAAGCATGTGTTTGAGGTGTGGCCAGTGTTCAGAAAAGCATGTGTTCGAAATGTGGGTGATTTCACAGCCGAGGCGAGAAGTCATATGTGGCCGGAGAAGAAGAAATGAACTGTTTAAATATTTAGAAAAAAATGTTGTTGGAAATACCAAATATAAAGGCTTTTGTTAAAAAAGAAAGTGAGTAGAGTTTTTTTCCTTTCTTCTGTGTTCTTGCAACAGAGTCTACATGTTAACTGTAACGTTACACATTCGCATGTGTTAAATGTTAACCGTGTAATATTACACATTCACATGTGTTAAATGTTAACAACTGTGTAACATTACACATTCACATGTGTTACTATATTAAAAAATAAATTGTTTATTATTAATTCCCAGGCAGAACAACATTCATTTATACATGCACACGAACACAAAAAAAAAACACAAAAAACAAAAACAAAAAAACATAACAATACCTTGACTGAACATCCTGGCTTTATGGATTCTTTAAATCCACCAAGGGCACAGAGGGCAGCGTTAGCTTGTTTTGCCATGGACATCATCTTGTATGGATGACTTTGTGGACTTCCTAAACAATCCACCGATCCAAGGAGAGTTGGCAGACTGGTTAGAGCATTGGTGAGAACCTAAACAAATTCAAATCAAATTAAACATAAAAATAATTAACGGATTTTCATTTCTATACTTGAAAGATTAAATTTAAAGTTATTCATAATTTATTTTCACAATTTTTTTTATGCTTTTTACAAGAAAATGTATAGATTATTATTATTACAACTAAGTTTTACCAAGTACTTTATCCACTATGCCACATGTCCTTGCAATGTTTTTGTAGTCTTAAAAACTGTACTTCAACATAGTAGTACGAGTTCTCACCATCTAGTTTGCCTCTAAGATTACAAAAGAATAATACAACAGAAATCAGATCCACAAATCACCCAAACATCAAAATATTGAACATTTCATGCTGCAGTGGTCTAGCAAATAAGATGGCTATAATATTGGTGCTCGTCCAGAATTCCGTTTATATAAAAAAAACAAAAATACAGAAAAATCTTTACAGTAGATGTACTCATTATGGAACGAGAAGATCACATTCCAAAAATCATTCAAATTGATCAAGTGGTTCTATTGGTTCTTCTTCGTTATTATAACAAAATTTGAAAATTGAATTTCAAGTAAAACCAATAATATCTACTAAATTGTCACGTTGCAGTAATGAAAATATCCCCAAATTATGAAAAACGATAAGGTAAAAAATTAATTATTAATGAAAATAATTTTCGAACACAATTCGTGAAAATTGAGTTGTGCCAAAAAAGAAAAAAAAAAACATAGTTTTAATTGTAACAAAAAGGGAGGTAAATATTTTCTGAAAACTGAAAATCTGGTCAATTTAGCAAAACTCAATTTTCGCTAATTGTCTTCAAAAACTGTTTTCATTAATAATTAATTTTCTACCTTATTGCTTTTTTTTTTAAATTAATTTTTGGATATTTTCATTACTGTGACATGACAATGGTTTCACTTCAGATTCAATATTTCCATTTCACTACAATGACCAAGAAAAACCGTTTTAGCTTTATAAAAAAAATTAGATATCAGTTATCTCCCCTTTGTTATTGTCTTTCTAGATTGTTTCCAAAATGGCAGACAAGACAGTTGTTATTTGGTTATTCATAAAATTTTATTTTCTTAATTAAAAATAAAACTACTGGATCAATTAATGTGATATTTGGAATATGACATTTTCTTTCTGTAACAAGTACATACATTATACAGATTTTTTTTTATTTTTTATTTTTTTTTAATATAACGGGAATTCTGGACAAAAACCATAATATTGATGTATTAAGTAAAAAAAAAAAAAAAAAAAACTAAAACCTACAATTTTGTTATCAAAATGCTTTACAAAAGCTTATCAGCAACAAATGCTTATTTAAAAAACTGTTTGATTCACAAAATAATACCAAGATTTAAAAATAATATTCGTCCAAACCCTTCTTGCCAACTCCCAACTTCAATTGTAATCTTCACTGATCATTCAACCATTCCCACTGTCTCTCTTTCTCTCTCAGCTGTTCAAAAAAAAAAGAAAAAAAGAAAACTGTCCTGTGTTTTCCTCTTCATTCGTTTTCACAGCACTCATTGTCCTCATATGCAAAGTAATGCCATATGTATATTAATAAACCGTCTATAGACAAAAGTTTTTCTTTTCTCTTTCCTTTCTTAATTCCATCACCCGACAGGATAGACAGAGGCTCTGTCACATTTAAAAAATTTTTTTAATTTTTTTTACATAGGCATCACCAGTTATCAAGGCCCAGAGACCACTCGGGGATAAGGGTTAAGAGTGTACAGTAGTCAATTGGACAATATAGTAATCGTTAGTAATGGAAATTTGGTAAATTTGTGAACTTAAGTGGAACGGCTCATCAAGAACTTGTTTACGTTGAACTTGAAGACAATCAGATTGTAGTCAGCTGGAAAGCAGGCAATCGGAAGATAGTTCTACAGGTGTGCACTTCTAAGAAAGAAGCTTTATTCATGGAATCTACATTTATGTTGGTTGGTTGTTTTTGCTTTATGACATATCAACCCTTTTCAGGTTATTTAATGCCGAATCCAGTTATTTTGAAGAAAATTTTTTTAATAGAATATATCTTTTTTTCAAGTCAGTTTCTATTTAACCCATAGTTGGGACCCTAACAGGTACTACCACTCTGGGTCAGAGTGGACCTGGGAGTAATGGCAATTAAAGGGTAGCTCCACACTCCCCAAAGCCCACAAACTGGGGCCTCACCATCTCGGATATAGTTTAAGGTCATATCCAGGACCACCTACATTTAGGTTTAGGCATAGATAAAGAGTGGGGGGGGATTATTGATAGTGTTTTGTAATATTACATTACTTTTGCCATAGTTTTCTTAACCTAAACTGCTTTTAATTCATACTTAATAAATACTATTTCTTACATTTTGTAAAGATTAAATGAACTAAAATGTCTGAACTTACCCTTTGTACTGCATCCGCCCATGTTTGTGCCGTATTTGATTCTGGTGCTGTTAATAAACTGTGAAGCAAATCTATCACTTCGGCAGCCATACTGTTTGCAACATGTCCACTGATGAAGGGACGTACGGGATCCATTCTGATCAAAACAAATAAAAATGAACCAAAAAATTAAATTGTGCATTACTTCACGTGTTTCAAATTGGATAAAAAAACTCAGGATTAGTTGGTGTGCGCCACAATAAAAAGAAGAAAGATTAAACAAATGTTAGTTTACATTGATTTGCTTAGAATTCTACCAATTGGTTTCAAAAAAATTTTCACATTTAACACCAGGTCTGAGGATGCTGTAACTTGATTGACATCTGAAATTTTAAAATGTTTGACTCTGGTCTAACAAAACTTATAATAATAATTCATATAACTATCTGATGATGTGATATTACCAGGGGTGTTCAATAAGTAATGTCCCTGACTCACTTCTCATAGTTGTGGAGCAATGTAACTTGCCACAATTATTAGTCTTTCTCTACATAGAAACCACCCAGAATTACAAATTTCTCACATCATTTAATGCAGCTTTAGATATCGTTTTTGTAGAACACACCAGGTTGGTCCTCTAACTGTCATGTAACTTCAAAACCCAAGACTGCATCATTTGGTAAATGCTTTCCTGTAAAAATCAGCTTCATGGCTAGAAAGAGCTAAAATTCAAAGAGTGCAAAGTCACATGAGTAGGGGGAGGGGGGATGAGGTAAAATTTTATTGTCACAAGCCCATGCTTCTGATCTGGTGACATGCAGGTCTTGCAGGAGGAGGATAACTTTACTGATCTTGCACCACCTCTTAATTTCGAAAGCTTCTCTTAATTTTCTCAAAAGTGAAGAATAATAGGCTCCTGTAATTGTGGTACCTTTTGCCAGAAGATCCCAGAAGACTGTTAGCATGACCTTGCTGATGAAGGGCTGCACCCTTGTCTTCTTTGGAGGTGGTAAGTTCAAGTGTTTCTATTGCATTAACTGAGTTTTGAACTCTGGATCCTAATGATAGACCCCAGTTTTATCCTATGTAATTAGTCTTTTGAAAAACATTAACTCATTTTCTTTGCACATCTCCAAATTCATCCTTGAACACTCAATGCATTCAAATTTCTGGAAAGGTGCCAGCAACCTAGAAACCCATCTGACCTTATGCATATGGTTATAAATGATAGTTTCTACAGACCTTGTACAAATCTTGACCTGTTGAGTTATTTGATAGTCATGCATCAATCTTCCAAAATGGCAGCCTCAACTTGACCGCCTCATCAATGGCAGAACGAGTGTGACCAGGTCTAGGAGCTGTTTGCAAAGATTCCAGGCCATGTTTGAATTCACAATGCCAGCATTTTAAAAGGTGATATGATTGGGGCATCGTTACCATATGTTTCTTTCATCAAAAATTTCCTGTGATATGTGTCCTTTCAAATACAAGAACTGGATCACTACATGACATTCAACAGGCTCCATTTCGTACCTA
Source organism: Euprymna scolopes (assembly GCF_053919585.1). Taxonomy (NCBI): domain Eukaryota; kingdom Metazoa; phylum Mollusca; class Cephalopoda; order Sepiida; family Sepiolidae; genus Euprymna; species Euprymna scolopes. The sequence goes on from NC_136482.1 coordinate 176,445,914, forward strand.
GCTCAGTTCAAACACGTGTAAATCAGAAGCCATAATTAGTTCAGTGCTGTAATTTGCCACATAAACATAGATATAACTTATTGCATATGCAAAATTTCAGCTAGATCGAACAATTCATATTTTGCCTGCTTGTCACTATGTATACTTACTCTGAAGTGGTGAGAGAAATGGAATGGTATATAAATAAGTGAGATGTATTCATTTTTTGTGAACTGTTATCCTCATCTTCATAGTTGATGATGTTTCGCTATGTTTTGGTCAACTCATCCTCTGGCCTTCTTCGGGTGTTTAACTACGACAGGATAGGAATACTGGGTCTCTTAACCGTATCCAATAATTATTAGTTGCTGTTGGCCAACTAATCCTCTGGCCTGCTTGGGTAAGATCGAAACTTCCATCTTCAGACAGTGCTCACCTAGAATCGTAAAGATTCAACGCCTCTATCCACTGTGTTACAGGCCCTGAAGAGTGATCAAGATTTTGCCTTTGCCTTTGAAATTTCCTTCTTTTATGGTTTTATGAATTCAATTTTGTGTTCTTATTTGAGAGTCAATACCGAATGGTATTATTTATTTATTTTGGAATCCTTTGAGATGAGGTTTCATAATTTGTTTGTTCATTTTTTTTGTGGACTGTTATCCTCATAGTTGTTGTTTCACATTTCGGCCAACTCATCCTCTGGCCTTCTTCAGGTGATTAACTGCATCGGAATAGGAATGAGGAGTCTTGTAACTGTATCCAGTACTTACTGCCTTACATAGTTGTTGTTTCTCACCATGGTTTTGGCCAGACTCAGCATTCCTATTCCATCACGATTAATCACCCGAAGAAGGCCAAAGGATTAGTTGGCCGACATATAAGTGAATTGGAAAGAAAAGCAAAAGAGGGTGACGAAATGCCGAATAAATCTGCTACTTACCGAGCCAATTCTGCATTTTTCTCTTTGCAAACTAATTCAGCCGCTGTTTTCTTTTTATCCCCCGTCACTGTGCTCTCGCAGATGATGTCGATAGGTGGACCAGTGGAAACGGTCAGACCCATCTGAGCCCATTTAGCAGCTTTTTTCAAAGCATTTACCGCATCTTCCGTAATTATTTCAGCTCGACAATGCTAAAATAAGAAAAAACAAGCAGATGAAAGATTTATCCAAACTTCTAAAAAGATTCTGCATTGTTTCAGCCAAAAGCCGATATCAAACAGCCTATCCTTTGGCATATACGTACACACTCATAAGAAATACTCATCATCATAGTCAGTTTAATGTCAGCTTTACATGATGGCATGTCTTGGATGGCTTCAAAACTAACCTGTCTCTGATGTATTTTCTTTCAAGTCTATCTTTATTGCTTCCTCCCATGTTTTTCTTGGCCTTCCCTTGCCAACTGACTCTGCTACCTTAACTGTTCTTCATTTACTTACCAAAGAACTCTCAATCGATTTTTTACATGCGCCCATACCAACAAAGTCTTCTGTTGTACACACATCTCCCTATACTGCCCAGATTTAATCTTTCCTAAGAGATCACCAGATCTAAACCTGTCTTTAAGACCCATGTGACACGGCCATCATTTTCAGAAATGCAACAGATAAAAAAAGAAAAAGAAAAGAAAGAAAAGATACATTGAATGTACTCATGATAAAAAAAATGTTCAAAACTTTTGTCTAAAGCAATATTAAAAAAATAATATACCAGAAGCAGATAACTATAACGTTTACAACTCCATAATGATAGAATATGAAACAGATTTAGGCATGTTGTTCCTTTATGCAATGTTTTTCACATAGTTAGATATGATTGTTATGATTTATTTATATACGTTGATATTTTTTTCACATAACTTTTGCAATTATTTTAAAATTAAAATGTAACATTCCTGTCATACTATGAACACTAGATTTGAAGAAGGCCAGAGAAAAATCGGATGAAACATTGTAGAAATATTAAACTTGATGAAAGTGATACCCCCCCCCAACAAAACTAATTGCTTCTTTCCTTGAACCACTTGCTTTTGTAATTTCCTTCTTGCTCCCTGTTTCCCCAACCGTATCAGAAACTTAAATGTAAACAAACATTTTTTGTCCAACTCTCCACTTACTTTTCTCTCCTTATAAATCCTATCCCAATAGTTCCTTATAATTCTGTGACAGTTACACAGGTGCATGCACCACAGTAACCTATTCTGCAGCATAAAGAGAGAAGGTGACAACAAAAAGCAAAAAAAAAGAAAAAAGAGAAAGGAAAAGAGAAAGGTAAATAGAAAAGGGGGAAAAAATCATAATATGTATAACTTTAAATATAATACGAACAAACATTTTTCTGCTCAATTTCCCACTTAGGTTGCTTTCCCTATAAATCTGACCCCTACCACAGTAGCCACTTATACTTTCGGGGCAATATATCTTATTTAGGGTAAATAAAAAAAGATTACTCAAAGTTGAACAAATAGGTTTTGTATAAGAAAAGGAGAAAAGAAAGAAAGGGAAATTAAAAGAAAATGGAAAAAGAAAAACGGAAAGAGAAAGAAAAATGGAAAGAAAAAAGACAAAAGGAAAGAAAAAAAGAAAGGAAAGAAAAAAGGAAAAAGGAAAGGAAAAAGGAAAGAAAAAAGGAAAAGGAAAGAAGAAAGGAAAAGGAAAGAAGAAAGGAAAAGGAAAGAAGAAAGGAAAAGGAAAGAAAAAAGGAAAAGGAAAGGAAAAGGAAAGAAAAAAGGAAAGGAAAAAGAAAGAAAAAAAAGAAAAAAGAAAGAAAAAGAAATTTTCTGATGAAAGAAAAAGCTAGAATTTTTTTCCTCCAAGAAACTACTACTTATACTTTGGTGTTTCAAAATAAAAAAATCATTTTACAAACAATATAAATGCATAAAAGACAATGAAAACAAAGATTTTTTTACTTTTGTCATTTCTCGGTCCATGCGTACAACTTTTTCCATGCTGGTGCCCACTCCAATACGAAACGGGCGACTATCAGAACTGTTAAGAAAAAATACAAAAAGGTTTTATTTAAAAAGATAAAATGGAAATAAAGACAAGTAAACGTACTCAATGAAAAATTATTGTGTGAGAAAAAAAACAAAACAAGATCAAAAACAAAAAGCAGTCATATTTTGATTTCACCAGTCAACCCTTTTTGATTTGGTCATTTAATAATGCTGAAACACATTAACAAGTGTATTTGATCAGTTGAAAACAAGTTCGTATTTTATCCATAGTTTCAAAAGGGCTAAATAATTGCTTTTTTTTTTAAAAGGTATTTGAGATTGTCCATGTAAATTAAAGATTGTAGCTGAGCTAATTGAAAACAAGGGTTGAGCTTTTTTCCATATAAATACTGGTTTTGGGGCATACATCACCAGTTGGATTGTAAAGAGCAGAAAGAGCATTATTTTTCAGAAGGCAACAACACTTTGCACAACAAAAATAGTCATCTTGACTAAAGACAGTAGATAATTCATTTTGTCTATCAGCTTCAATACAATAAAACAACTGAATTAAAAAAGACAACAAATCATTGTAGTTGCCATCTTGGATTTCATACTTTAAGGGGACAAAGTTGGGAGACAATAATGAAAGCCTATAAGCCATTACTGAGTTGGATTGATTAGATTAAAAAGAGTACAAAATCACGCAACAGTAACATTCTTAAATATTATAACAAATTATATCCAAAGCAGCTAACTGACCCAACAAGGGTATTCTATTTTCTGTAAAAATTAAAGAGAAGGTGGTTGTCAAGTTCTCCTAGAGTAAAAAGACAAAATTACAGAAAATACCCATGATGGAACAAAAAGATATTTAAAAAATCATGTAAAACAATTAAATAGTTTTATCTTTTTATAAAGAAAATCATTTCTAATTGATTTTAAGAGCTGATCTCACAAGTTTGAATTATTGTGGAGTTATGTGCCCTTGTTTCTTTAAGATGATGACATCAGAGAGTGCATTTTTGCCTACTCGTAAAATTTTATATATTAGTTAAAAAATAAAACTTTTTGATTAATTTACATGATTTTTGGAATATGACATTTTTGTTTCATCATGGGTATGTGCACCATACAGACTTTAAATTTTTGTTTTTTAGTATCGGGAGAATTCCGGACAAAAAAAAACAAAACAAAAAAAACAAAGATAATATTTTTTCTTTTGCAACGTGGCACAAAAATATGAACAAACAAACCTGAGAAGAGGTTGGATGACTTCATGAGAAGACTGATCTGCACGTTTATGAATAAACACAGAAAGGCGTCCATCTTGAATATCACTATTCTCTGATTTGTCTTTATCGGTTGAATTCACAGGAGAACTGGAAGTGGACAAACTTTCACATGATGAACGTTGGCTTGATAATGTCATTTGTTCACCTGAAAAAAAAAAAAAAAAAAATACAAATTAACAGGCAACAAAGGATCACTATTTCAAATCATAAACATCTATGAGATTCGTTAACATAATTTAAGAATTTGATTATCAAATTTCTGATTTTCTGACTTTGATAATTGTGTAGGCCAATCAACATGTAATTATCAGCCAATTTTGGTCTGAAAATAAATTTTTGTGTCTTCAAAAATAATATTTCCAATATATGTTTGGTTCTTGTCCAGAATTCATATTCATCTATCTATATATATATAAGCCAAAATGTGTTTTAGTGGGCTAGTTTGTGTGTTTGTATGTCTCGCAAAAACTTTCTACACAGGCGATGGATTTTTGCCAGATCTGTATCATTTTGAAGCTCGAACCTTCGGACGACAAATATCGAAAAATTGGCTAAAAAGATTAATCCTTTCACTCTCAACGGGTCGCTTTTCTACAGGGAGGGGTAGCAAAAAAATCGTTCCTTCATTTTCCTTTTCTACTACTACTACAACTATGGCGTGATGTTTGACCTAGAAAACGTTGACATTAGTTTAACCACCTGCTGTTTTTTTAAACGTTTAATTTTGTCAGTTCTCTGTCTCTTTAGCATCGGGGTAATGTGTCAGACTATTTTCCCCCTTAACTTCAAGGCTTCGGGTTTGAGCCTACCTCCCTACCAAAACTTTTTTTTTTCTTTTACACCCCCAAACACCTAAGCAAAGTTTTTTTTTTAATTCAATTTCATTTTGTTTTGATCTACCCCCCCCCCTCAACACACACACACCTCCAAACATCCGGGCAACGCGGGACACCCCTGCTAGTCTATATATATATATATAAAAGGCAAAAGCAGCACACATGTTTTTGTATGTCCAGCAAAGGCTTTTTTCGCGGGGATTCTCCGTGGGTTACTATGTCTTAGAACTGTTTATATACCCCCTAGATAATAATATCTACGATTTGTGAAAAGATGTCGTGTCTAGATTTATTTTGATCAACTTTTATAAAATGTGCGCTATTTTGTTATCGTGTGTTTGTTGGTCTTTTATGTATAAATAAAAACTACTTGATGAAATTAAGTGAATTTTTTTTTTGGAGAACTTTGTTCCATAACTGATATGTACAATATAACCTGTTTTCAATATTTTCATTTCTTAATGTCTTGATTAAACTGTACAAGTACCAACAATTGTCATGTTGAAAATAGTAATATATCCAAAAATTATGAAAATTTGAGTGAAAAGTTATTTATAGTTAAAAGTAATTTTTATGGAAAATTGGGTAAAATCGTATTTTTCTTAGATGTTATAAAGTAGACGGTGAAAAATTCATACACAGGGAACATAATTTGAACAAATATTTTAGATTGCTTGTTCATGGCGACCAACATTTTAGCCTTATAGCGATAGACTTTTTTTTCTTTTTTTTTTATTACGAAAAAACATAATAGCAATTCTACTCAATGAATTTTCATAATTTTTGGATATATTACTGTTTTTGACATGACGATTAAATATGTAATATTGCGTTTACTTAAAATGACATTTAAAAAAAATCGATTTGTCAACTATCTTAACAAGCAGCAAATTATCTGCTGCCATGTCTGCAGTGCTGCATGGATTTGACAAACATGGCTATGAAGCATATAATCCATAGGTTGCTTATAAGACATGTTTTATTCTACTTATATTTCTCAGACATTGACAAAATAAAAAAAAAAAAAAAAAAAAACGGAATGGTGGTTAGGGTTTGCTAAAAAAAAAAAAAAAAAAAAAATTAGTAGCATTTTCGTATTCAATGAACAAAGCTTCTTTCTTAGAACTGCACACCTATGCAACTCTTTCATTTCCCTGCTTTTCAGCAGACTATAATATGAACAAGTTCTTGATGAACTGTCCTCTTAAGTAATCCAATTTACCAAATTTTCACTACTAACGATTATGATGATATTGTCCCATTGACTACTGTACACTCTTTTACCCTTATCCTTAAGTGGCCTCCAAGCCTTGATAAGTGGTAACTGCTTTGTACAAAAAAAAAAAGAAAAAAAAAAAAGATCTTTATCTTAACCTAAATCAAAATGCAGATTCCATGAACAAAGCTTCTTTCCTAGAACTGCCCGCTTGTCGAACATTTCTGATGGCCGGCTTCTCAGCCAACTACAATATCATAGCTTTCAAGTCCAATGTAAATGAGTTCTTGTTGAACCGTCCCCTTAAATAAACAAATTCTACTCAACTTACACCATTAATGATTACTATATTACCACCCTACATTCATTACTCTTATCCTCGAGTGGCCTTCAGGTTTTGATAAGTGGAGACTTCCTTGTTAAACAAAAATTTAAAAAAAATAAAAAATATACAACGAAATCATAAAAATTGAAAAGAATTAATTCTTTCTTACCCGGCACAAGAAAATCCCCTAGTTTTGCCAGCAAAAGGCTCACAATTCTTGCTGGCTGAGCATTGTGACTATAATCGGAATATAAATGTTGTCCCCAAGATGGTAAGGTGACTTTTTCACAGTCCGTTGTGCTCATCAGGGGCAGTGCCACTCGACACAGTTGTAAAATAATCAAGACAAGTTTTGGTGAAGGCCTAAACATAACAAAAGAAAAATGAAATATTTTAAAAACCTTAAAGAAAAAAACACATACTTAAAAATTAATGCAATAAAAAAGGCCTTAAACTTAAAATACATAATTTATTGATCAACTATTTCCAGTACCACAATTCTGCCGATGGCTGAAAGGAATGAGATTACATATTTTTCCTACAAAAATTACTCTATCCTTTACAGACAACACAGCATATATATATATATATATATATATATATATATATATATATATAGTCTTTGAAGTTTTTAACCTTTAAAACTATACAAAAAAATATTTTTTATCATTCGTTAGAAAACCATCTAGTCAGTAAGTCATTTAATCACCTGCAATCACTGCATCAACTCGCTCTCGAATTTACTATAATACCAATAATTTATTTTTCAAGGGATCATCAGTTGTTTACCATGAAACACTGTTTCGGGGATTTAAAAACAAAACAGTATATTACATCATGGCTCCCCAGCAGTGTTGATCAAACAACACCACCCTTAATCTTAGGAAGAAGACATGTTACAAACATTTGATCCAATTTCCTATTCTTAATTGCAATTACTAACCTTTTCATACTATAAAAATGAATTTTTTACTCGTGCGATTCATCAATTTCCACATTTAAAATGGATACGTTTATATATATATGATGGCAGCAAATTTGCTTTCGAACATTGCCATCACTCGATATAACACAAAAAAAAAAGAAAGAAAGATGTATAGAAACACGAAAACATTCAGTGATGAGCCGCACGCATGTGGCTTTTAAGCCCTGCCAAACTCTGGCATTCCTTGGCACACATTGTACAGCCATGTGAACCACTAGCAGTACGTTCTTGATGTTCTTTTTTATGTAGGATCAAATGCCATTTCAAACCGCCTGCCGTTTTGTACATCCGCCCGCACTCGACACAGGTTAACTCTGGCAACTCAAGACTGCTTTGTGGCCCACTGCGCCGATGAGTAGTCTGGTGGCTCATCAGCCCAGCTCTGCTCAGGCATATTCTTCTTATATATATATACATACATACACGCATATATATATATATATATATATATATATATATATATACAGTCCTGGTCAAAATCATAAGACCACTTAAAAAAGTAAGTGTTTATGCATATTATCAAATTTTTAATCAAACAAATGGTTGAAACTATTACCAAAAGGGAAAATATGATGGAAAAAAAATGAAATCTGCTTCATTCGAAACCTTAATACTGATCTAATAATTATTTTTGAAAAAACAAACATTTTCACTTGGTCAAAATGATAAGACTACTGATAATTTATCTAACAAAAGGCAATTATAAATTACTAAAAAGGGTCTCAGTATTTAGTATAGCCTCCATTATTACAAATTACTTCAAAAATTCTCTTCGGCATGCTTGCGACTAAGTTTTTTATCAGTTGCGAAGGAATTTTATCCCATGTACTGAAAACTGAATCAGAAAGTTCCTTTATCGAATCATACTGGGTTCCATCCTTGAACACTTCTTTTGCCATCCATCCCAAAAGATTTTCAATGGGATTGAGGTCCAGAGAACATGCTGGATGATCTAACAATTCTATATTATTTGAAGAAAAGTATTCTTGTGCTTGTCGAGAAGTGTGTATCGCAGCGTCGTCTTGCTGGAAAATCCAATTTCTTCCACACAGACGTGGACCTTCAGTCCTGATAGAAGCATTTTCAAGCATTGAAATGTACTTCAATGATGTTTGCCGGCCTTTCACTACTTGCAACTTTAGGGTCCCAACTGACGAGAAAGCACCGCAGATCATTAAAGATCCTCCTCCACTATGCCTAGCTGAAAAAGTCTCTTTGGGCAAATTTTTATCATGCCAATAGTGTTGAAATCCATCTGGACCATCTAGATTAAACTTTTTCTCATCGGAGAAAATTACATTTTCCCACTTCTCTTCATCCCAAGTCTGGTATTTGGTGGCATATTTAAGTCGGTTAGTTTTGTGCTGTTCAAGAAGACGTGGTTTCTGCAGTCGCTTTAAATGATTGAAACCCTTCATTTTCAGATGCCTTCTGATGGTTTTAGGACTACATTCTGCTGCTGTTTGGCTTTTCAATTGACTTGAGCTCATACTGGAGTTTTTTTTTAAACTTCTGATACAGCAATCCAGTGATGGGGTTATTTTTTTTTTTGATCGACCTGGACTCTTTTTGTGCCCATATTGATCTGGATTTCTTAAAAAATTTGTGATGACCGTTTTGCTACGATTCACTTCGTTTGCAATGGATCTATGGGAGAGTCCACCCCTATTAAGCTCAAAGATCCTTCCTCTCTCAAACTCTGATAATGGTTTCCCTTTTGCCATTTATAACTTAGTAAGATGTTTTTTATCCACTAACAAGTTGCTTTTAGTAACATAGAAAGCTTTTCGTATTCATTTTTTCAAAACTAGCCGATTTTATTAAAGTGGTCTTATCATTTTGACCAGGTGAAAATGTTTGTTTTTTAAAAAATAATTATTAGATCAGGGTTAAGGTTTCGAATGAAGCAGATTTAATTTTTTTCCATCATATTTTCCCTTTTGGCAATGGTTTCAACCATTTGTTTGATTAAAAATTTGATAATATGCATAAACGCTTACTTTCTTACACATATATATTCAAATAACTTCATAAATAACATCGTAAGGCGGGACAAATACCGTAACCAGAGGCCAGAAAAACATTGTATTCCACATCATAACCTGAAAAACCGCATCCTAGAGCCACCATATCCCTATATATATTAGTGTTGAGATGATTAATCAGAATCAGAAAAATCATAACATTTTGTGGAATTGGAAAAATTTTAGCCTAATTTCCAATTCCAAAAATGATTCTTTTAATTTTTTTCTTGACAAAAAAATTGAAGCAAACACAGATGTATTTATTTTTTAGAATTTGTTCATAAACCCCAATTGTTTATAAACCCCATTCCCAAATACTCCAATTTATTTTTTTTATTGGTTAATTATGGTAAATTAAGTAAACAATTAGGGTTCACTTCCCTTTTTTCCTTAGTAAACTTTTCCACATTTCTATGTCGACTCTCAGGAAGGTCACAGTTGATTATTATATTTAAAATGCTCTTATAAAATAATGTTTTATTGTATTTTTTCTCCTTGGATACAAGTGATGAGTATAGATGAAAATCTCAGTGAGTTTATCAAAATCTTGTATAAAGTACATAAAGGGAAAATATTTAGAAGTTTTTCAAATTAAAAAAAAAAAGAAACTGTATCTACATTTAAACATACTCCATCTCACAGAAAGAAAAATGAGATTCGGATATTTCTTAATGTAACAAAAAAAAAAAAAAAAAAAAAATCAAAACAAAAAAAGGTGCTGGACTGAATGTGTAAATTAAAGATTATCTCTTACAATGTGATTTTATTATTTGTATTGAACTATGTAGCACAATATTACTTTCCAGGTATTTATTAGTACTTATTAATTTTTTTCATCTGAGTCAGTTCTATATTTAAAATACATAGAAATGTTAATAAACTCATATTTGCTGTGTTATTGGTTTTTCTGTCCTCCCAAAATATTTTTTTTTAACTATCCAGAAAAATATCAGCTTTCGCAAAACATTTGTTGATTAAATATATTTCTAATTCCATGGGATTGCAAGTGAAGAAATATTCTTAAAATTTCAGTTTCTTTGTAGTTTAAAGGGATTTTTTAGAGATATTATAAGAGCACAATCTCCTATTTGAAGATTCAAACATCTCAGATGCACATTCAGTCTGATCCATAATCATTAGTAGGGCCATGACAACAGAATATTCTTTACATTGCTTTGAATCTCGAGTATATGTTAGACACAGTTAATCAACCAAGAACCACATCACTATATAAAAGCATATAGGATATCAACAAATACACACTAAAGAGTTAAAACAATGAAAAGAATATGTTGTTGTCCTAGCCCTAGTCATTAGATACCAATTAAGCAAACGTTTCTTACTGTCAACTTGATACTAGTGCAGAGAGTGATCTGGACGTAAATAATAACGTTATTATTTAAAAAGCCATTCTTAACATGGGGAGGGGAGGATGTTTTGAACCTATTCTATACTTTAACCTTACAAATGAATAAAAAAACATAAAACTTTAATTAAACTTGGAAATACAATTAAAAAAATAGCGCGGATCACTCTCTGCACTAGCACAGTCAACTTTTTCTTAAGACCCTTTAAATTTTAGACATTTTCTAGGATCAAAATCATGTAATAAATTTTGAACAAAATTAAAATAAGGAATCTATACACAAGGTCTAGTATCATTATACCTTGATGTTAATCTTTGTAAAGAGACATAAAAGTGGTGAAAGACTGTTCTGTTCGGGGATTAAATTACATTCATCTTTGGAAAGGTATTCTTCTAGTTACATTACAAAAGCTATCACATGCACAACAGTCATTAATCTTGAAATGCTATTTAAATAGGTGTGTACAACATAAAAGAACAACAACAAATTGAAGAGAGAAAAAACAAATGTGTTCAGCAAATAATCATACCTTTGATCAAGAAGTAAGGAGAGAAGTTTTGAGACACAGGCTGGCTGACTTAAGATAGCTTTACCCATTCGACTTCTAGAAAAGAAAAGATGGACATGATTAAGTGCTGCTTTTTCTACCAAGCACAATATTACACAAAACAAAGACATTTTTTTATCTATCAATATTAAGAACAAAATTTAACAAAATCAGACTTATTTTGCTCAAAATCTTTTTTTTCAGTATTAAGTGAATAATATAAAGTACTCAGAAAAATATTATATATCCCTCCCTATATATATAAAATGAACTCATTTTTTCCCCTGTGACTTTGACCATAATAGGATTGAAAATCAAGACATTTCATGCAAATGTAATATGCACAAACTGCAGTACATTATCTGAGGTGTGTTATAGGCCTATTACCTCTACACTTCCTCGATAATCGTGGATTCCTATATTTTTTCTGGTGAGAGTTCAATGCCAAAAATCGGTTAGAATCAATGGAAGTTGTAAAATATTTCTCTCTAATAAATTCTTCCAACCCCCCCCCCGCTACCACTTACACCATTGCGAAATCGTTCACAAGGGACAGTATGAAGAAACACCAGTTTGAGTTTTCTTTACTTCGTAGTTGCTTTAAAAGACTGGAATGGCATTTTAACGTTCCTTTTCGTTCCATGTTTTCTACTGGGTCAAATGCACCATGGGCTTAACTGATTCAAGGGTTTATTTATGGCATTTTTTCTTTCGCTTTATTTCATTTTGTAGTTGACTAAAAAGCTAGAATGGAATTTTAACGTTCATTTTCTATGGGGAGAAATGCACCATTGGACGTAAGCGAATCGAACGGTTATTTATGCCATTTTTTTTCCGCTTTCTGCTGTTTTTTTTTTGTTTGTTTTTCAAAACACGTTCATTTTTTCCCCTGATTTTTGCTTTTTGTTTTTCTGACTTATTTTTTAAATAAGTTATACGTTTGTTCGCTGTTTTTTTTTTTGTTTTTGTTTTTCTTTTTAAAATAGTTAACCAGGGTTATTACTCCGCTCATTCTTTACTTTACCCCCTCCCCCTTAAACACACCAAACAACCGGGCAACACCGGGTACCCCCGCTAATATATATATATATATACACACACACACACACGATGTTGATTTTTTAAGCGATAATAAATTCAGTATAGACTGTCTCCTCTTAGAAGATCAAGGAAGTAGTTTTCTCTTAGATCCGAACAATCACCCGTATTTTTTGGACGTAAACAAATAAATATATTATTTATTTATTTTACTTATGTATTATTTTTACTACTTTTAAAGTTATGTCGATTTATGGTGTTGATTTTTTTTATGATAATTAAATGAAACATATTTCCGTAGACAACTGTTTTATATATATGAATGTTTTCTCCGTGATAAAAGCATTGTTTAAGTGCAAATTCAAAATGTAAGTTTAGTAAGCCAATTCTATGCAGATTTTTTTTTTTTAAATAAAAAAAAACAAACATTTATTTGTTTACAAATCAAAGTACTTTTCAACATAATAACGTCTTCATCAAGATAGGCTAAGTTTTTTTTTTTTTTTGCATCTTATTTATCCCTCATGGCATTATTCCACTAAGAAAAACAAAACCTGGTTTGGTGTTATCAATGGTGATTTTTGAATGTCCAGGTTGGGAGATACATGTGGTCACGCATGTAAAGTTATATATATATATATATATATATATATATATATATAATCTGTAGTAATAAGTAGTGATGTATAGTGATAAGTAGTAACATTGTACACCTAAAAGCAAAAATATTAATATAATACTAGAATTGTCTGCAAGGACCACATGGATTAAGTAATAGATAAAATTCAGTTCTAATTGACACTCTTCTGAAGGTTAAGGTTCAATCTTCAGTGCAGGCAATACTAAGAATACAATTGCATATTATATTATATTACTTGAGATTTCTACCAGGTCATGGATGATGAAACTGGGACATGCTACCCCAGACGATTAAATAAATGTTAAAATTCTGTGTAGATTCTAGAGTTCAACGGAAACATTCCTAACTTCGACAAGATACACCTGCTGAAGAAGGTCTGAGGCTACACAAGCTGAAACATTGTGAAAACAACAAGATGAGAACAGTAATTCAAATAATACAAAATATTCAGACGAACTTGATAACAATTTTTGTCTATTATATAAAGGAAATCATACACGAGACAAGGTGAACTTAGAAAGGCTATATTATTGAATAGAGTATAATCCTGAGGTGGTTATGTTAAAAAGAAATACTGTTGTATCGATTCCCTTGAGAATTACCAGAAAAAAAAAAAAATGAGTGTAAATCAAAATATTTCCTTTCTTTTATTCTTCCTAGTAGTTGTTCCCAAAACAACACTGAAACATGGCCAGTAAGTCAACTGCTGCTTACTTCGTTCTTTAAATACTTTTTAGACAAATAATGCTAAATACACCTTTATTAAGTCTGCTATTTTGTTATCCATGCAGCAACAGGCATCCCTGACAGAATATATTAAACATTTTATATAAACAAATCTAATATATAAATGGCTATATGTCCGTCTGTCTGTCTCCATATTTTCAAACTATCTCCTCCGAAACTAAAAATCATAGAGCGGCGCCAAGGACCTCAAATGATTGGATTTTTTACAGACCATTCTTTTAGGAGTCTTTCGCATGTTAACATAGTTTTTAAGAAGTCAAAAATGGTCAAAATTGAAAAAATTGTTATACATTTTGTACATTCATCTTAGCTAATTTTTAATTTTTAGTCTGTTCATAAGCGTGTTACGTTAGCACAGTAGTAACGTCACCAGCTTTGAATGCTACAGTTTCGGTTTCGATTCTAGCTGATGGCATGCAAATACTTTTTTTTTTTACTTTTGAAATCATGACTTTAAAATAATATATACGGAATCTGGACAAATTAAAATATCATATTTAAGCGTATTTCACGCTTACCATTTGAGCTATCGACAGATAGATAAGAAAGATTTAAAATTAAACCACTTCAAGCTTTGAATGCATTTGTGCAAGTGCAAAAATAATATATCGACAAGTTGAAATGAACATTTTGCATTTCAACTTGTCGACATTTATATACGCGTTATTTATCTATACAAAGATTTTACTTGTTATAAATCATCCTTGGTGTATGATTACTATTTTCTATTAATTTCAGTGACCAGTAGTTTAAGAGTTTAACAATTAAATATTTACACCCATACATACATCTACCATTTTATTTATATAGAAAAGTGAACTAACCTTGATAAAGTATTCAGCAAACTGAGTACTTCTTGTAAAGCTTCTGTGCCAGCAGCTTCATTTCCACTGCATTCTGTAGCTCGAGTTAAGTAGTTGGTCAATAGTAAAGACACTTGACATGCAAGGCCAGAGTGTTCAACTTCTTCGGCCAAGGTAACTTTAATAAGAAAAGGATAGGGAAGGAAATACATGAAAACAATGGTCAATCGAGTAAAAAAAAGACTGACATGTTCAGAACATGAATATAAAGTATAAAAGTCATACTTACAAATCTTACAAAAATAAGACGAGATCAATATATACTTTCAATCCTTAATATCAACCTAAAGTAGCATTAGAGTTAACAGTTCTGAAATGAAGTTTTATGATTGGTTAATTATTTAACTGTAACTTTCATTTTTAGCGGCAAATTTTTATCATTTCATAAATCTAATTCAACATTTCATGTTCAAATGTAATACAAAGGGTGTTCCAAAAGTAATGCCTCCTATTTTTTATTCACCTGAATGAATTAGAATGAAATAAAAAAAAAATAAGCATTACTTTTGGAACACCCTTTGTATTACAATTGCATTGTTATGAATGAACTTAGGCATTCATGATCTGAAAGTTTCATCTCTCCGTTGCAGATATTGACGGTGTAAGACTCTAAGAAATCAATCCCTATCATAGACATGTGTCAAAAGCAGCCATATGTCATTAAATTGCTAACAAATGTACATTGAGAATGGTAGTGACTATATAGAAAAATAATTTTGGAGCACAAAAGGTCACTCATTTTAATGGTACCACTCCCATCTTTATAGCTCTTCAACATTTTGAGTTTTAAAAAATAGGAGGCTTTATTTTGAACTGATCCTCGTTCAATGAAACTATTATGTTTCGCTATCTCTCATTAAACCAAATCATGCACTGACATGAGCATTCTCATGACAGTTTTTTAAGCCTTACTACTTCCATCATCACTAGAAGGTTGCCATACATGGCTAACAAACTCTTTTTTTTTTTTTTTTTATATCAGTTTCCTTCTCCTAAATGGCTTGCCATCACCACAGGTGAGGAGCTTCATCTACTCACTGTATGGTAATCCTCCAGAATATCAGAAGGAGGTTAACAGGTGCTTGTCCAAGACTGATTTGGAACTGTGCAGGCAGGGACATCCAACTCTCTGAGGTATTATACCTGCTTACCTAACCATGAAACTACAGTAAAGTGTCCAAACAAAACCATTTTAATAAATCCCTGACAATGTTCATGAGCTGTTGATATCAGAAAAGTGTAAATTGATATATATTTTGTGTCTCACAGTTACCAAGGCAAAAAAACAGAATGTTAAAAAAATAAACAGAAAAAATCTTTTGATCTATTTTAATAAAATAAATATTTATAAACCTAGCATGTTCATTGATAAAAAGAAATAATTTTATACAGTTTTAAACTGTCCTAAATTTCTCTAACATTATCATTTATTTACAAGTTAGAAAAACATTTCTTGCAAGGCATGAAAATGGTCAAACAAAATGTTTTTTATAAACTTTAAAAATTAAGGTACAAGATTTAATTTTGAATTTGTTAATTTTCAAAGTGCACTTTTATAAACTTAGAGTATAAAATTTTAATTTTATTTGAATTTAAAAATTACCTTGGATTTATTTTATGTGACGTATATTTTGTTGTATTTAAAAGAACTAAATTTATCTCTTATTTAGTAATTCATGATATAGATATATAATTTTCAACTAAATTTTTTTTTTAAAAGTGCAACAAAATGCACATAACATAAAATAAATCCAAGATAATTTTTAAATTCAATTAAAATTAAATTTTTATATCTTACTTTGTAAAGTTTATAAAATTGAAAATTAAGGTGCAAGATTTAAAGTTCATAAAAAACATTTTATTTAACCATTTTCATGCCTTGCAATAAATGCTTTTCTAACTTGTATAAGATTATATTTTACTTAATGTTTTAAATTTAAATTAAAAATGATTTTGCTTTTGGCACGTTTGTAACAACAATTTGAAATTATTATTTTTACATTTATTATTAACAATAATCTCAAACATACTCGAACAGAAAATCAAGAGTCGGAAATATAGGAAAACATTACATTTACAATAATGTTGCTTTTAATTATGTTATCTTATTTATTGTAATCACTCAATTCAATGAAGATTTCACATACGAAAAAAGATTTAAATATTTATTGTATTATTTTTTTAACAATTGGAGAGTCAAGATTTTTTCCATCCAACATATACAAAATAGCTGCTAAGTTGCAAAAGAATGTCTAGAGACCATCTAAAACTATATAAAGCAAGTTTTCGAGCGAGATAATCAATCCAAATGACGCAGTCAGCACACAAAACGTATTTAGTGATTCACTCACTCTGTGCATCATAAACACACTGATACACTGAGTGAGAGATATTGATTAGTATTAACTGCCTTCTTTACTGCGACAAGCAACAGTCAATGACACTGATACACCTACACCCATACCCACACACAAATTGCTTAATTCACTCAAATACATTCACTCATCTTGCACATGCAGCAACAATTTCGCTTTTCAGAGACACTTTTAATAAGATGTTCCTACTCAATTTCCTTCTTATTTAGAGTTGCTATTTAGAGTGTTTAATTCTTCATTAAATAAAACATTTGTATCCACAACAATTACTACCATGAATTGGTGTCTTTTGAAAAAGAAATAGTTTCCTTTCATACAAATTCTTTAATTATCCATTTTTCCAACAGTATTTTATTGATTTTATCTTAATTATTTTGGATTTCAGCTGTGGTGCTGTCGCAGGCTGTCACAAAGCCAACAGAGTCTATGCCATTCTTGAAATTACTTTTTAGCTGTTGACTATGATGCCGGCTCTGTATAGTTCTAAGAAGTCCATCCTCCCAGGCTTTACCTTTTTCTCTTTGAGAAAGGGTTAGTTTATTGCTAATCCCCTGAGGTGTCCCTACTAGAAAATGCTTTTCTAGGGGGCGCCGGTTCTTCAATCACACTTTCCGACCCTTGTGTCACATCTCCCCATCATGGAAGGGAGATAACTTCATTTGCATAGGTGAACCAAATGGATCACTGGTTATTCGAATTATTTATGTGTGTAAAATAGTTATATTTATGTGTGTAAAATAGTTATATTTATGTGTGTAAAATATATTTATGTGTGTAATATATTTATGTGTGTAAAATAGTTATATTTATGTGTGTAAAATAGTTATATTTATGTGTGTAAAATAGTTAAAAACAAAAACAAAAAAAAACGAAAAACTAAGAAACTCGTTTGATTCCTGAAGTGCAAATAAAATTAAAGTCAAATAAAAATTTCATTTGCTTGTAAGATTGGATTCTTCGTATTGAAATGATTCCTTACCATCTTCTGTTTCCCAAGTAACACATCGATTGGCCAGAACTTGGAAACCAGCCCATGCTAATGCAGCAACTTTCTGTCGTGTATTCTGACATTCTGATGATATGCCATCAGAACGATGGGTACCCAAACTGCATAATTTGTCTAAAAGATGAACAAGTCCAGAACGAACTAAACATTTTTCTTCAGACCTGAAAAATAAATAAATAAAGACAGCAATGGTGAAAGACATTAAAAAGCATTCTGTTCAAAAGGGATTTATATTTTAGAAATAAAATACAGGTTTTAATTTTTAAAAACAGATTAGCAGGCCACCCAGCATTGCCCAATCATAAAATACATATCATATTCTAATTCATACAGAAACTGAGACGTGTATGCAAGTATTATATTTTTTCTGAACAGTTTTTGTAAATAAAAAAAAATACTTGAGCTGCGACTGAAACCAAAACCTAGAGACAGTGGGCCAAGTACCATCAGGTCAGCTTGCTACAATCTTTAAAAAGTGTTTTCAAACCTACTTATTCTTAACATAAGGAAGTTGTCATGTGAACAATTTGCACATGCTCAGCTGTGAAATAGTTGACGAACAGGTAAAAATCTGATTACCCCCTCCCCCAAGTCCCAATTTTGACCCCTTAACAGCCCTTTTTTTCTGGATAAAAACCGATTAAAAATTTTTCCACATGTCTGAATACCCTGTATACCAAATTTCAAGTCTGTAGATCAAAAATTTGTTGAGTATATAGGTTAAGAAATGTCCTCATACACACACACATTCTTGCTTTTATAGATAGAAAAGAAGAATTAAAAATGAAACTACACTAATTACTATTTAGATGCTGTCTACAGAAGTTTGTAAACGTCTACAATATGAAAACTAATGTTTGAATGCAATGTGCATGACCTTTAAGTGCATCACATGGTAAAGCCCCAGTTTAGGTGTTTTGAGGGAAGCGGAGTTACTCTTTGATTACTAATACTCCTAGAATCACTGACTGAAGTAGGAGTATGTGTCAAAGCACCATCTATGGGTTAAATAGAATATGTCCTGAGCATGACACGTAGAGGTCTCGGACACCCTTGAGCAAGGTGTTCACCTCTATCTCATCTCCTCACCAAAAATCCATTTTTTTTCCATACCCTTCATTTTTATTCTCTTCCTATCCTATTTATCAACCTGGCAACTATTCAAGTCCTACTCCATCCAAATCATCCTAGGTATAACACAAATTTGCATCTGATGGTCAAGTGCCAATTTGGAGATTTGATGTGTGTGGAATAACCCTATAGTTATGACTACTCTTGGGAATCCACTCTGACCAAGAGCAATAATAACCACCATAACTCCATCTGTTTACAAAAATTAATAAGTCAATTATATATATAAAACAAGGTTTTGGCATAAAATAGCACAATGATCACTGACATGCAAGCCTGTCTTTGCTTTATCGTTATTTTCATTGCTTGTCTGAGCTCCAATCTATGATCCCCCCCCTTGCCAAACTTTCACGAGAAACACTCGTCTAGCTGAAAACACTATCAATAATTTCCCCCACTCTTTATTTATGCCTAAACCTAAACGTAGATTCCATGAACAAAGCTTTTTTTCTTAGAACTGTACACCTGTGGAAGTCTTCCATTTGCCTGCTTTCCGGTTGACTATAATATGGTCATCTTCAAGTCCAACGTAAGCAAGTTCTTGATGAGCCATTCCCCTTAAGTAATCCAATTTACCAAATTTCCACTACTAACAATTACTACACCACTGTCTTATTAACCACTGTACACTTATTAACCTTTATCCTCGAGTGGCCTCTGGACCTTGATAAGTGGTGACTTCTTTGTAAAAAAAAAAGTAAAGAAAAGAAAAAGAACATGCTGTAAATGCAAATCAACCAATCAAACAAAAAGAATGTTCCAGTGTTACCTTGTATAAGGTATTATGCAGAGTAAGCCAATACTGTTCGAACAGGCAATCGGAAAATGAGCAGCAAGTTGTACAACTGATGTCATCGTTTCACCAAAAGCTTCTTGAACCTCGGCAACTAAACCACCACATGTAAGTTCATGCACTCTGAAAAATGTAACAAAAATAACTTGATAGTAAAACGTTCACTTAAAGTAATTATGGTACTTGTACAATTTAATCAAGACATTAAAAAAAATGAAAATATCGAAAAAAGTTTATATTGTACATATCCACTAGGGAATGAAGTTCTCCGAAAAAAAAAAAAAAAATTCTACTTAATTTCATCAAGTAGTTTTTTTTTTTTTTTTTTTTTTTTTACAGCGAATAAACAATTTGTTATGATACCAAGCCAAAGGTTCGAATTTTGGGAAGAAAAGCTGGTATTAAAGATAGGAAGGGAGTGTTGGTGTTTTAAACTGAATTATCTCTTCGTGGCGTGTTAAAAAAAATTTAAAGATGGCTACCTTCAACGTGGTCATAAAAACGTGTTTTTCCACTGTAAAAAAAAAAAAAAAAACCTACTCTATCAAATAAAGTGAAATTTTTTTTTTGAGATCTTCAGTCCAAAACGGATACATACAATATAACCATTTTTTTTGATATTTTCATTTGTTAATATCTTGATTAAACTGTACAAGTACCGTAATTATTTCCTAAAATGATTTATAAAATTACAAGACACTAAACTTTTATCTTTCTGTAGTATAAATTAAGAGATATAAAAAAAAAGACATACATTGAGTTGTAAAGTAGGATTTCAATTATTGCAAAAAAAAAAAAAAAAAAAAAAGAAGATTTGGTGCTTATGCAGATTGGTACTTATGGCAGCATTTAAAATTAAAGAAAACATGTGTATGGTGCACATACCAATCACTGGATGAAGATGAAAATTCCCAAAAATCACGTAATTTGATCAAGTAATTTGTTTTATTTTATTCAAGAAAATCAAATTTTGTTTCAATGAGGGTCAAAAAAGTGTCAATTGTAATAACCAACAAATCAGTGGACAAGAGTAGAAAACCCTAATGTACATGGAAACTGTAAAAATAATCACAAACAAATAAGAAACCTCCTTCTCCCAAATGGCATAATTTAAAAAATAAAAAGGCAAAATAAATGTGAAAGTAAAGGCTTCTGAGCAATGCAGGCTAGATACAGTTGGTAATGTATACTAAATTACCCTCTTTAGTTATGGAGTTACCTTGGCTTCAAAGTTAACATAGTATGCATCATTTTTGAAATGGCTATTTCCCTATTAAATTAAAAACATGTCTTGTGCAGTTCTAAGAGGGTCACCTTCCAAGGTTATTGTCTCCCATCTTTCAGATAGAGTAAGTTTATTGCTAACTGCCTGGAATGCCCCTATCAGGGAATGCCAACAAGGATGTGTAGACAATTTTTATAATAGACCAAAGTGCTCCTCCTTTACAGGCCACTTTACTAACCGTGCGTCACATCTTTCTGCAATGAGAAAGAAGTAAATAAAACCTTCCTTACTCTTATGCACAGTATTTGGTTCCCTATCACTAATATGGCCTCTTCATTTCCATCCATCCATCCATAGCCTTGAGTCCCTGGAGGGGCATAGGACATCTACAACGTTGCTTAACTTTGATGATCTGGCAAGAACCGGTGTGTCAACGTGATTGTGCCATACCCTCTTCATTTGCATCAATTCAAATGTTTGTATTTTTGGCATAGGGAAATATTCGAAATCCACTATGCATGTTTAGAAGTTGAACACATGCCTGACGAATGGAAGACATCCCAATATATAAAATCCCAGACACACTACCTGAACACCTGATGCAAGTAAAAAAATCTTACATATGTATATATGTATGGTTGTACATATACAAATACATGAATTGGATCAATAAAAGTAAAATTGCATAGCTGGTTCCACTATTATATCTCAAGTTGCGTCAGTTTCAGTCTATCAATCACATCTTTGCATCTTTCTGCCTTCTATAATGTGGGGTATATGCGAAAGGGGGAAAAAAAAGGTATCGTTTAAGGCTAGGTTATGCTTAGAAACAAAAACAAACAAAAAGGTAATATACAACGTACTGGGCGTATCTGCACCGCTCTTTGGGAAAGAAGAAGGAAAGGATGGCTAGCTCATTTATATACCCGAAGGGCATCTTGGGAAGGCAAGGCATGATGGGAGAAGCTATTTGTTTTTTCTCTTGTCTCTTCCTTTTTTTTTTGATAGGATATAAAAGCCGGGAAAAATTCCCTGCTAGAGACACAGAAAGAAAAGAGTTGTGAACATCTTCTCTTGAAAAGTATTTTGTGTTGCTGACGTTCAGATTGTGCGGTGTGACATTGGTGGTGAGAGGCCAGGTGTGGTCGATTGGAAAAGAAGAGGGCAGAAACGTGCTGTTGTCGAGCGAGTGACTCACTCCTTCCCGAACCCCAGAACCAAATCCTGATTGTAACCTCACATATAAACTTAAATTTCTTTTGATATAATTTTTAATAGTTTAAATTTTGATTTTTTGAGCATTTTAAGTTATTATTCAAAATGGTTGCCATTATAAAAATCTTCCTTATCAGAATAATTATTTACAGAAAGTTAAGTCAACTTTTTGGTTTTTGTCCAAAATTCCCTCTATATTATGAAACAAAAATAAAGAAAAATCTGTATGATGCACGTACCTATGATGAAACCAAAAATATCATATTCCAAAAATCATGTAATTTAAAGTAGTTTAATTTCAAATATGAAAATCAAATTTTATGAGTATTCAAGGAGTGCCTGTTTTGCCCTCCATTTTGAAAAAATTTCAAGAAAGATAACTCAACAATAATTTATACTTACTAGATTTATTGTGTAATACCTACGAATTTCCATTAATTACTTAAAAATATTTTTATAAAAATAAAACTACTTGATCAATTTATCTGATTATTTTTGGAATATGATATTTTCATTTTGTCACAAGTATGCACATCAAAAGATTTTTCTTTATTTTTGTTTTTTTAATATAAAGGGAATTCTGGACACGAACACACTTTAATATAAAGAACATGCTGCAAGGATGAAAAAAAGAAAGAAAAAAAAAACGCTAGTTAAAAAATCAACCATCAATTTGTTAGATGCATTGCTATTTAGGTCTAATATGGAAAATTCATCAAGATAAATTTATATATTAGATGAAAAAAATTTTACCGAGGTCCTCTTTGTAGTACAGATGTAACAGCAGCAACCAAATGTGTAGATCCTCCAACTTTAGTTGCAGCAGTTAATAACGCTTTCATATGGACCAATGCTTGTTTGCGAGTGATTCCTCTTTTGTATCGGATTTGAGCCGCAGAAAGGAAATCTTCACAAGATATCTGAAAGAATTATAAAATGGCAGGATTAAAAATTTTTCCTTCAATCAAATAAACAAAATAATAATCTATGCAAATAAATATAATTACGATGTTTATGCAATTTAAGGAGTATGCTAGCATTGGAATTGTTCAAGTGATTTGCGGAAAATGCCAGAAAGTGCCAAAATGCTGACTCTCTTAACCCTCATACAAAATAAAAATTATAAAGAAAACATTTGTTTGCTATCATCAGTTTATTATTAAACAGGGTTCATACAGATTTGCACTGTCCATTTTCAAGGACTTTTCAAATCTTATCCAAATTTTTCAAGGCCTTCTCCAGACAAAATTCAACTTTTAAAAACAAAATTTGTGGTTTGTTTTACAATCCACAATAATTCAGAAAAATGATAAAAAAAAAAAAATCAAATATACATCAAATAAATGTTACCATAGCCAAGAAAAATTACTTTGCAACCTACTTGCATCATTTTTTGGTGTTTTTTAAGTAGCTCAAATATTAACTTTCCTTACGACTTTTAATTTAATTTTAATTATACATGAGAACAAAATTAGACAGCGATTTGAATCTTTATCATGAAACTACCCGAGGTAGTTTTGTGATAACAGGGCATAACATTTGTATCCACCATACTATGCAATTTCAGAACAATGTATTTCGATTTTATTTTCAATATTTAAAAATATTTTTATTAATACTTAAAAAAATAATTTAATAGTATTTATTGATTGAGATTGTCGGACTGACTTCCTCATCTTGGTTGTTAGAGTCACAACGTTTCGGCCGTTTTGACCTCCGGCCTTCATCAGGTGTTTTGTCTCGAACTGGGGAACCGTTTGTTAAGAGTCTCGAACCCAACCCTTTATTATTATTACGGGGGTACCGTGTTCGGACTCCAGCTAGACTCTGGGATATAGTTGCTGATTCTCTGTTTTGAATGTTATGAAGGCAGTGAAAAGTAACATTCAAAACAGAGAATCAGCAACTATGTCCCAGAGCCTAGCTGGAGTCCGAACACGGTACCCCCGTAATAATAATAAATACATCATACAGATTTTTTATCTTTTTTTTTTTTTAAATATGGAGGTGAATTCTTGACAATAACCAAATAATCATTCATGTTGTTTTTAAAACGGCAAAAATCAAAGATGGGGGAGGGGGTGAATAAAATCAAGACAACAGTGTCATGACAAAATATACTAACAGCTTTTTCTGGGTTGCTGCCGATAAAATTAAACAATTGGTCAATCAGAACAATATGAGGAGGTTTATCAACTTGATCTTCTTCGACAAGATCCTGGAGAATGGAAACCACAGCATTTTTCCGGGCTTGGCGTCTTCTGAAAAAATATTTTATTTATTGATGAAATTTTTAGTTTGTTTAATGGTCTTTTAAATAAATAAAAAAAAGAGAAATGAAACTAATGAAATTTTTCTGTAAATAAAAAAAGCATAAAATAACATAGGTGCTCTATTATATGCAGGATCTGAACTAAACAAGAACAGAGTTAAAAAATAAACTTGCTTTTTAATGTGAGAGAAATTTAGCTTCCCAAGGAGGGACATTGGATTGAGACAGAAAAATAGATTGCCTCAGTCTAGAAAAATCATTCCTTCATCAACCAATGACAGAACTGATACTACACTTCGACCACAGCTCAAGTCATGTTACTCACATCATACACATTTTTCTTTCTTTATTTTTTTTTTTAATATAAAAACAAATTCTGTAAAAAACCCAAGTTTAGGTAAGGGTGGTAACTATTTTATAGTTAAAAAAAAAAAGTAAATAAAAAGAAAATTTTTTTCTTACAATTATTCAAATGTTTTGTGTAATAAAATTATTTTGTTATTAATGTCATAAAAATTTTGTTACATTAAATAATAGTTGGAAAAAAAGAAAAAAAAATCATTTTTGTTTCTTATTCTTAGTAAAATATTTTTTTTTTTTTTTACACAGTGATCACCACTTACCAAGGCCCGGAAGCCACTCAGGGATAAGGGTTATTGCAAGTACATTACGTTAGTGAGGAGATTTGCTGAAATGTTTACTTAAGGGGGCGGTTCATTAGGAATTTGTTAACGTTGGACTTGAAGACATCCAAGTTGTAGTCCGGAGGGAAGCAGGCAGACGGAACAGAGTTCCACAGGCGTGCAGTTCTAAGAAAGAAGCTTTGTTCATGGAATCTGCGTTTTGATTTAGGCACAGATATAGAGTGGGGGAAATTTTTCACAGTGGATTCAGCTAGACGGGTGTTTTTCGTGAAAGATTGGCGAGGGGGGACCAGAGATTGGAGTTTACTTCCCTTAAAACAATGAGTTCAACTTCTGAATGGCCCAAGTTTATTCTATCATTTAATGATAGAGGTCACAAATGCACTCTCATTTAAACTAAGAGATTTCTACATTCAAACAGAAATGATTTACATAGATCTACTCATCCATGAATCGGTTGGATAACAAAACCAACAAAAAAAACTAAGAATGGTTAGGGTTACTATTACTGCAATTCAAAAATGGACTATGTTTTCTGCTATAACATTGGTAATGCTTTATTACTAACGCTGATTTTCATCTTCACTTCATCTCACTGAACAAAACTCACTGAACTAAATTGTGCCACTATTCAATGTAACCATGTTTTCTGTTCCTTCAACTATTACCAATAAATTGTGTACTATTGTATAGATTTATTACACAATATTATTTTTATCAATCATTTACTTCTGAGAATAAATAATAAACCCTGAGAAATATTACCGCTGAAGTTTCATAATTTCAATGATGGAATCATCCTGAGAACTCTCCAGATTGGATGGACAGCTTCTTGAAGAAATTTTTCCAGTTTCTAACATATTTGTATCAGAACGTGTCATTGCACAGGACACTGAAGTAAAGAAAAAAAACCCAAAGAATTCATTAGCTTTTTATTATATAAAAGTTAATACAAAAAACAAATATATTCCAAACTTATATACATATACAAAAAAAATTGAAAATTAAAAAAAAAGAGTAAAAATAAACAAAAATAAATATGTAAGTCTAATAGAAGGCTGTTAGTAATGTAGAATGCTGGAGTGTTGAAGTGACGTGACATATGAACAAAAAACAGACGAATGAACAAAGGGCTTATTATTTTTATTTTGTTTTTTTTTTAACAATGTGGTCACCACTTATCAAGGCCCGGAAGCCACTCAGGGATAAGGGTTATTGTAAGTACAGTACATTAGTGTGGATATTTAAAGTGTCTACTTAAGGGGGCGGTTCATCAGGAATTTGTTTACGTTGGACTTAAAGACATCCAAGTTGTAGTCAGGAGGGAAGCAGGCAGACGGAACAGAGTTCCACAGCCGTGCAATTCTAAGAAAGAAGCTTTGTTCATGGAATCTACGTTTTGATTTAGGCATAGATAAAGAGTGGGGAAAGTTTTTGACAGTGGATTCAGCTAGACGGGTGTTTTTTATATTAAGAGTATAAATCTTTATAAATCTATTTTTAAAATAACAGCCTTCTTATACACTTACATATTTGTTTAACAGCAATGATTCAAGCAAACTACCTTCCCTTTTTAACCAAGAAGTAACTATTTTTTAAAAGATCATTTGAAAAATAAACAAAACTCAAAATCAAACTTTGAAATCAATAACATTTTCATGAGACAAGTGAAGTTTATGGCAAAATATTGGTATCAAATCACAGTAATGTTCAATTTGATGATAGTGAACTCAAAATGATGAAAAAGAACAAAACAAAAACAAAGTTGCATTTGCAATTAACCTTTTTAGGGTTATCTAATGAAATATTTAAACGAATCATATCTATATGCTCTGTGATCTTAAAGATAACATTATATGATTGTATAAAAAAAAAATTGTAAAAAGATTAAGTTGATAGAATTTTATAGAGAAGTATACCTCCAAAGTTCAAAGCCCCCTTTTCCACTCCCTCTTATACCCAAACCATTTTGTTTGCCCTTTCTTTCAATATAGCCTCTTTTTCTTTCATTTGTTCTTCATTTCTTTTTCTTTATTATTTTTATTTCATCTACCATTCGGTTTCAAAAAACAGAAAACACTGTATAAAACAAGGACAATATGTAAAATCCGGTTTCACTTTTAAGATCTGGCCTGATGACACTGCTATTCTAATGAAATTGCTAAGGAAACATGTATGCACATATATAGCCAATGTTTTTATAAATAAACATATATATATTATTGTAAGAAAGAAAGATAATGTATGTAAATCTCTTGTAACCTTAATAAGGTCTCAATGATATTTCAAACTTCAGAAGGAACTCCTGCTCATACAACACCGTCACAATACTGACAAAATCAAAACCAATGCTTTCTCTTCCTTTTAAAGTCGGTTGGTCTCTACATATGTAAATCAATTGCCTATGCATATAAATTAGGTTCAACTATAAAAATCCGCAATTATAAGTCAAAGTCTTTTTCCTTTAGAAAATGACTGCCTATCATGCAAAACACCTGACAAGCTTTGAAACTGGTAAGTTTTCATCTTATATATTTGCAACAATATAAAAAATTTACATTTACAACAAATTAGGCACAAGGCCATTCAAAAGGAAAAATGGGTGTCGTTGGTCATCCGTTGTCACAATAACTAGAAAATGTCCTAACTAGAATCATCATTCACCATAATATCACGTTTACCATTCTACTTCAAAATTATTAAATGGTTAGAAATCTTATTGAAAATATATCTATCTACTATTACATAAAAGGAACTTTGTGTGTGTGAGTTCGTTCCTTATGGACTCTAAAATGGCTGGGTCAATTTTTTAAAAATTTCACACAAATATACTTTAAGTACCTGCCAATATTCTTAGATAGGTTTTGTATCGGAATATCTTCAATAAATATCAATAATCGAAAAAAAAATCCAATGAAAGAAGGAACAGGCGATTTTGACTAAAATTAACACCTTATACAGCATAACATCACAAGTGCATTTGACAAGTTTTATTACCACACAAGCAGAAAGGCCTGGCATGTAAAATCAACAGTAGGTTCTTTGACATGACAAATCAATGAATGTTTCTGTTTAGAGTACAATTGTACCTTGACATTTGACTTCTGCATTTTAAACTTTAATTCAAGCCATTATATAAAAATAAT
Source organism: Euprymna scolopes (assembly GCF_053919585.1). Lineage (NCBI taxonomy): Eukaryota > Metazoa > Mollusca > Cephalopoda > Sepiida > Sepiolidae > Euprymna > Euprymna scolopes. The sequence goes on from NC_136482.1 coordinate 176,474,522, forward strand.
TTTTTAAATCAATAGTAGGTTCTCTACAGTGCAATGTAAACTACAATGTATTATGGAGTAACTGCGATGAGGCAATTAATCAATTCGATTGAAAAATGGATGATTTCACCAATTTCAATGATGATAAAATATGAGAGGGTGAAACATTTGTTAATCCTCATTGAATCCCAGGCAGCATCAGATCTTCCTGTTAGTGTCTCTGTATACGAAAGGCTAATAATTTATCCGTTGATAATCCAAAAATACACATATCGGATTGTTAAAATATAAATGCTGCAATAAATGATCAAGTTGTTTTACAAAAGAAGGAATAGAAGCATTAACTCACTAAAACTCTGTTCACTGGTATAAGAAGAAATACTGCGCACCAAAGATCCTTCCCCATCAGCAGGAGCAATGTTGACATGCAAAAGTAAGTCCAGACGATTTATCAAGGCCTGCACTAATTTCTTTGTTTTCCTCATGGGCTGTAACATTTCTCCTGATTTAATATCATCCTGAAATTTCTCCCTAAAATAAAAACGAATATAAAATAGAACAGATATTTTAGTTATGTTTCTGAATTTTTGAGATGAGGATTGGTTATTCATATTATTTGGATTCTTCAGAGTATTGTTCTCATCTTGAGTGTCATTTTCAGAATGTTACGATTGATGTAACCTCCAAGCTTCTTGTTGAAAATAGATTTAAGACTCACAAAATTTGTACTAGAACTGTCCGCAACGACCAATGGTGCAATGGTTAGAGTACTTGGAAAAATCAATTGTAAAAGTGAAGGTTGAAGGTTCAATTTTCACTGTGGGCAACTGAAAAATACAATTGCAAATTACTTAGGACCTCTATTCAGTCATGCCTGATAGAATGAGAACATGCTACCCCCGTGAAGTAAATAAAGGGTTCTGTTTGAAATTCCATCCAGATTCCTTTTACATTTGGTTACATTGACCGAAATGTTGTGAAAATGACACTCAAGATGAGAACAGTAATTTGAAGAATCCAAATAATACAGATATTTTACTAATTAGATGCCCCCCCCCATATACACACGTTTTAAAGTTGACAAGACAAAATATATGATGTACATACCGTGACAGAACGAAACTGTCATATTCCAAAAATCACAAATTAATCAAGTAGTTTTATTTTTAACTAAGAATATCAAATTTTATGAGTAAGCAAAATGAGACAATCTCATATCACTATCTTGAAGAAACATGAGCAGATAATACCAGAATAATTCAAACTTGCGAGATCAGTCTTGTAGTGTCTACAATTTTTCATTAATCGCTTAAAATCATTAAAAAATGATTTTCTTTATAAAAATAAAACTACTTGATGAATTTATGATTTTTGGAATATGATCTTTTTGTTCCGTGATGGGTACGTACATGATAAAGACGCTTCTGTATTTTTGTTTTTAATACAGGGGGGAATTCTTGACAACCATAATTGTTTTGTTTTCTTAAGATAACTCCTTTTGAGAAAAAAAAAAATATCAATACAGTAGAACCCCAAGATACGGTGGCCCTAGGATACAGTTTTTTCAGGTTACGATGTGGAATACAATGTTTTTCTGGCCCCTTCACAATGTTATTTGATTATATACATGTGTATTATATACTGTACTGTATTTTTTTTACTAATTTTTAATCCCGTATCCCGGGGTTCTACTATACTAAATAATTTATAAATTTAATGAAATTAAAATAAAAGTTTGATAAACATTATTATCCATATAAAATTATCAGTGTTTATTTAGACTTGCATGAAAATTTTAACTAAAGAAAATGCAGAAAAGTCTTTATGGCATATTCCAAAAATCATATGATTTGACCAAGTATTTTTTTTTATTATCATTTAAAAAATCAAATTTTATGACAAGCAGAATGGGGGAAATGCTGGGTGCCATCTTTTCAATTTGCTAAAATTCAAGGGCAACGATTTAATTCGACTACAGAAATTTTGTTTGTATTCAGAATAATGAAAACTTTAATTGCTAAAAATCATAAAATTTGATTTTCTTAAATAAAAAAAACAAAAAAAACTACTTCATCAATTTCTGGAATATAACATGTTCATGCCATGACAAGTAGGTACATCATAAAGGCTTTTCTTTATTTTTACTTTCCTGAATAAATGCAAGTCAAAATACACACCAAATTATTTGCAGTCTAGACCTATCTGTCTCACTGTGTATGTGTGTGATATTGGTGTGTTCATTAAAGAAAGATTAGAAAATCCTTATAAAATCTAAAACTGTATTCTTATGTAAAATTTACCAGATAAGACAATAGAAACATTCTTGATCTCTAACAACACACCTAGGAAGTCTATGAGAGTATAACCCATTAAAACTTCAAAGATAGCATATTTTTATGAAATTTAAATTATGCATATAAAATTTTCTGGGAAAGACAATAGAAATGGTTCCAAATCTCTAAGTGGCCTCATAACCTTAGGGAACTATGGTTGCAGAACTAAATCTCTGTTTTTTTTTGTTTTTGTTTTTTTTTTTACATAGGCATCACCACTTATCAAGGCCCAGAGACCACTCGAGGATAAGGGTTAAGAGCGTGCAGTAGTCAATTGGAGAATATAGTAATCGTTAGTAATGGAAATTTGGTAAATTTGTTAACTTAAGTGGAACGGCTTATCAAGAATTTGTTTACATTGGACTTGAAGACAATCAGATTGTATTCAGCTGGAAAGCAGGAAAACAGAAGACAGTTTCACAGGTGTGCACTTCTAAGAAAGAAACTTTGTTCATGGAATCTACGTTTAGATTTAGGCACAGATAAAGAGTGGGAGGAATTATTGATAGTGTTTTCAGCTAGACGAGTGTTTCTTGTGAAAGTTTGGCGAGGGGGGAACCATAGATTGAAGCTCAGTCGAGCACTTGCCATGAAAATAACAATAAAGCAGAGAAACTTGCAACATCTCTTCTGTGATATAGAGGTTGCAGGGAAGAGAAAATTACATCTCCTATGAGGCTACGAAGTCTATTTTGAACTCTATTTACGTGCCTAATGACCCCGCCTCTAAGTGATTTGCATATACAATTTTAATAAAATTTAAACCATATGTATAAGACACCAATTCAAAAAGTTTTCCAACATTTCAGCTTCTTTCGACGATATTAGGAGCAAAATGGGAGGAGCACATAGTAAAACCAAAATAGTAGTGAAAAATTACAGTAATTTTTATTTAACACTGAGCAACGTTGGCTTTTCCTGCCAGTTTAAAAATCCATGTCACTGATTTGTAATCTGTTATTATACTAAAGCTCAGTTAATCAAAGATTTTTTGCTACATATGTTGCAGTTTACGAATAGTTTTTGTGTTTAAATTGAAAGTGCATCTGGGAGGGGGGGGTCGTATATTCTGAGAAGTTTATTGTTGAATAACTAAAATTAGTCACTATATATATATATATATATATATATATAATTTCACCAGACATGTATTTAAGCAATTAAGTGAAGTCCACTATTAATTTGTAAACAGGCGGGTGTGGATTTAATACACACTTGAGGAGAAATATTTACAGCACTGATTCGTAGCCCGATGGTTAGAACAGCCAACTGTCAACTCAACAGTTGTAGGTTCGATCCACGGCTGGGGAAAAGTGTATGTCTAGCTGTACTGATGAATTGTGATACAACGAAACAGTACTGTATGTGGATGACAAATTATATATATATATATATATATATATATATATATATATATATATATATATATAGAGAGAGAGAGAGAGAGAGAGAGAGAGAGAGACTAGTTTGTAAACAAACCAGTAGCTTGAGCATTGTAAAGCAATGGGCGAATGTTTATTTAATAGACATTAGATGAGATATTTATGAGCACTGATCCATGGTCCAGTGGTTAGAACTGCCAACTATCAACGCGATGGTTGTAGGTTGAATCCATGGATAAGGATAGGTGTTAGTCTAGCTGCACTGATGAGTTGTGATACGATGAAACAGTACAGTATGTGGATGACTATATATATATATTTTTGAGGAGGATAAAATCATGTAAATTTATCATTCATAAACTAGGAATACAAGATAAAGTGAATTATTTCCTTATCCCATGGAGTTTTAAAAATTTGTCCTTTTTCTTCAGAGGAAAATGGTTAGCAAAAGGAATTTTTTATTAACTTGCTATGTCATTGCTGGTTAGCACAAAAAATTGAAAGCTGCAAAGTTTGAAAAATTTATATATATATATATATATATCTATAAATATAAAAACGAAAATGTATGTATGTATGTATGTGTGGATTTGTGTGTCCGCTAAAAACTTTCGACAGAACAAAAATTCACAAACTTGGTATCATATTGAAGCTCCATCCTTCGCCCGCAAAATATCGAAAAATTGGCCAAAAACGTATCAAGTGTTTTCCTTTTCAGATTAAATATGTTTTTAACTCTTTTTCAAAGTGTTTTTTAACATGTTTTATTAACTGTTTGCTCTTATATATATATATATATATATATATATATATATATATATATATATATATATTTCAGCTAGTATGAAAGAAAGATATATTTTAGCGTTCAAAATTAAAAGTAAAAAAAAATCAGCTAACTGGTCTCGCCCTCACTCTACTGATCTGAATCGAGGAATTTTAAAAGGTAGAAGAGAAAGAAAACTACATATTTAAAAGAAAAAAATTTGTTATGCTTTATATACAATAGGGGATGTGTCTTAGAGACTAATCATGTCTAATTCTAGAATACACGCTCTCTGGTTATGGAGGAAATGCTTTTTCAAACATAGATCATCTCTTTCAACATGACTCAAGATGGTAAAAACTTAATGCTAAAATTAACTCTCCACATTTCTACCCCATCCCCACCATAATTATAATGTAATTTATCATTTTAAATATGTCCGTAGTGTCGATTATGTAAGTAGGAAGACGTTGAAATTGAACAACAATAACTATTGAACAGAATTAAGAATGGAACCTTCTGTTCAATGGACATTCTAAAATATACATACGGGATCCTCACTCACTGAAGCATTTGATTAAAATCCCCAACATAAGGGGGAGTACAACAGTGGTTGTAAGAGTCGTCATTATCATTCCTTTCTTTTTAGACAAGCGGAATACAAGGTTTGAAAACAAATCGGGATTTTCAAAAGAATGGATGTTAGGGTCAGATTAATGTATATATGTTGTGATTTCTTTTTGCTTGAGTTTTTTTTTTTTTTTCTTTTACAAAGGAGCCACCACTTATCAAGGTCTGGAAACCACTCAAGGATAAGAATTAATGAATGTACGGTAGTCAATGGGACAATATCATAATCGTTAGTAGTGGAAAATTTGGTAAATTAGATTACTTAAGGGGACGGGTCATCAAGAACTTGTTTACGTTGGATTTGAAGATGACGATATTGTAGTCAGCTGGGAAGCAGAAGAGAGTTCCACAGGCGTGCAGTTCTAAGAAAGAAGTTTTGTTTATGGAATCTACGTTCAGGTTTAAGTACAGATAAAGAATAAAGGAAATTATTGATAGTGGTTTCAGCTAGAGTGTTTTTCGTGAAAGTTTGGAAGTTTAATATACTATTACAATATTTTTTGGCATATTGGGAGGATATGACCACAAAGGGTGATAAGAATAATCTTTTTCTAACATCATTTTAAGTAAGAGGACTAAAATTAAGGAAACCTTCAGAGCACTGTTGAATTCATTCCTTCTCGAGCCCCTTTGCAGCATATAAAATAAAAATGACAAACTTAATCTTGAAACGCTCATAATGAATAAAAAGTGCAAGAACATAAAGAAATGAATCACCTCAGATATTTTATAGCTTCTTCAGGATCAGCAAGGTCAAGTTCAATATCCTTCAGGAAACAGAGCATAGTCAATTCTTTCAGTTTTGTCTATAAATTTAAAGCAAAAGAAGAAATATTCAATTAAATATACATATGGGAGTCATTGGATTTTTATCTGTTTGTCAACTGTTTCACAAATTCGCATTGTGAATTGTTCACATGACATGTTTAATTTAAAAAGTTTACATAAAACAAAGTTTTACTTTTAAATGCTTCATTTTCAAATTGTTTATATTAATCTTTTACTTTGAAATGTTTTTTTTTCAGAATGGTTTTATTTATTAAAAAATATATTTTAAAAGTTTAAATGAAAAATAGTCTTCATTTACAATTTCTTTTTTTTTTTTTTTTTTCAGAATGGTTTTAAACATCTAAAACATTCCACATCTATAGTAATTTATTTTAGCAATAACATCTGAAGAAAAAGACCAATCAATGTTGTTAAATTTTCAATTATAAAGAAACTGGAAATCATTATGTAAACATTAATCAGAAAATACTTTTCCTTGGTATATACTAGCATGACTTCAACTAAACAGAAAGCGATAATCAAAATTACATAATTTTTTTTAATACAGTGATAATTTTGTTAACATTGCATTGTGGGATTGATTTTTGTTATAAAAGAGAATCTCAGTATAATTATAATTATTTTTAATTCTGTATCGGTTGTAAGAAAACACTTTTTTTCTTAGTAATATGACTGGAATTGTCTGGATTGATTACCACTTATCTGAGAGTACCATTGCTCCCATTCAAAAGTTTGCCTTGTTTGCTATACTCTACATGATTTATCTAACTTAAAAAAAAATGAATCAAGTTACTGAAACCAGGAAAAATTACCCCCACCCTGTCGCATCTGATCATGTGATCAATGCAAAAATCTGAACATTTTCTTACTTCTTGAAGATGATAATCATCAAAAAATGGTGGGAACTGGGATGCTTCTTGTTTCAAATCATTGACTTCATTGTGCCATCTTTGCTCTAACTCAGCTAAACTCTGCAAAGAAAATGCAACAAAACAATCATTAAATACCATGTCATCAACTATAATATACATACATATATATATATATATATATATATATATATATATATATATATATATATATTAGAAAATATACAGGGGGCAAATTATTGGTGCATTTATTTCGAAAAATTATTATCTAATAGAATATTTCATTAATGAAATTTAGTTGTGTTTTGATGGAAAATTAATCATTTTTTTTTTTAATCAGTATTCTTCACAAAGTTATAAACAGGTTGTAGAGTTGGAAGGAATAAGGGTTGACTAATTCCTTATTTCAAAGTCTTCCAATGTTCAGTAATAATCAGAGTGGGAAAAAAAAGCCAATACTGACACAGCCTTTTCACTATTACAGTTATTTCTAGCATCTATAAACTTTAGCTTATATACTGAGATTAAATGTTTACATATTAATATCTCAATTTTTGCTTCATCTTCATATTTGCAGCAGAGAAGATTTTGCAATTTAAAAAAATTAGTGATTTATCTCAGTTTTGTGCATATCACTGACTTGATGTAAAGGTTGATAATGTGAGATGTGTAGCCCAACAGTTTCCATAGTGATGACAGCATAATATTTTTGCCCCCCCCCCCTTTTTTCTCTTCCTCTAAATTCTCACCCTTTCCTCCTTCCCTTTGCAACTTCTTACTAAATACAAAACCATTGTAATTTTGTTCAATTATTTCAGTTGGACAATGAACTTTGTCTTGCTCTCTTATTTGAAAAGATCCCATTACAGTGAAATAAATTTTTAATGAGATTAGGCTAAGTTTTTGATTATTTTTTTTAACTTATATATATATATATACACTTGTGCCCGATATTATTCATACCCCTCGGATCTTTGAGATTTCTATAAGAATATTGCTCAAACCAGAAGGTAGACAATATTAAAGGGATTTCAGACAATAAATCAAGCATAGGCATTTAATTTAAACTCAACAAATAAATAAATTATCCAAGTTTGAAACATTATACAAAGAAAAACAATAATGGCACTAGTTCAAAATTATTCATACCTCTCTTACTAATAGTCAATAGCATGCCCTTTATTCTTAATAACTGCCTGTAACCGTTTTGGATATTTATCAACAAGGTTTTTACAAGCATCAACACTGATTTTTGACCATTCTTCAATGCAGTAGTTCTCCAAATCCCTCAAATTTCTAGGTTTCCGCTTTTTAACCTTAGTTTTCAATATGTGCCAGAGGTTTTCGATAGGGTTCAGGTCGGGACTCTGGCAAGGCCATTCCAAAACATTAATTTGATTATCCTCAAACCATTTCTTGACTATTTTGGCAGTATGTTTTGGATCATTATCCTGTTGAAGGACCCAGTTTGGTCCTAAATGGAGATTCTCCGCATCCTGTCTAATGTTTTTCTGGAGTATCTCCAAATATTGCTCCTTCTTCATGGTTCCATCTATCTTGACCAAACTACCTGGACCACTAGCCGAAAAGGAGCCCCAAAACATTAGGCTACCACCACCATGTTTCATTGTGGGTATGGTGTTCTTTGGGTTGTAAGCTTCTCCTTTCTTCCTCCAAACGTAAGAAGCATCCATATGGCCAAACAATTCAATTTTTGTTTCGTCAGTCCACAAAATACTTGAGAAAACGGACTCTGGAGAATTTACATGGGTCCTAGCAAACTTTAGACGTGCTGCAAGGTGTTTTCCGGTGTGCAATGGAGTCCTTCTTGGTCTTCTTCCTTTCAGACCATTTTCATGCAGAGTCCTTTGCAATGTTTGCCTTGATATTTTTATGCCAGAAGACTCCAGATTTTCTAAAATGTCCTTAGTAGTGGTGGTTGGATTTGCATTAACACTTCTTACAATATTCCTGGTGGCTCTAGCAGACAGTTTCCTTTTCCTTCCTCTACCAATCAAGTTGTTTGTTGTGTGGTGGCTCTGGAATTTTTTGATGATGCTCTGTACTGTTGCTGTAGGGACCTCAAATTTCTTGGAAATTGACTTGTAACCTAAACCATCCTTATGTGAATTCGCAATTTTAGTCCTAAGATCATTACTAAGCTCTTTTTTCTTCCCCATTCTAATAATTTTTATTCTTTTATTGGTTTTCAGTAGATATCATTTTAATTTCTGAAAAATGCAAAAAACGAAATGAAATTAATCAAAGGTTGTATAAAAGCATTCAAAATAAGAATCAAACAGGAAACAAACAGTCAGAAATTCGATTAATACTGAAAAAATAAGGGGGTATGATTATTTTTGAACATTGCAGATTTTATAAATAGCTGTATATTTCTTTTATTACAAGTATCCCGAGATTTTAAAATGACGAAAATGATCAGAAGAGGTTTATTAAGAATATGTATCGATATGGACGTAAACAATAAATTCTTACAAAGTTACACATAATAAACTCAATTTTCAAGGTGGGGTATGAATAATATCGGGCACAAGTGTATATATACACACACACACATACTAACAGATCAGTGTCCTGACATTGCCCAAGAAAATAGAATAACCAAAGAAACTCTTGGTCTCAACACTAAACTATTTACTTAGTGCACTTGTCTAGCTTTTATTTGCATTATTCAATGCATAGCGATTTTTAAAATTAAAAACTTACCTGAAGTTGGCGTACAAGAGCATCAGTACGTTTGAACACCTCCTCAGTGACACTGGAGAGTAATAGAAATTCTTCAGTTTGTTGTTGAGTATTAGACAGACAATGTAAACTCTCTGTCAGAGATGAGTGTTTTAATGCAGCAGAGATGACACGTTCTTCCAAGAAATCTGGGTTGATAACATCCCTACAACAGCAACAAAACTAATATTAGAAATCTTATGTTGTTAGAAACAAAACATGTATCATAATAATGATGTGATTACAACTATATCAGAACAAAACAATTATTCTCATCAGATTCCTAACTTTAAGCAACATAGATTTGGTCAGTATTTAGATGGGTGACCTTTTGGGAATCTCAGGTGCTGTAAGTTTGAAGCATGGAAATGGCTGTAAAGTAACTAACTTTCTAATGAAAAAAAACAAAAAGCTTTCAATTTTCCTTCCATGTGTCTAGTGTCAGGTGGAACTTCCATAAACAAAACCTTTTTGTTAGAGCTTCCGAATTGTGGAACACATTACTGGAGGATTGCTTCCCTTCAGATTACAGGTGTTTACAAATCCAACTTCAACAAATACTGTTCATAAACAATCCTCATCTATATATATATAAAAGCGAAAATGTATGTATGTGTGTTCGCTTTTTATGTATGTCTACAAAAGGCTTTTTTGGCCGTGATTCTCGGTTGGCTCACTCCTTCTTAAAACTTTTTATATGCTGCCTAAATAATAATATCTACGACTAAGGAACTCTGGTCACAGCTATCTTTAATTTACCCGACTTTTATAAGCTATTTTCGAGATATTTTTTGATCGCCGCATAGCGGGGAAAACAGAAACTGGCTTCCAGCACAAAACTAGGTCAAACATCACGCGACTTAACGTTCTCATACCTGTTAATTTCGTTTTATAAGCGTCAACTTAACACACTTATCAATTAATCTATTCTCGTGGTCCAGATGGTTAGGTCACAGGTTTTTTTTTTTTTTCCATTTCCTTTCCACCTCTGCATCAAAGGTTCGGGGTTCAAGCCTACCTTTCTACTAAAACTTTTTTTTCTTTTACACCTCCAAACACCCAGCCAACGTTTTTTTTTTTTTTTTTTTTTTAAACAGGGTTGTTTTGATCTACCCCCCAAACACGCATACACCTTCAAATACCCGGGCAACACCGGGTACCCCTCGCTAGTCCATCTATATATATGAAAGCGAAAATATGTATGTATGTGTGTATGTTTGGATGTTTGCTAAAAACTTTCAACAGACGCGATGAAAATTCACAAACTCGGTATCACATTGAAGCTCCATCCTTTGCTCGAAAAATATTGAAAAATTGGCCAAAAACGTTAACTTTTTCACCCCGAAATCGACAATTTTTGACAGGGGGGGGTCAACAAAAACGGTCCTCTTGTGACAATGACCGATTCTACGCATGCGTCAGATGACGTCGTGACCTGATTTACTTTAAATAGTTGAAAAACCGAACGCGTTAGCTCAGTTGGTTAAGGCCTTGGTTCATTATCTAAACGTTTTGGGTTCGAATCGTGGTGTGAGATGTTTTTTTTTTTTTTTTCGATTTTTTAAATTTAAATATTGAACCAAACCAGTGTAATTTAAGTCATTTTTCACGTAATGTTTGTTTTTCTGCTTTTTTTTTTTTTTTTTTTTTTTTACTTTGTTTATTCTTAGCGACACCCAAAAACACCCGGGTACCCACCAATTTTTAAAATTTTAATATCGAAACAGGCTTATTTAAGCCATTTTTCACCTGTTCGTTTTTCTGTTTTCATCGTTCGTTTGCCTTAAGTTAGTTTTTTTGTGTTTTTTTTTTATTGTTTGATCCCCGCATAGCGGGGAAAACAGAAACTGGCTTCCACAACTTGATGTTGTCGCACCTGCTAATTTCAGTTTATGAACGTCAACTTAACACTTATCAATTCATCTGTTCCTGTGGTCGGCATGGTTAGGTCGCAGGGTTTTTTTTTTTTCCATTTCCTTTCCACCTCCGCATCAACTTTTACACCTCCAAACAACTGGCCAGGGTACCCACACTAGTATATATATAAAAGCGAAAATGTGTGCATGTTTCTATGTATGTATGTGTGTTTGTATGTCTCGCAAAAACTTTCGACACGGGTCACGGATTTTCGCCAGATAGTATCATTTTAAAGTTCCAACCTTCGCCTGACAAATATCGAAAAATTGGCCAAGAACATCAATTCCTTCACCCTAAAATCATCAGAATGTACAGGGAGGGGTGCTGACAAAAATTATCCCTTCATTTTCTCTGCTCCTACTACTACGATATTGATGTCATGTTTGATCTAGAAAATGTTGACGTTAGTTTAAAACCATCTGCAAGTGTTTTTAAAGGTTTAATTTTATCCGTTCTCAGTTGTATGTCTCTTTGGCGTAGGGGTAACGTGTCGGGCATTTTTTTTCCACCTTAGCCTCGATGTTTCAGGTTCAAGCCTGTCTTTCTACCTAAACTTTTTTTCCTCTTTTACACCTTTTTTTTTTTTTATGTTTGTTCACTGTTTTGCTTTGTATTGGTTTTTCCAATTTTTCTTAACATTGTGTTTTTTTTTTTATAACATTAAAACAGGGTCACCCTCTCCTACATACACACTCCCAAACACCCGGGCAATGCCGGGTACCCCCGCTAGTAAGTAATAAAACTTAGTTCATTCCATTAAGCAGTTTCAATATTCCCATATTCTTCATCTTTCAACTGACAATTATTCCATCTCATTAACCTTTATCCATTAGTTGCTTTTGGCCTTGATTTGTTGTGACTCATAAAAAAATAAAAAATTAAACTATATTTTTTAAAATTGAAAAAAAAAAAAAGTATTTTGAATCATAGATTAAATAGTGTGATACTATGACAGGCCAAGAATTCCCCACACACAACAAAGAATGTTTGAAAAATGAGAAATGACTCCATAATAAAGAAATAAAATGGATAAGTGAGTGAAATTGGAAAGGCTGACAAATCTTTTAAACTCTCCAGATGCCTGATGGTTGGTAGTCAGTTTCCAAATGGTTAGCTGAGTTTGGTTTGGTTGTTTTGTTTTATGGCATATCAATCCTTTTCGGATTTTTTTTTTTAATGCCGAATCCAGTTATTTTATAAACAATTTTTATTCTTCAAATTCTTTATATCTTCACATTTTTATTTGTAGAGTTTTGTTTGGTTGTTTTACGGCATATCAACCTTTTTGGGTTATTTAATGCCGAATCCACTTGTTTTGGAAATAGTATTCATGTTGCATCCAAGTTATTTTGCAGAAGGTTTTTATTCTTCAAGCTCTTTGTATCTTCAATCGCTAGTTTGCAACATTTGATTTCATTGTTTTATAGTGGATTTTATCGTTTTTGTTTCCTGTAGAACATAAATGAGTTTCGCAATGGGAGAGGAAAAAGGGTTACAGTATTAACGTTTAGTACGTTTTAAGTTAAAAAACCAGTCAGGAAGTGGAGAAGATATAAAGAGAAAGGGGAAATGAGAAGACGGAAAAGGTGGGTTGTTGTTTTTGTAGAACATAATTAAGTTTTGCAAAAGGAAGTAGAAAAACAAAAAGCATTAATGTAAAGTGCATTTCGTCTTAGGAAGCCAATATCTTTCTTTTTTTTTTAAAGGAGTACCACTTATCAAGGCCCAGAGACCACTCAAGGATAAGGGTCAATGCATTTACAGTAGTCAAGGGGAACATATCAGTCATCGTTAGTAGTGGAAATTTGATAAATTGGGTTACTTAAGGGGATGGTTCATCAAGAATTTGTTTATGTTGGACTTGAAGACAACCATATTGTAGTCAGTTGGAAAGCAGGAAAATGGAATAAAGTTCCACAGGCGTGCAGTTCTAAGAAAGAAGCTTTGTTTATGGAATCTAGGTTTAGGTTTAAGCACAGATAAAGAGTGGAGTAAATTATTGATAGTGGTTTCAGCTAGACGAGTGTTTTTCGTGAAAATCAGGCCAGGGGAAACTATAGATTGGAGCTCAGATGAGCACTTGCCATGAAAATAACAATAAAGCAGAGACAGGCTCACAACGTCTCTTCTGTGGGAAAAAGGTTCCAGGGAAGAGAAAGGCACCCCCACTAGGCAACAAAGTCTATTTTGAACTCTGTCAAGGTAGGATAAACCGCTTCTAGCAGCTCCTGCCCAGATGTGGCAACAGTACTCCATCCTTGGACGCACTTGGCTCTTATACATGTAGAGAATTGCATCAGCAGTGAGATATCTACTGGAACAGTAGAACAGTCCCACCATTTTCCCAGCAGCCCTGGCAACAGATTTGATGTAAGTGCTCCATCTCTGATCAGGAGTAAAGGTCAAGCTCAGAAGTTTGTCAAAACAGAGCCTCTCTAAAATGAGAGCCATTCATTTTAATTGATGCCAGATGGGGATCAGAGCGTTGATGATGAAAAGATAGAAGTTTGGTCTTAGATGCATTAAAATTAACCAGCCAACTCTTTCCCCATTGCACTACATGCTCCAGACAGCCTGATCTGGTAGCACCAGGGTTAGCTGAGAATGGCTGATAAAACATCTGGCAGTCACCATTTCTGCTGATCAGCTGAGGGTTAATGAAAAAAAAGACTGGACATTTAGGATTTCTGGATAAAACTAAATATATTTAGGAGCTAGAGTTCAACTTCATTCAAAAACATACATTGTGTCTCTTATGTTTAACTACAGAAATCTCCCATGACTGAGACAGTCATTCGATGATTGTCTAGAGGCGAACTTGTAATATTATAGACATCCCCTCCTCCTCAAAGCAAAAGCCCCAGCGAGCATTAGGAGGTGATTTAGCAGAAAGGGAAGGGTTGTCAGAAGAAGAAAGAGTCATAATCAAACATAATAGAAAGAAAATCAGATGAACATAAGATGGTGACTTTGCATTTTTCTTTTTACAACTCTTTTTCACCCCAAACAAGGAACATTGCCTCTTGGAACGTTAGAGGCTACTATTTGGGGGCGTGTCTAACACGACTATGGAGAGTTGATCAGTGAGAAGTCTGTTCACGTTACATTTAAACTTTTACAAGTTAGTAAAGTCAAGGTAGAAGGAGATAGGGAGGGAATTATAAAGTCTAACAGTCCGAGGGAAGAAACTATTAGAGCAAAAGGCCTTCCAGCATCTAGGTACCTAAACAGGGGTGTGATTTTGCTGATGGTCAGGTTAGTCGGGAGTATGTCCGTTAGGAGGGCACAAGTGCAAGGAGTTCATCAAAGTACATTCTATTAAAATACTTATGAAACAGGTAGAGGGATACATCATTGCAGTGATGGGATAAAAGTTTGAACTTGGCAGATAGTGCAGGACCTATTAGATTTGAGACTCTTTTTTAGACCATGTATAAGAGTGAGAGACTAACGATAGATGCATCAGTCTAGATGTCGCAACAATACTCCATGCGTGGACAAATTGTGGGTTTTGTTTTGAACACATCTTGTAAAGCAGTGCATGAACACAAATATGAGACAACATGGCCAAAATCAGAACAAGAATACGAAGACAAAATCATAACACATGAACTTTTGAGGTTGATAGTCATTGAAGGACTGACATATGGTCTTACAATAATACGTTAGATTTAGTAGATGCAACTAATCTAAGCAAAAGGAACTTTAAAATGACACAGTTCACTTATCTGAGTATGGTTTCCATTTATCTTCATTTTCTCCTTGTTATTAGACCTATGTCATGAGGGCAGTTGAGGATTGTGCAACAGTTTCTTTGGGGTTTTTTTTTGCACCATAAATTCCTGAGTTTCTTTGTTATCGTAGCAAAATTTGAAAATCAAAATCTGAATTTTAAATAAAGCCTGTGGTATCTACATTATTGTCATGTCATAGTAATGAACATATCCCAAAATTACGAAAAATAATAAGGTAGAAAATTAATTATTAACGAACATAGTTTTTGAAGAAAATTAGCAAAAATCGAGTTTTGTTAAAAAAAAGAAAAAAAAAAAAAAAAAAAAAAAAGAAATCCATACAAAAGTTTGTATTGTAACAAGGGAGATAATTATTTTCTGACTTTAACATGGCAATTAAGTAGATACCATTGGTTTTACTTGAAATTTAATATTTCGATGTTCGAATTTCGCTCTAAAAATAAAGTAGTACTAAAACAATAACCAAAAAGGACTTGGAAATATAATTAGCATTTATTTTATAAATGATCTCAATGACATTCTAATTTAGAATTATTTTTGATTAAAAGAAATTATTTCCATCATGAACATCATTGTGGTGTATTTTATGTGATTAGTAAGAGTAGTTCCTTGATCTCTAGGCAGACACACATTTGTAAACCCAAAAGCAGCTCAATTTTACAGGTACAAAAATGTATGCAAATTGGAGATTGGTACACTTGCAGCTCTCCCTTATAATCACATTCTCTAGGCATCTTAGCTCCGTTCTGACTCATTTTTGCAAAGTTCTGTAAAACTATTTTGTGATGGCACATCATTCTGTTTGAATGTCCTTTATTTCCATCTTAGTATGTGAACATATATTTTAGAATGTGTTGGTCATTCATTCTTATGGTATGAGGCCAGATAACTAAAGTAGCCATTTCATACTCATTGTCTTAATAGGTATAGATTTTACCTTATTAAAGGATTCAAAAATTAAAAAAAAACACACACACATATCTTAAGCATTTTAAAATCAAGTGAAACCTAACAGTTAAGTTATTACTATCAGTGATTTCAAATCAGTCTAAAAAGGGAGGTAATTCTTAGCAAATATCTTAAAAATTGAAACATTTTTTAACAACTAGCTCTCACTACCCAACATTGCCTGCAATTATTTTTAAATGGAAATATAAAAATGATTAGGAATAGTAAAGAAAGAAAAGAGAGACAATAGAAAAGAGAAAGGAAAGAATTTTTTAAAAATCTTCTTACCTTATACTTGGTCTCAATTGAGGAGGTGGTCTCATTGACACCTGACGTAATTTTCGCATAATCTCCAAAGGTAATTTTATTCTTGGTAATTTGTGCATCTTTGCTCTCTCAGTATCATCTTGTTCATGAAGAGACGTTATTTCTTTGGCAGGAATCATTTTGTCACCTGAACGAGACTGCCACACACATCTATAAAATAAAAAAATTAAAAAAACGGTTATAAAATGAGTAATCTACCCTACTGAATTTTTACATTGGTCTTTTGTTATTCTTTCAGCTGGTTATCCCTCCTTCCATTATCTTATTACTAGGGCTAGGACAACAGCATATTTTTTTCCTCGACTTGACTCTCAAGTGTGTATCTGTTCATATCTTATATACTTTTATATAGAACGATATGATTCTCAGTTGATTAACTGTGTCTGATATATACTCGAGAGTCTAAACAATGATAAGAATATTCTGTTGTAATAACCTTACTTATTATCTCATACTCCCTTCCTCTCATGATCAAAACACAATTAGCCTTTGGTGCACTTTTTCAAATATAAAAAAACAATTGGAAACTTTAAAAAGATGGAAGCAGCACATATTCTTTATCTGTACTAAAACAATTGCTTTCTTTCATTTTTTTTTTTTACTAAAAGGATGTATTGATGCCAAACAGGCACCTTTTATATTTTAAATTCTTCATATATATATATTATAAAATAAAAATTACAATTAAATTTACCAAAATGATCCAAGATGGTAAAACTAAAGTATATTATAAATATTAAAGAATTAATATTTATAAAGTAATCTCAACCAGATGTGAAAGCTCGTAAACTACCCATTCATGTGAAATCACCTTTTTCTTCAACATATTCTCTCTGCTTCACTTTTTGTTATCAAGTAAGATCTTTGACTTACTTGCAGTTTCATCAAATACTTTTGTATGCAAAATCCGATCCCGCATTTTGTTGATTCCTACCCTCTGATGAGAAGGAAAGTATTTCTTCGAAACTCCGCGGATTAAGAACTATCCTCATATTAAGTGTTCCCTTTTCAGATTAAATATGTTTTTAACTCTTTTTCAAAGTGTTTTTTTAACATGTTTTATTAACTATTTGCTCTTATATATATATTTTAGCACTGGGATGATGAATCAGAATTGGGAATCTAAAAAAATTGTGCCTATTTTCCAATACCAAAAACGATTCCTTTAATTACCTTATTTTATTTGATTTTGTTTAAAAGAAAAACTTCCACTGCTGGTAGTAATAAAATAATAATTATTCATTGATGTTAAAGTACCAGTAAAACTAAAATCTATAGACCCCCCCCCCAACATATACGCACGTTTAACATGTGTTTTTACGATAATTAGGAAAAATAACTTCACAGTTAAATATTTAGAGATTCATAAAGAATCGGAATCTGGAATTTAGTACGCAATCTGGAATTGTATCGAAACCTGGAAAAATATTAGAATCGTCCCATCACTAATACATAAAAAAATACTCCTAAGAAATACCAAAAGGGCATTGGTGATGCTGTAAGAAAAGAATTTAAAACAAATAATTCATACATTTATTTATTGCGGACTATTATTCTCATCTTGTAGTTGTTTTTTCACAACGTTTCAGCCAACTGGTTACTGCAACGGGAGAGGAACTCCGAATCTCTTAACTGCATTCTCAGCCATTACTGTCTTCCATAGTTGTTGTCATCAACTAAGCATAATTGTTGAGGATGCAGTTAGAAGATTCGGTGTTCCTATCCCGTTGCAGTAACCATTTGATGAAGGCCAGAGGAATAGTTGGCTGAAACATCATGAAACAACAACTAAAAGATGAGGATAATAGTCCGCAATAAATAAATACTCATCTCAATCATGAATTCCAATTAATTAAAACAAATAATTCATAGTTTACAATGGGATATTTTAAAACATTTCATTTACCTTCAAAACTAGATTTCAATCACTGTTCCTAAAAAGTACTTTTTTTTTTTAAAAACTAAATGGAGACTAGATTTATTAAAAGATGGAGGAGAGGAATATGGTGAATTGTTTTTCTTTTTTGTTTTTGAAAATCATTTTCTCAATATTATGTTTCTGAATTTTTGAGATAAGGATTGATTATTTGTATTACTTAGATTCTTTGGATTACTGTTCTCATCTTGTTATTCTCATATTTCAGTCACTGTAACCTCCAACCTTCTTTAGGTGTATCCTATTGAACTCGCGGAATTTTTTGTCTGTAAGGAGCCATGCCATAGTACTTGTAGACTTTTCAGATTTACCTGATGATAGCTCTAGTTATTTTGGCTCTCTTATGACTCTTCTCATCAGAGTTGTTTAGTGCTATTTTTATGATACCAAATCATTCAGTAGAGAAAGAAAATCTAATTGTAGCTACACAAAATAAAACTCATTTTAAACTGGAGTTTTACTTGACAGTAATATCCTTCTGTTGAGACCACACAATTAACATGAAAGCCAGTGTTGAAATCAAGCTCTGAATCTGGATGAAGAAAATGTGTAGATGATCATGGCACGTTCACACATCTAGTGTTGCAGAAATGAAGATCAGAACATTCAGAGCTTTCCCTTATGATAACACTCTCTTGACTCTTGTGACTATTTGTTTTGCAAAGTTCTGTAATGCTGTTTTTGTGATGGCAAATCATTCTATTTGAAAGTCCTTTATTTTGTAGATCTGTCTTAGTATGTGTATATCTGTTTTGGAATATGTTTGCAGGAAGAATATCGAAGAAGAACATTGTTACTAAGACACCAGTGGGTTACTTCCCTTTGGGCAGTGAAACCCAGACAATAGTACGCGAAAGCATGCTTCCCCGATGGTGGGTTGAATCCCATGTGGGGGAATGTAAAGTGACGCTATCCTTATCGGTAATCCTTTCTTGCATGGTAGAGACAACTCACCAGAGTAAGAAAAACCATACTAGCTTGCATGGTAGAAATTCTACCCAGGTTATGAGTTAATGAACATTTGTATTGTTTGTCATTGTGAATGTTGTATGTCCTTTGCATTTGTCAGTGTATTCAATAAATGTTTATATTTGTACTCAAGCTCAGTCTAGTTAATAATTGTACATAATTTATGCTTGTTAAGTATTTTCTATTTCAGGTTAATTAACTAATAGACACTAATACTTACATGTTATTCATTCATTCTCATGATGTGAGGCCAGACAATCAGAGTAGTGATTTGAGAATCATTGCCTCAACAGATATAGATCATTAAAATCATAGCCCTATGACAAGATCAAAGAGTTTCTTCTTTTAAATAAAGTTATACAAAAACTCCGATTAATGCAATTATTTTTTATAAGATATTTTACATTATCATCAAGGATCTGATCTGCATAGTAAACATATTTAATCTTGTGTAATCATCTTTTGCAGACTGTTATCCTCATCTTCATAAGATTTCAAAAATGAAAAAATAATATATAATGCCATTTGGTACGGATCCGACAATGGAAGATCAGATAAGAGCACAAAATATAAAACCATAAAATCCAATCTTGATTTCCCTTCAGGGCCGGTGGTGCAGTGGATAGAGGCGTTGAGCCTCTATGGTTCCAAGTGAGCATTGTCTGACGATAGTGATTTCTGATAGGAACTACGAATCTTCTAACTGCATCCTCAGCAATTATGCTTAGTTGACGACAACAATCCTACCAAAAGCAGGCCAAAGGATTAATTGGCCAAAAATATGGTGAGACAACAACTATGGAAGGCAGTAATTACTGGGGATACAGTTACAAGACTCAGCATTCCTATCCCATCACAGTTAACCAAGAAGGCTAGAGGATAAGTTGGTTGAAACGTGATGAAACAACAACTATTAAGATAACAGTCTGCAAAAAATTAATACACAAATTATGAAGCCTCATCTCAAAGGATTCCAAAAAATAAAATACATAACATTTACTCTTGCATGAAGGAGTCCCAAATAATACTTTACCTTTGTAGCAGTTTGGATTTCAATAAATGATCACATATAAATTCTTGTGGTGTTTTTTCTGGTCCTTGATAAAGGAGTTGTAGCATTGTGCAAGCAAGCACTGATAAGCCAAGGGCTAAATCAGCAAGAAATGGTAGGCCACACGATACTTCCTCAGCTGACTCCTACAAAAAGAAAAAAAAAAAAAAATGTTACAGAATAAAGAAATATATCAAAGAATACAAAGTCAAATTAAATGAAATAAGATAATCTTGAAAATGGAATGATTTAAATATGTGAAGTCACTTTAATCTAGTAATTTCTGTTATAGTCAGCTAACATACTTCCTAACTTCCAGTGTTGCACTACTGGAAGCGGTAACAAGGCAAATCAGATCCTTCACTTTATTGTTCTTCAGTATTCCTATTGTGAAGTAATTTATTGAAATAAAATATAAGAAAAGGACATTATTAAAAAGTATACAATCAAAATTTTAAAAATTATACAGATAAAAATAACAATTAGTTATTTGCACTTTTAATAACAAAACAAAAATATATGAGTTTTTATTTGAAATTTTATTAGAAATATATGTATATGAAATTATAAAAATAATTTGTTTTAATTTTATTTGAATTTATATAATAAATATATGTTTATAAAAGTATAAAAATAAAACTATCGAAATCAAAATAACAAAATTTCCAAAATCATAAAAAAAAAGTTTAATATTCCAAAAATAGTTTAAAAAGATTTAAAATATTTTCAATAATTCTTTTAAAAAAATAAAACTAATTTCAATAATTCTTAATTAAAATAAGACTGAAAAAACGTTTCCATGATTATTAAATATAAAAAGAATGATTGGAAAAATGTAATGAAAGAAAAAAAAGAGTATATAACTGAATTTTTTTTTTTTTTTTTTTTTACAAGGTGATCACCACTTATCAAGGCCCGGAAGCCACTCAGGGATAAGGTTATTGCATGTACAGTACGTTAACTGAAATTTGATTATAATATATACTATATATACCCTGATCAAATAATTCTGATGGAAAAGTAAAATAATATCAATTTTTTTTTTTTTTTTTTTTTACATTTTCACCCCCAAACAAGGCACATTGCCACTTTGGTGTAGGGGGCTACTATCAGGGGCAACAACTACTGGGGTACTATGTAGGGAGTTGGGCAGCAAGATGTCGGTTCACGTTGCATTTGAACTTCTGCATGTCAGTACAGTTGGGGAAGCAGTGACCGGGAATGGAATTTCAAAATCTAGCGGTTCTGGGGAAGAAACTACTGGAGTAGAAAGATCTTTTACATCTAGGGATCTTTACAGTGTGGGGGTGGGATTTAGCAGTCTGTCGGGTTTGTCGAGGGTGTTCACGTCGTGGAGGCACAAGTACTTGCAGTTCGTCAGAGAATTCACCATTAAAATACTTGTAGAACAGGCAGAGGGATGCAACGTTTCGTCGATGGGACAGAGGCTGAAGCTTAGATACCAGTTCAGGGCCTATCAGATTTGCGACTCTTTTGAACCATGTCAAGGAGCGAGAGACTAGTAGCAAATGCACCAGCCCAAATATTATCCACTTTGAAGATGGTTAGTTTTACCAAAATACTGATCAACATTGGTCTTACCAAAAAATAATTTAAATTAAAAAAAAATATGTACTAAAACATTTTTGGTATTATTCAGAACTCTTGACATTTTATTATAAATTAAATGGTTATGATTTTATTGAAAAATGTTTATAGATATTCTTTAAAAGGTCAAGGAAAAAAATATAAACACTAAATCAAAATGATTGATAACAGATGAAAGAGACTTAATAGAGGGCAGAGAAATTTGAAAAAACAAAAAGAAATACAAAAAATAATTTAATTATGTCTAAAAAACAAAAAAAAAGATATGGAAATTTAAAAGAAAAATGTGTAAAAATAAAGTTTTACAAATTTACATCTTGAAAAAATTATCACAAAAAAATAAATAACATGTAATGTCAGAATGATGAGTATTTTTTAAAGAATGAATTCAGGAAATAAATTCATAAGGAAAATGTTGGTATCTATTTGATGAAATATTTGAGAAAATTTCAGTTTTATATTCATATGTATTTTATGAGATTGTAGTTTTATTCATTCTATTAAAATTTATTTATTTTTATGAAAAGTTGAAATTAGATAATTTATTCAATTATGATATTTTTAAAGAACCATAATAAATGAAATTTAACATTATGTAAGAATTAATGAACTGGAAAAAATTAGAAAAAATATCAAATTCCTTACAAAAATGCATATAAAACTTTCTAAAAAAAGCCAAGTAAATGTTAATTTATATAAAAATTTTTCTTCTTGATTAAAACTTTTATTAGCAATAAAATATTTTGATGCTTCATTATTAGTATGAAATTCAAAAATCGAAATATTGAATTTCAAATAAAACCAATGATATCTATTTATGCCACAGTAATGGACATATCTAAAAATTATGAAAAATGATAAATTAGAAAATTAATTATTGATGAAAATAATTTTCAAAGACAATTAGTGAAAATTGAGTTTTGCTAAAACAAAAACAAGAAAAAAAACAAACAAGAGTTTGACTTGTAACAAGGGAGGTATGTATTTTCTGAAATTCTAAGCCACTTTAGCAAAACTCAATTTTTGCTAATTATCTTTGAAAACTTTTCATTAATAATAAATTTTCTACCTTATTCTTTTTAGTAATTTTTGGATATGTTTATTACTGTGATGTGACAATTAAATAGATACCATTGGTTTTACTTGAAATTCAATATTTCAGTATTCACTCTAATAACAAATAAGTACAACTATTTTTCTTAGAAATGCTGAATAAAAACAATAATGAAGAGAAAATTAAAAATGGTGGATCAAATCAAAGGAGTAGCAAGTAGAAGCAAGGGTAATTGAAAACCAAGCAAAATGAAAAATTATTTTGTACTTACTGTGAAGTGATTCTGAAAAATAAAGAAATGTAATCAAGATATAAAATAAGAATCTAAAAATCCTATATAAAAAATTAGTAATACTTGAAATGGCTTAAAAAAAAAATTTAAAAAAAGAAAAAAAAAAGGGGCATTTTTTTTTACTGAGCCAATAACTGTTAAATCATCTCCATAGTTCAAAGTATCTTTAAGAAGAGTCAGAATTAAAAATATCAATTATACAAAACAGTGTTCATTTGAAATTTTACATATCAAGACTTTTCTTTTTTTTTTTATAGTAAAAAGGATTGTACTATTTGCACTACTATTCTCATCTTGGTTGTTATTTCATTTACCTCCTTTCCAGAAGGTTAAACACAAACACAAGGTCAAGTGTACGTTTGATGAAAGTGTTTTTGAGAAATGCACTGTATTCGAACTTGGCATATCCAGGTTTTCAGTCCATTTTGTTAGCTACCACCACCCATCATCTTGATTGTCATATTCACATTTTAACAAATGTATTCTCTGACTTTCAGACGAACCTATCCAAACTGGGGAATCTTTATGCCAAAGTCAGAAACCTGTACAGAACTTTGAACAAACTCCTTTATTTAATCCATGTAAGTAGATTGATCTCATCCTTCCAGCTACAACAGGAGAGAGATATTTATATAACTAATTTTTAATCAATGCTATTTATTAAGCAATTACAGCAAGTACAAATCTTGAGAGCCCTCAATCTATTTTTATCTATATCTATCTAGAATTACTATTTTTATTGGTAAAAACAAAACAACAAAAAATTTATAATAAAAATAGTAATTTTAAGGTAAAAAGTAATAGTACAAGATATCAAAACAAAATTAGGTTTAAGCCTTTTAAAATCTATCATAGAATTTTTTTATATAGACCAAGGACTAATGGTTAACAGTATTAGTTATTAGTAGTAATAGTTTAATGGCGGTTGGAGATTCATTCCTTACTAGAGATAATAATAACTAAGAACAAGATAAATTAACACTTCTATCTAGTCATGGCTGATAAAATGAGAACAATCTACCTTCAAAGAAAAAAAAAAGAGAGAAAATGGTTTAAACTGTAAACAAAGATTTACAAGTTCGACTAGATGAAACCCAAGGTTGGAGGTTACATCAGAAAAACGTGAATATAAGATGAAAATATGATGTATTATCTGGATTATTTAGACTATTGTTCTAATCTTGAGTGCTATTCTCACCAAGTTTCAACCGATGTAACCTTGGACCTTCTTCATGTCTACCTTGGTCTTTTTGTTGAACTCTGGGAATCTGCATAGAATTTCAAACAGAACTATATAATCCACTTTGGGTAGTATGCTCTTATCACATCAGCCATGATTGGGTTATAGTCTTAAGTAATTTGTAATTGTATTCTTAGTATCACCCACACTGAGAATTGAACCTTCAACCCCCAAAAGAGTGTCACTTACAACTAAATTTTACTTAGTACTTTATTTGTTATGCCATATATTCTTGTGGATGAAATAAAATAAAAACAGTAGTGTGAATAATCTAAAGATTAATTATCAATCCTCATCATTTTTTTTTTTTTTTTTACAAGGGGGTCACCACTTATCTAGGCCCGAAGGCCACTCAAGGATAAGGGTTATTGCGTGTGCAGTAATCAAGGAGATAGTATTGTAGTAATCATTAGTATTGGGGTTTTTGATAGAGTGTCTTACTTAAGGAGGCGGTTTGTCAGGAGTTTGTTTACGTTGGACTTGAAGACGTCCAAGTTGTAGTCAGGTGGGAAACAGGCAAGTGGCAGAAAGTTCCACTGGCGTGCAGTTCTAAGAAAGAAGCTTTGCTCATGGAATAAATAATTTTACCAAGAATTCTTCATAAGTTTTGGTTTCGATTATAGCTGAAGGAACTCAAGTTATATATATGCACACACACATATTTTTTCATAAGTTTTGGTTTCGATTCAAGCTGATGCAACCAAGTCATATGGATATATACTTTTTATTTTTGAAACCGCAACTTTATAATATATAAAAAAATCAATAGAACATTAACTCTATAATAATATATACAAAATCTTCAAGAATTAAAATATCATATTTAAGCGTACTTTATGACTGAGCTACACCAGGTGTCCCTGCTAACTGAGATAAATATTTTTGCAGTTTTAACAAAAGAGCTACAATAATATCAGAGCATCTTCTATTTATGCTGAACATCTATAGAATGTCAACATCAATATATTACATATGAATGTGTCCCGTGGAATTTCCACAAGTCCCGCTAGTTAGTTAATAATTTATTATTATTGCTTGAAGTGAAGATCGAACCTTCAACTTCCAAAAGATTGTCACCTCATACTAATTTTTACATAACACCTAAATCAGTTCTAAGTGATCTTCTTATGTATGTTGAAGATTCAATCTTCACTACAGGCAATGTTAACTAAGAATCAAATAAAAATTACTTAAAACTTCTACCCAGTCATGACTGATGAATGAAATGAGAATAATTCTGTATCATTCCAGAATTAGAAAAGATGCACCCAAAGATGATTGGTGGTTACAAAGTTATATCAGCCGAATCATTGTGAAAATAATATCCAAAATGAGAACACTAGTCTGAATAATAAAAATACAAAATTCTAAATAGTTATTTAAATACTTAAAGAAAGTCATATTTTTGTAAATTTAAGTTTTTCTAAACACAACTATTTTTTTCAAACAGAAGAGTTGCAAACAGTTATAACTAGGGCTATGACAACAGCATATTATTTTCCTTGTTTTGATTCTCAGGTATATATCCATTGAAATCATGTTTTTATGTAGAGTGATGTGATCTTCAGTTGATTAATTGTGTCTAACTGTTGTTGGATATATACTTGAGAGTAAAAACAATGAAAAGAACATGCTGTTGCCATAGCCCTAGTTATAATAGAGGACATGTATTCTTAAAGAATATTGTACACAAACGATTTATATATTAACTCTTCAGATAAAGAATGACATTTTTTAAATAGATAGTAGTCAATTTTTTAATGTGACTTGCATATCACAACAGGAGGTACAATAATTTGTGCATAGTAAACCTACTCAGTGTGCTGCCTTAATGATATGCAACAGGGAACCTTTGCCGGACTTTTTATAATGTATTAATAGTCTACTTCAAAGGTCTTTCTTTTATAGCAATGCAACACCTCTTATTTATTAATACATTACTTTTCACCAAGCCAAGAAACATTGTCACTTTTTAGCATGTTAGGGTGATTATACAGCATTTTCTTTATTTGTTTGAACATAAATTCAAATTTTTATCTTATTGCTATGAATTCACATTTAAATTCAACATTGTTTATTAAAATACAATCCAAATAAAAATAATTAAAATTTTCATTTTCTTTTTACTTTTATCCCCCCCCCCACAAGGTATACTGCCATTGAAATGCATGCATCAGAGATCATATTTTAATCGTGGGACTTTCGTGAGGAGCTGAGCAGTAAGAGGTTTGTTCACATTACATTTAAATTCTTGCATGTTATTTAAACAGGGTGCAGGGAGAGAATTCCAAAGGCAAGAGAGCCAAGGAAAGGAGCTATTAGAATAGAAAATATTTTATCAATTTTTTTCAATTGGCCAATGCGGTTAAGGTTATACATGAAAAATATTCCTAGTTTAATAAAATTCCTAGCTAATATAAGTATTATCAGAAAGAAACTCAAGTGAACTGGATTATATTTGTGCCAATAACATAGAAGAAAAGGAAGTCTAGTCAGAATGAAGTATTGATTTGTAAGATGTATTACTATTTAGATAAAATATAAAAAATTTGATGGACTTAATTTTATATATATATATATATATATATATATATAAAGTAAATTAGTTATCATTAGCTAGCTTAATAAACAAAGAGAGCAATTATTACATCTTGCCATTTTTATAATTGAGCATTTTTTGCATGTCAGTTTATCCCTTAAAAATATTAATATTTTATCACATTTGGTACAATGCATCCTTGGCATGCAAGCTGCAGCAGGAGGGGGCAGCATTCTGATGCTATTACTAATAATAAACACGTGGGTTAAAAAATACTGGACACAATACCACTAAATTTTACAAGAAGCACCCTTGATATAGGCGTCAGAATTCTAGTACTACTACTACTAATAATAATAATAAAAAAACACTTATGGGTTCAAAACTATTAGGCTATTCTACCAAAAGAAGCACTAATAGCCCTCTGCAGAAGCTAAACTATAAACTACTTTTGGGGATGGATTTTTGGCAAATACATTTTAAAATAAAAATTCTGACACATACTTGAGCACGAACTGTCACAGCAAAGCCCCACATTGCTTTATTCGGTGTGTTGTGTTCGCGACCACTGCGCATTTCAAATGAAAAAGTCACTGTATCACCTTCAACCTGAAAAATTACAATATAATAACCAAACTAAGTTAAATGCAAGTAAAATGAAAAAATTCTTTAATTAAACTTTTTAGACAAAGTAAGTAAATAAAAAAAAATCTGTAATGTTTCAGTAGAATATATAAAATTTCGATACTTGTACAGTTTAATCAAGACATTAAAAAATGAAAATATCGGAAGAAAAAAAAGGTTATATTGTACATATCCATTTTTGACTGAAGATCTCAAAAAAAACATTTCGCTTAATTTGATCAAGTAGTTTTTTTTTTTTACAGCAGAAAAACACGTTTTTATGAGAGCGTGTTGAAGTCAGCCATCTTGAAATTTTTTTAACACACCACGGGGAGATAACTCCAGTTAAAGTGCTGACACTCCCTCCCAATCTTTAATATTAGCTTTTCTTCCTAAAAATCGAACCTTTTGCTTGGTATCATAACAAATAGTTTTTCACTGTAAAAAAGAAACTATTTGATGAAATTAAGTGAAATTTTTTTTCAGAGGAGTTCGTTCCATAGTGGATATGTACAATTCAACCTTTTTTTTTTTCAATATTTTCATTTTTTACTGTCTTGATTAAACTGTACAAGTACCAAAATTTCTAACAATGGATTTTTCAATACAGATTATTCTGATACTTTCACATTTAAGGCACCGGATTCCATAAATGTTGGCTTAGGTTTGACCAACAGCTGATGTAAACCGCCGGAATATGCTGAGCATTGATCAAGTTCATCAGCCAACAAAAATGCAGTTTCAAAGCTAATAAAAATCGAAGTAGACAACTTTTAATAAATTAGAAGGAAAAAAAATTGAGCTTTTAATGAAGCACAAATTTTATCAGTCCAACTCTAACTCTAAAAAAAAAAAAAAAAAAAAAAAGTCAAGCTTTCCTAAAAATTCTTACAATTTCTCTTTAAAATAAAAACTAAAAAGAAATTCAAACGTTTTCCTAACAAAAAAAAACATTAAAAAGAATTTTTTTTTTCTTTCTATTTATTTAAACAAAATTTTTTTAAAAATTATTCATGAAAATTACAGTAGGGTGTTGTTATATTTTATTTTATTGTTTTTTCATTTTTTTTTTATAAATTGTAATTTGTATCTGCTAAATGTTATTTTTTCATCCTAGTGTTTTTAAATTTGATTGGTGCTAAGGATATTTCGGAAATCCTGTGTGCTAAGTGCAAAAGTACCATTATTTAACTTAAAATCTTGCTGTTTTTTTATTAAATTGAAAATACTATATTTTTAATGAAACTTTTAGACAAAGTAAATAAAGACAATTATGTAATGCTTCAGTAGAATATATTTTAAATTACGTCAAAGATTATGTTCAAAAGCCAATAATGATTTTCATTTTATAATAAAAATTTTATTATAAAATGCAAATCACTATTGGCTTTTGATATCAAACAATGTCAAATAAAATACTAGGCTGTGTAATTAAAGTTTTTATACATAAGTGCAGCAGTTTTCTACAGTACAAAGGGAAAATTATTTGACAGATCAAGTAAGGGAAATTATTTTCTGCTAATGTTTGAACTAGTCATTTTTTCAAAATGTTTTTTTGAATGTGGAAATTTGGTATTTATTCCAATATATATATATATAAAAGTGAGTACTATGATTTAATTTTAAATATTTGATAAACTGGAAACCAACCCCATCACACTCTTCCCATGATAAAATTATCAAAGCACACAATCTTACAATTTTACTCCTGAACAGTATGATTAAAATAGAAAAAAATTAAAATAACTAACAAACGAGGAAATTCTTATAAACTATTTTTTTTATTAATCCAAATACTATTAAAAAAAAGTTACCCGAACTAAATCTTTTGGCCAACCAGATCCCAGGACACTGCGACTTCCAAAACCAAGTATATTTCCACCATACTCAGAAACTTTTTTGGAATTTGTATTTGGTCCACTGTAAATTATCAGCTATAAAAAAAAGAAAAGAAAAATCTTTACAATGAATATTAAATGAAAAGTAAACACCATTTTTGAAATAAAATAGGTCTCAGAATTTTTAAAACTTAACTTGATTTTAAAAAATGGACCATTTTTTTTGAGAACCAATATCATTTTTGTTTTATCATGTACCTCAGATTTTTAATTAAAAATTTGTTAAATAATTGATTATAACTTTGTCAACCAGATATAAAATATACAAAACATGGAAAACAAAGAAAAATTTATTGCCAACAACAAATTTGATCAAACTAAGTTGGTTTCTAGTAATTTATATTTGTATTATTCAAACTATTCTCATCTTGAGTGTTATTTGCACAATATAACCTGCAACCTCCTTTAGGTGTATCTTGCTGAACTTTAGAATTTCAAGTAAGAAATCAGTTTCATATAAAAATTTAACATAAAATAACCATCAGTTCCAAATGATTTCCACATTTTAGGGACAATCACAATTTTTTTACCACTAATCTTATTTAATCGCTCCAAAATCGAAAATTAAGCAAAATACTGGTAGAACATTGTTTTTGCATGATTGTTGACATATTTGATGTGTTGCTACCAACACGTTGTTTAATTTTCGATTTGGAGCTATTATCAAGGGTATTCATGTAGGGCTTATGAGCAGCCATTTCTTTGTTTTAACTTTACAGGATGGATACTAGGTTTATTTTGAACAAAAAAACATTTACAATAAGTTTAAACACAAATAATTTTATCCATATAGGTGTAAGAGTAACTTATCTTGCATTTGGTAATATATCTTTATTGCATATTTGCCTTTTTATCTTTTTCTGTCAGTTACAGTAACAAATACCCAAATGTCAGTGTTCATTTTGAGGAGCAAGATACTTTTAAATAGAGATATAATTTATTTATTTAATTCAACTAACTTTTAAATGCTTTTTTTTTAATCCAAGATTTTGATAAACTTATTGTAAGATTTTCATCTATATTTTTCACTTGCGTTTAAAATGAAAAATACAATAAAACATTATTTCAGAAGAAGCTGATGACCAGATGAGTATCAAGTTGGCACCAACAAAATTTAAAAAAAAAACTTGTCCAGAGCATTTTAAATCTTTTAATGATCAACTGTGAACTTCCTGAGAGGTGCCGTAGAGACGTTTGGCAAATAGGTGTGAAAAGATTTGCTCAGGTAAGTGAACTCTAGAATGTTTGAACTCTAGAATGTTTACTATAATTGAAAAATACAAAAATATGAATTAGACTCGGAGACTCAATGTTAAATCTGGATTTATAACATGTGGTATCTATGGCTTAGTTTTAGGTTGTAAATGAACAACTTCTAACAAATAAATACATCTATGTTTCAGGCTTTTGGTTGTTTTTGTCAAGACAAAATTTTTTAAAATCGTTTTTGAAATTAGAAATTAGCCTAATATTTTCTCCAGATTCCAATACTATAAAAAGTTCTGATTTTTTCCATTCTCAATTCCGATTAATTGTCCCAACACTATATATAAAATTTCCAGGTTGGTATCTGGAGGCATGTTTAATCTACTGGGAGAGATGCACCCTCAGTCTTTGTTAAGATATGCATCTTGAAAAAAGGAACACTGATGTAAAAACATGAGGTTTATCATCTGCTCCGTTTTATGGCAGCCATTGCACCGATTGAAATCAGCAGTTGTACTAAAATGTGGTTGGTTCTACACAAAGCCTTCACCACTATAAACTAACCATCTGTAAAGAATTCCAAACAACTTGGTTGTTGTGGCAAACCTCCTATGTAGAGGAAATATTCATTATATATATATATATATATATATATAGTTTGGATTTTAGAGCTACAACATTTAACAAATTTTAAAACAATAATTATATTGGGAAAAATGGAGGCCTTATCAAGGCAAAAAGGATTTAAGAAAATTTGACAATATATTCAATATATAAGCTTTGTAGAAAATTTAAGGTACCATCATTTTCAGATAGTGCAAGTGGGGGTGAGGGGGTACTTAAGGAGGGTAGCAATAGAATTGCATTCAAAATAAAAATGAACTTAACCATTTCAGGATCAGTTTTTAAGATGACAGATGATCGTTAAGTTAGATACCCCCACCCCGAGTTATTTCCTAAAAATGATTATGCACACACAACACATAACTTGACAACAGCTCACATTCCAAAGTTATTTTTCAAGTATTCAAGTTAGAATTGATAATAAAGAGAAATATTTTAACATACCTTATCATAATCATACTGTGATGAACATCTTGGATCAAACCTCAAATAAAGACATCGAGCACCTGGGATGTGAACTGTTTCTTTGAATTTATAGTTGTCACGGACTGGATGAATTGTCTCAACAGTTTTTCCAGAAGCCCACGGAGCAGGGATTTTTAGTCCAGCTAAAAACCCTTGCTCTTCTTCATCTTCAATTTCTACACTGTTTATCAGAAACAATATTAAACATTTATAATTACAAATTAAAAATAAAGTATAAATACATGTAAAATTTGCATCAATATCACTACATTTTCAAAATATATTTTAATTTTAATGAAACACAACACCATCTAATATATGAAATTAAACCAATCAAATTTTCCTAGTTAAACCTAGATAGTAATGAATCTGTCAAATTGATATTTGATTCTGACTAGTCAGTTATTTTCAAAAATTATTACCATTCTTAGCTATAAAAAAATAAATGTTCAATCAATTTCATCAATGGCTTATTTTATCTGACTTGAGTAACAAACTTTCTGACATACACCATAATTTTCATTGACATCTCTGCAGGAAGATAATTTTTATGATTCATTACTTTTTGGGATGTTTACACAAAAAATTAGAATAATATATTAATTTCTATTGGATCAACAATATATAATATGGTAAAATAAGAACACAATGGATCTTCATCCTGACAATGCCAGAGTTGTTTTAAGATGTAAAAAAAAAAAAAAAAAAAAAAAAAAAAAAAAAATCTTGAAAATAGTTAAAACAAATTTCATGACATTTTTTTTTTTTTTTACTCAAACAGGGCATATTGTCACTATCAATATAAGGGGCTACTATTTCAGATCATGTCTAACAGGGGACTATGGGAAGTTGAGGAGCAAGGTTAGCAGCGTTCCAAAGTTGACTATGGGAATTTATCACACAAAACCTGAGTACTGTAGTTAGGAATGGATCTAGAAGTGAGGCTTGCTGATCTGCTTCCCAGATCAGGAACATGACTGTCTGTGTAAGGGAATGAACTAAAGAGAAACTGTGTGCTGCTACAAGCTTTGTCTGTGTAACTTGAGAAACTAAGCCAACTACAGTGTGGACATTAAAATCACTAAACATATGTACTTGATGTTAGTATTTAAAGTCGTGGGGATGTGCGCTAGGAGCAAGAATTTTTGTGGGTTACTCATTTTATCCCTGGATAATGCCAGGACATGTCGGATGTAATGAAAACATTTTACTAACAATTTAGAATTCATTTGAAGAGACTCGACTCGACCAAAATTAATTCAACAAATACGTTTTTCAAAAGCTCCAAAAATATTTCTTTCCTTCGTAGATTCTTATTTATACTTTCATTATAAAGAATGTTTTTTTTTAAATTCCATTTAGAAAAAATATTATGTCTATGTTGATTTTCCTTTCTTTAACGCACCGATATGACATCAAGCAAGTTTAAATTCCTTTAAAAGCTCACACTCTATTCTTTATATTAGAAATAAAAATGTTTTCTTTTTGTAAACTATTTACATCACTTATATTCTTGATATTATTTGGCAACTTTTATTCAATTATTCTTTTCAATAATTTCTAAGTGTTTTTACATTTCCTTTACTAATCTACATTTTATTGTATTTCATATTGTAATTTTTATAAATATGTTTCAACATTTATTTAAAACTAGCATTGATCCTACTTCTCATAAATGATGTAAATTACAGTAGCAATGCTCACAAAATATTGAATTTTAGATTTTGCTACAAAAAAATTAGATATTTACCAAACAAAAATTGATCAGAAACTTTTAGATTTTAAATTATCAATATTCATTCATAATGTTTTGAAATCTACACATTTGAACCTGAAAAATAAAACTCATTTGCTTAAAGATATTAGGTACTTATGCAAAGAATGACCCATTTTTCTGTGAATGTTCTCTTGGCATATTCCGGCAGTTTATGTAAGCTGTCGGAATATGGTGAAACACTCAACTGATGCAATAGGTGGCAAAATTGGAAGAAGCGGTCCCACAATATTGCAACTGTTCGAAATTTACAGCAAGAAGGTGTCATCTCTTCAGAACACACCATTATATTTACAAAATTACTTCCTTGGGAATCTTAGAGATAACCAAATATCTTCAGAAAAAATAAAAAAAAAGAAAAAGAAAAAAAAGGAAGCTTACTCCCTAACTTTAAAAGAAAAATTTTCAGAATTCTTTAAAAAGAAAAAAAAAAAATGTTTTCATTTGTTACTACACATTTTACAAACATCATTCATGAAACTTATAGATTGATTTTTTTTATATATATATTTAATTTCCATTTTCTTCATTGAAATTACTATACCATAAATATTTTCGATGATGCAGTATTAATTTTTTCTAATGTTTTAAAACTGCATATTCCGGTAGTTTATGTAAGTTGCCAGAACATGTCTGCGCAACATCCATGGAAAAACAGATCATTCACTGCATAAGTACCAAATATTGAGTTAACAATTTTGTTTTCATTGATAAAATTCTGTTTAAAAACAAAAGAAAACATTGAAGATAAAACAATGAAATTTGAAACTATTGAAAAGATAGCTCAGTATTTGAGCACCTTGAAGATGTTTTAACAAATTGACCACCTCCCAATTAATTTTGTTTGATTTGCAATTGCTCTAACCTAATCTTCCAAAACAAAGTGTTTATCATCCAAACAAGTATTTCTTTTTTTGGGTGATAAGGAGTTTATGCTTTTTAAAACTGCTTAAGTGTTATTTTTAGAGGGGTTTTGTTGAGACTAGGCTTGCCACTCAGTTTAGTGGTAGTGTTCAGTGAATTTTTTTAGGGGAAAGGTTTGCCTCTTGGACCTAGGGTTAAAAGTAAGGTAAATAATTATAAATTTTTAAAAATAAATTTTCAGCATGGAAAAACATGAAAATAATTGAAAGTGGTCTGGAAATGGGGAATCATTTAACATTAAACTACTCTTCACTTTAAATTCTAAATTAACTTTTTTGTTAATTTTTTTTACCAAATTTTTAGGATGTTTATACATAATTACCCAAGAAAAGTAGAATCATCTGTCTGTGTAACTTGAGAAACTAAGCCAACTACAGTGTGGACATTAAAATCACTAAACATATGTACTTGATGTTAGTATTTAAAGTCGTGGGGATGTGCGCTAGGAGCAAGAATTTTTGTGGGTTACTCATTTTATCCCTGGATAATGCCAGGACATGTCTTTTTTTTTTTTAATTAGTGACTAGAAAGTCATTTCTGATTATAATTAAAGTTCAGTAGTATTTCTTGAAGGCTCCACTATTTTATAAAACGTTTAGATAGTCAATTTATTTGAAGAAGAATACTGGAATGGAGAGAAAAAAAAATCGTTTTTTTTTTTTTCAGAATAAGTGTGTAAATATAACTAAACATAACATTTTCAATATTCATGTTCAATTTTTCAAATTCGTTCACAAATAGCTGTCTTTGCTTACAGTGGCTGACAATATTATAAGTCAACAAAAATGTCTAATTGACATAAATAATTGTGAACAGATATTTTCAGTTAAATTTTGTTGATAGAGTGTCTTTGCTATGAATAACTTTCTGGACAGATAGTTATGATAATTATATGAAAATTTATTTTTTCCAAACCTTTTAAAATGTTGGAAAATTTTTTAATGAAACTGAATGAACAACAGCAGTTGAACTTTGATAACCAGTTTGTGGTTAAATAGTCAAGTTAGCTATTCTACACTTTCCAAGTAACAATTTCCACTGTAAAAACTCACTACTCCAAATCCATCACATTGCTGCCACATCTTGCTACTCCAAAACACTCTGCAGTCAAAACTCACAACTCCAAAACTCATAACTTGCTATTTCAATATCCAAATCCGAACTGCCCCAGTCTCGGAAAACTCGGCCCTTTTGTTCAAAACCTGAAGCCTTTCATTTACATATCAGGTGACAAGATCGCAAACATATAAAGACAAGTAGCAGCCATTTTTTTTTTCTTTTTGCCTGCCAATGAGCAATACAGGCTACATAAAAAGGTTTGTACTAATTTTCTTTTAATGCATTTAATCACATATTTGCCCAAACAAATTCTAACATATCTTAAAAAGCATTCTTTCTTTTATTTTTTCAAGTCAAATTGGACAAAATTCCCACCACTGTGTGCTTTTGAATGGACTTTAAGATGCAACTATTCTTTAATGAACTAAACCAAAGTAATAAAGAAAATGGTTTTACGATAATCATTATTTTTTTTTTATGTGACTATAAAAAGTTATAAAAACAGAACACATAGATAACATCGATAAACCTAAAGAGAAATCAATTTCCTTCTGTTTTATGTATGGTTTGACAAAATTTTATAGATTTATAATGATATTATAGGCATTTTATTCCAATGTAAAGCAGCTGTTAAACCGAATATAATGTTGAACTTTTTTCAATAACTACTTTTTGACAAAGAAAAGTCAATCTTTATTAGATCTGACAAGGGCTGAGAGTTCAAATGAAACATTAAAAAAAAAAAACTATACTGAAAAGAAACAACCTCGAATTTCCAGACAAGCTGAAATCAATATGAAGGGGAAGAATGGCATAGAAAATTATTCAATTAAAGTCTACCTGTTCTGTGTTCTGGTAAATTATATTATTCAATTGTTGCCAGTCATTTTTTTGTTTTATTTTGGATGTCACAAACTTGTTTTTAATCGGTATCAGCTGGGTCACCTGTGTTCAAAAGTTTCTAATGTTGCAAGATCTGAATCCTTTAATGACAGCAGACTCACAGCATCACTGAAAATGTAGCCTTGAACCTCTGAATAATGTATTTTAAAATGGAGTGTGAACAATAAATTACTTGTGCTGCTTTGAAATATTAAAATGATTCAAAAGTATGTTTTTCATTTTTTAGAAACTAGATGCATCTACCAGGTATTGTTTGGAAAAAGTTTTGGTACAACTACACAATATAACAGTGAAATTCAAATTTTTAATATTGAATTTCAAGGCAAATCAATGGTTTCTTCTTGTCATGTTACAGTAATGAATATATCCAAAAATTATGAAAAACAATAACATAGAAAAAAATTATTAAAGACATTGTTTTTATGCAAAGTAGCAAAAATAAAATGTTTGACTTAATAAACACAGGAGAGTTCTAAGAGGAGATAAAGAGCATGTAACTATTGTCAATTTTTTAATAAGTTATGCGTTAACAATCATAAATAGGAGTTACTTGTCTTGTTGTTAGCATAACTGAGTTACTTCCCTTGTTATGTGACTTGTTCAAAAAAAAAAAAATATGGCAGGGGAGGGAGGGGTTACAATAAAGATAAAAAACTTGAGTTTTTTTTTTAAACTGATGCAGAAATATTTTAAGTACTTGCTAATTAAGTAGCTATCATTGCTTTTAGTTAAAATTAAAAAAGTCAGTAGATTTTAAATGAATTTTTCCAGTTTCTGAATTTTGCTATTATAGTCTAGTTGCACCAAAGTTTTTTTTTTTTTTTTTTTTTTTTTTTTTACTGTTGACGAAATAAAAATGGTTGACTTATAAAGAAATCAAAATCCATTGTGTTGGATTTAATTTTGCCATTGAAAAATTTTCTTGCGTTTTTTAAATAAGATTATTTTAGTACTTTCTATGGTTTAATTTTTTATTCCATCAAATCATCGATAATCTTAATAATCATAAACCTCTGTGGATCGTCCACTCATCCTTGCTTGAATCTTGTCCACCAAAAACATGTACACATATATTACCCTTTCATGTATATTTTTATATGCATCTCCGTATTTTTTATCTGCTCTCATCTATCCCACCTTCCTATTTTTTTTTTTTTTTTTTTTTTTTACATTTTTCTTTTTTTTCTTCCCTTACTATTTTAATGATAGCCATAATTTTTTGAACAATTATCAAGTTTGATTTCAGTTTTGATTCTCTCAAATGATTTTTTTTTTTACTTTTGAAATCATTATATTGTACCCAATATATAGTCATATGAACTAATCAATAGATACAAAATCTGTGTAAATTAAAATATCATATTTAAGCATATTTTACGACAGGGCAGCACCAGGTGTCCCTACTAGTATTAAATAAAATAAAAATGTCTAAGTTATGTAGAGGTAAGAAATACAAACCATATACATAAACAAACATGCAAGAAATGGTTACATAAGTCTATTCATATAAGCATTAATGTTGGCATCAAATATACATCTGACCAATATTAAGACTATCAAAAAAAAAGACTTACTGTTCCAGATTAATCGTCTCTCCAATGAGATCAATAACATCGTCATCCGTGCCAAGATCTGAATCTTCTTGGATCGCTTCAACTTGACTCTTCATTAATAATGTGGCCTAAAAAAAAAAAAATAAAATAAAAATTTTTTTTTTTTATTAAGTTTAAAAATTATTACGCAAACTAAAAACATTTTGCTCTAAGGAAAACAGTTTTAATTTTTATTTTTTACTAATTTTGATTGATCAATTCAGATTTCTAACCATCTGTAAATGTAGGTATCGCATTACAGGCGGTATAATTTTTTAGAGCGAACTTTTGCCTCCTGCACCATCAGCGTCTGTGGATGCGAGAGATACTTCCATCATGAACACCACTTAACGTAAATTAGTTCTTTTTCAAATCGACCAGCATGCAAGACTGATGTTGTCTTCGTTAGGTCAATAGCAAGACTAAAAGAGGTAAGCAGATAAGTTCTTTAGATTTATCCAATCCTAATAATCTTTCATATTTTACTTTATGGTGTTTTCCCCTTTCGAAATATTTATGAGTGTTTTTGTGTACATTTCAGTTTTCACCGAAATTGCCAGGACCGCTGCGAAGAAGGTGGGTTTTCTCTACCATGCTAGAAAGCTATTAATGCCTGAAAGTATCCTATACCTCTATAAGGCCACCATTCGCCCATGTATGGAGTATTGTTGTCATATTTGGGCTGGTGCATCTGCCATTAGTCTCTTGCTCCTAGACAAGGTTCACAAGAGAGTCGCCAATCTGATAGGTCCTGAACTGTCAGCTAAACTTCAGCCTTTGTCACATCGACGAAACGTTGCATCCCTCTGCCTGTTCTACAAGTACTTTAACGGTGAATGTTCTGAACGAACTCCAAGCACTTGTGCCCCCTCGACGTAAATACCCTCGACAAATAGCTAAATCCCACCCCTTCACAGTAGGGATCCCTCGATGCAGGAGAGCCTTCTACTCCAGGAGTTTCTTCCCCAGAACAGCTAGACTTTGGAATTCCCTTCCGGGTCCCTGTTTCCCCGACTGTACTGACATGCAGAAGTTCAAGTGTAACGTGAACAGACATCTTGCTGCCCAACTTCCTACACAGTACCCTTGATGCTTATGTCCCGGGTAGTAGCCCCCTACAACAAAATGGCAATGTGCCTTGTTTGGGATAAAAATGCAATAAAAAAAAAAGAAAAGAAATGAAAGTATATTCTTCATCAGTTATGCTCTCATCATTTGATTTCTGACCCAGTTGCTGCTGTTACACGTCAATATGAAAATTTGCAGTTTTGCTGTTATAAAGTCAGGTTTTGTTTTCCTTTCACATCTGCTATTTATATCATGTTCAGAAGACAAGCTCTTTATTTCATACAACATTTAAAAACCTACCAAACAGATACAGAATGCAGTCGGGATAATGCAAAAGATACATCCTCATTAAAAATAAGATTTCTATTAAAATCTCACCAATAACAGTCTAATCATACTTACCTGACTGGTTAATACAACTAATTGTACTAATTGTGGCATTAACGCATCAGCAATTGTTAAATGTCGAAGATTACTGTGCGTCATGGACGTGATTAGAACGGGAAGTAAGTGACCGAGCCCAGTTGCTTTTGCAATACGTTCAACACCTTGTAACCAGAACTCCAGGTTATTTGGATGCTTATTGATGAGGAAGGTGCATGTCTCGATGAGAACTTCAAGCACCTAAAGTAAAAAACAATTTCGATAAGTTAGGAAATTACAGGTCTCGTAAGTTCTCTTTGAACTGAAATGAAAAATAAAAGAAAATTGTTTATCAAAATTATAGAAAAGAAAAAATAATATAATATTATGCTACTATATATATATATATATATATATATATAATTAATTATAAAACTCAAATGACCTTGTAATGGATGTTGTAACCCAACATCCGGTTTACGACTTCCGGTTGCGCATGCGTACATAAACAACATGACAATAAAACATTTTACTGTGTACGTTTTCAGCGTCCTAATTATTATTTTTTTTATGTTTAAATTATCCAAATAAAGAATAATACTTTCTGCATTTTTTTTTTTTTACATTGTTCATTTCCGTATTACGTTTCAGTTATTTTAACGCAATTTTCTTACAAATAAATCTACTTTAACCCGTTGACAATCCTAAGAGCATTTTACAACCGCGATTTACCCACCGCCTTCACTTTTTTCAAAAAAATTTATTCTCCATTTTTTAATA
The DNA here is from genome assembly GCF_053919585.1 of Euprymna scolopes. Classification (NCBI taxonomy): domain Eukaryota; kingdom Metazoa; phylum Mollusca; class Cephalopoda; order Sepiida; family Sepiolidae; genus Euprymna; species Euprymna scolopes. The sequence continues at coordinate 176,514,931 of NC_136482.1, forward strand.
CACCTTTCTTAAAAAACATTCATACATTTTCTTCTACACTACCAACATAAATAAATAACCTCGAAAATGTTTTTTTTCATTTGCATTACAAACAAATAATCAACGCAATAATAAAACATATTGTTTTACTGTGTACATTTTCAGTGTCCCGATTGTTTTTTTTGTGATTAAATTAAAAGATATATCAAAATTTGAATTTAACATCAAGTATTATCGTATCTGTTCAGTACACATTTACCTATAAGTATGGCAAATCACTTATAATTCAATGGCTGTAAGTTTTTTTTTTTCAAAAATAAACAATTATAAACAGAACGACTCATAGAAATCTATTTATATTCTTTTTTCATTTTACTATACTTTCATAGAAATGTTTCTGTTATGTCACACGTGTCACGCTCATATATTAATTCCCTAGCTCATATAACATACTGAGCCAACAGGTCATGGGTAGTCTAGTATATATATATATATATATATATATATATATATATATATATATATATATTTATTTACTTAATCTATCACCGCTATATTTCCAGACGCAATTTTTTAATCTCTACGACATTTTAACTTTTAGACGTAATCCACCACACTAGTTTATTCTAATTTATTTTCTCTCATAAAATGTATATATGTATATATGACATTTAATTTACATAAGGAAAACACGTTGCTCTCTCCCATCATTATATATAGCCCAATCCTCCGACTCTCGTCAATGACCATCCCTCTTGAAGAAGCCCACATAAATCGGGGCGAAACGTTGAGTATTTAGGTCCTTCCACCTCCATTTTATTTCATATATATATATATATATATATATGACTACTTCATTTAATCACATAAATTAAGATTAATATACAAAGATAATTTTATGCGTAAATTTTCAGTATTTACTTCAACAGTGCTCAATATATAGGTAGAGCTAGGTAGTAAGTTATGAAAATATGGCAATTAAGCTACACAGAATTTTTGTGTTTCATTCTCATGAGAATTCGTCAGCTTGATGAATTCTCACAAGAATGAAATGCAGAACATTCTGTGTAGCTTAATTGCCATATTTTCATAACTTACTACATATATATATATATATATATATATATATATATATATATTTTATTATTATTTTTATGGCAAGTGCTCATCTGAGCTCCATTTTATGTCCCTCCCCTCGCCAAACTTTCACGAAAAACACCCGTCTAGTTGAAACCACTTTCAATAATTTCCCCCACTCTTTATCAGGGTCTAAACCTTAACAGATTTTATGAACAAAGCTTTTTTCTTAGAACTGCATGCCTGAGGAACTCTCTTCCATTTGCCTGTTTTCCAGCTGACTACAATTTGGTAGTCTTCAAGTCCAATGTAAACAAATTTTAGATGAACCGTCCCCTCAAGTAATCTATTCACTCATTAACCCTAATCCTTTAGTGGCCTCCGGGCCTTGATAAGTGGTGACCCCTTTGTAATATATATATATATATATATATATATATATATATATATATATATATATATAAATGATAAAGTCTAATAAAAAGAAATATATTGATATACTAATCAATAATTTGCCATAAAACATAATGTAGATTTTGTGTGTGTATGACTTTGAATAATATTTAATGAGAAGATGGTGTTAAACAATAGCGGTCATTACTATTATTATGCTAAAGCTGAGTTAATGAACATTTTCTCCTCCTTAAAGCTTTTTTTCCTATATACTTGAATAACACAAAATACATGCTAAAATATGCCTTACTTCTGGGATTGAATGGTGCTTGAAACATAAACATTTGTTTTAATTCTAATTAGCTGTGATTTACAATCTATATATTTCTCTTGCTCACTTCACTTTATTGATTCAACACCTTTCTAATAGTTTTTAATGTATCTGTAAGCATTTAGAGAAAGAGCGACTCTTTAGTGTAGCTATCTAATTTGCCTATGTGTGTACACATTACAAACCTATTTAAATTAACAAAATAACAAGTCTCTTTACCTTCATATATGAATAAATAAATAATAATGAAGAAGTAAAGAGAATTATTATCTTCAGTTACGCAAGAAGAATGTCTTAACAGATAGGTTATACAGTCGCAGATTGGAAGCCTGCAATGGGAGAAAGCCATTTGTAAATGAAAATTCAAAAAGTTTCAAAGTAAGTGAAAGATATTTACAATAACAAAAATTAAATAATGGAAAATATTTACAATAACAAAAAGTTGACCTTTAATCAAAATGTATCAGCATTATTAAGCAAAGAAATAAAAACATAGGCTAACAAGAATCGCATGAGATTTTCCAGTAGACCAAGTGATTTGCTTTGTGGGAGGCCATCACTTGTGTACTGGGGGTTACAGGGACATTTACAGCCAGGATATAAAAAAAAATAGCAAGGAGAAATTGAGCATTGTAACTCTTCACACAGTGGGAGCATGGAATAGCAATTAAAAAGATTTATGTAAAGTTGTCTAGTGTTACTGCTTTGCATGGAAGTGCTTTATTTCCATTGTCTTCAGGATGAGTGCCACCATGGAGGAAATTAAGGGTAAAAAATAAAAGGTACGTGAATTGGAGTTAGCAGCCATAAAAGAACTATCGCTCATCATTTTTTATTTGTCCCGTTTAGTGTGAACTGTTCTTTATATAAAACGCACACTTGCACACCCACATGCGCACATTTGACTTATGATAAAACTGCACGATTATACAAGAGACATGATATGGTTTAATTTATTCATTCAGCATTTTCTGGCAGGCAACGTTTTTTTGTTTTTTTTACTCGGTTTCTTTCGAATGTCCTCCCTTTTCTACGTTTCACTGACTTATTTCTTCAGTGATTAACCGCTGCAAGTCAAAATTACGAGTTCCTTTTTCACACAACAATGATCACATATTATGATATTTGAAAATGAGGCTACATGAAAGGGAGGTTAATCTCATATTCTTGTCCAGAGTTGCAAAATTGGCCTTTCTAAAACGTCCAATTTTGCAAATTTGTCCTTTTTGAAGCAGTTTGGACTTCAAAAATTGTATTTTGCCTTTTTCAAAGCATAGCATACGGACTAAATAAAGAAGGACTAAGCAGAATATTATATAGATATTAAATTATATAGCTAGTCAGGTGTGGTGGAGAGAAATTCGAGAGAAAATATGTCATTTAATTAAAATCGGGAAAAGAAAGATCTTAAGACTACTCATGCCAGAAATTATTCTTAATTAGGGAAATGCATTCGTGGTTGAGACAGTCACCTATATGTCTAGGATGTGTGGAGAAATATGCAGACATGTTCCAGCATTAGCAAATACAATTGATATAATACATCGCTCAATAATTTCAGAACCTGACATATAGATAGCGCCATTAATTAAAAGATTTTTATAAAGTATCATCATCATATTCGGTTTAACGTCTGTTTTACATGCTGGTATGCATTGGATAGCTTTAAAAAAAAAAAAAAAAAAAAAAGTAATCTGGCCACGTCTTTATCTCTCAGATAAATTTTTATCACTATCTCTCTTGTGAAGTGATCCTGCTATCTCAACTGTTCTACATCTAATCCAAGAACCCTCATCCATTCTTTCAATGCAACCATACTAACAAAGTATCCTGTTCTGCACACATATCACTATACTCTCCAGATTTAATATTCTTTTGGGGATTACAGAACTGTGTGTCTTTAAGACTTACATTACACGTCCATTGTATCATTTCTTGGGTTAGCAGATGCAGAACAGTTGAGGTAGCAGAGCAAGTTGACAGGGGAATGCTAAGGATAACATGGAAGGAAGTGATAAGGTAAGGATGGTTTTGAGAGAAATAAAGACCTGGCCAGAAATAAGTTAGTTTGGAAGTCAATTTCTAAAAGTTGTCCAACATATGCCAGTATGTAAAACAAATAACATAAATATGGAAAAAAAAAAATGAAAACGGCAATAACCCTATGTGGGTTTAACTGGCTTTCTTTTAAGGAGGAAGTTCATATGCAATTCAAATGTGATCCCCAGTCACATGTATATTGCTGTTAGGGGAGATGATGACGCTAAGATTTTGATGTCCTCTTACGTACACTGCCTGGAATTCCCAAATTGGTCACCCATCTGGTATTGACCAGCCTCAACATTGCTTAACTTCAGTGATCTAATGAGAACCGGTGTGTCAACATGATTATGCTGTACATAACACAAATACGATGATGAATAAATCTTTATTACTTTATTCTTAAGCAATAGCAAGTATCTTAGCTAGTATAATAATGTTCATTTCTTTTAAACAAACAAACAAAATCCTTTAAATGTATTGAAATGAAAAATCTTTTAAATACATAAAATGAAATGTTACCTCATATGTGCCACTGAAAATTTTTGAAGAAAGTTTCAGGATATCAAACTGGAGTTTCTGTAAAAACAAAAAAAATCAATATAATTAATTAAAAGAAAAAGGATTACATATTTCTAATTTAGATTACTCAAATTACTGTTTCATTTTGGATATTAATTCTCACTATTTCAGCTAATGAAATCTCTGACCTTCAAGTACATTTTACCGAACTCAGAATGTTCTTCAGGGGCATCTTGTCAAATTCAGGAATCAATACAGAATTTCCAACAAAACCATTCATTTAATTCACAGAGTATAACTTACTCTGGTTTGGTCAGTCATGACTGGATAGAAGTCAAAATCAATCTATAATTGTATTCTTAATATCGCCCGCACTGAGAATTGAACTAGCAACCTCCAGAAAACTGTCACTTTAAACTGATTATATTTAGCACTTATATCCATTACGCCACAGGTCCTTCCTGACAAGATGAGAGCAAGCTACTCACCCCCTACCAGATTAAAGAGTTCAGTTCAAAATTCTCTACAGATTTTAGAGTTTAACAAGATGCACCTGAAAAAGATCAGAGGTTAGATCGGCTGAATTGTAAGAATAACAGCAAAGATGACAACATCAAATACAGATTATCATTCATCATCTCAAATATTCCATGGTGGCTTAACAGAGATATAAGTTATTGGCAGATGTGAGAAACTTTCTAGCTCAGAATTTGCAGAATCAGCAGTATCTTCTATGCATTTATTGTAATTCTTGTTGCCGATGAATGTTAGACCAAAGACTTCACTAACAGCAAAATGATCAGTTTTAATGATTTCTTGGGTTTTATACTCTCTTCATTTCAAAAATGAAAACCATTTTCATCATGATAGTTCATTCCTTGGGGTAAAGCAAGTACAAGTCTACATTCTTTTCATATAAGCTCTGGTTGGATAAACAAAAAAGCAACTGAAGGAAAAGGCCAATCAAAAACTTTGAACAATGCCCTCAAGTAATGACACATTAGAGCATTTCATGGAAGAAGTTACTTCGTACTAACATATCTAATGTGGAAAATACTTGTTATATCAAGAAAATTTAAACAGCAAATAGTAAAGAAATTCAGTTCAACAACTGAAAATATGTTTAAACAAGCTTTATAGTATCTGTTCTGATAATAAACTTCACCTTTTCTGATCTCGATCAGTGGAGGACAAATCCTTCTAGATTGAGGCAATTTTTATTTTATTCCTATCCAGGGTGCCCCTTTTTTGGGGAGCTGGATTATCCCTACATTAAAAACCAACCTTGTGTCTAACTATGCCCTCATGGGGAGGCAAGTAAAAAAATATTTAAAAAAAAAAGAAGAAAATAATAATAATAAAACAATAATAATAATTGTAGTAGTGTTACATAAGAGAGGCCCTATGTCAATAGTGAGTATGTGAGCTAGTACAAAGTTTGACCTAAGTGTATCAAGTGCAGATCAAAATGATCCAAATCTGAAAAACAGAATCATTCATAAAAGTGAATCAAAGACGAATGACAAAGCAACAGATTAGGCAAAATAGAGATATGTTCAGAGGAAATAATCAACTGTGTGATGTAACGTTTTCATTGCTAAATATGTAGTTTTTTTATGGATGCAAGTTGCACCTTTATAAATTAATAAGTAGTTGAACAGGTAGCATGAAATGAAATGAAAAAAAAAAAAAAACTTCTTTTAAAAACAACAAAAGGTTTATTTCAGCAGCAAAAAGTTGGACTGTGAGAAAAAGAAAGAGTTGAAACTTCTTTCAGTGTCACCGGTCAGCCAGCAGTTATCTCCAGCAAAGGTCGTTTATGCTGGCGTGTTCAGCAGACAAATAGGACAGAAAACACAAAGCAACAGATTAAGCAAAATAGAGATACGAGCCAAGAGGAGATGACATCAGCAGGATCATTGGGAAAGAAACTATGGTTTAAGGAATCAGCTGTGGGAGAAAGACCAAAAATAATGGAGTCACACGAATCATACCACTCTTAAATGCTGTAAGGAAACTTTGAATATTGCCAAGAGTGAAATAACACCCCCTCTTCAAGATCTGTTTAGATGTTACCTATTCAAGTTAAGTAGAATACTCAACTGAATAATTAGTAAAGAAAACTTTAGTCTATCTCTCCAGAAATAAACCTTAAAAACTCTCAGTGAACGTCTCCATATTTCTGTCTGTATGAAGAGAAGATTTATTTGTCTAGCAACATTAATGATGGATCATGGCTAGAGTAGTCCATAGCAGATGAACAAAATGAAGCAACCACTAGACAAAACGGCAACAACAAAGAGAAATGGCAGCATCAGACTAAGACGGTAAAAATACTCATGTATATTTAAAAACTTGTTTAAATTATTGAAAACAATTATAATAGTAATAGTGATAATTTACCTGGAGAACATCGTCTGAATCTTCTGTTTTCTGAATATCTGATTTCTTTGAATGAAAGACAGCTTTTCTTAATAAATTAGATTGAAGTGCCATTAAGTAACGTGTCGACGGTGATGCTAACTGAAATAAAAAATGTTTAAATTTCACTTTTATATAATAACATTGATAAGGAATACTTATGTTCTGAAAAAACAATACATAATGATATAATACAATACAGAAAAGACCAGAAATTGATGATACTCTACCGGAATTGATGAAAGTAGTTTTTCAAAATCTTCTTTGTTTACTTCTTTGGCTTTTCTCAACAAAATGCCAGATTCTTTAACCGCTATCTTCAAAATCAGTTCAACTAAATCATCGGATAAGCTAGAAAAAGAAAATAAAAATCTTGAAAACTTAGCAAGGCTATATATAAAACAAAATATAACAGATTAAAAATTGTGGGTAAAATCTTTATATCAAAACTTCCATCTCTCTACCTCCCTCAATCTGTCTTTCTTTCCCTTTCCATTCGCATTCGTCTTAGTTCAGGTCCCACTGCTTTCATTCCTTTCTCTTGTTTTAATGTATTAAAAATAATAAGGTAAGTCATTCACCTCTCCTTTATATAATACATAAAATTGAGAATGGCTGAAAAATTGATCTCGTATGATGAAACCTGATCCAGTTGACTGCTAAAGAATTGATAATTAATTTTTAAATTTTAGATATTATTCATCCAGAATAATACCAATCAATAAAATACAAACTGTGTTTTTTTTGTTTTTTTTTTTTAGTTTTTTTTTTTTATATTTCTAGCTGGACATATAAACACACATACACACAGACAACTCCTTTTCATATAATAAATTTTCAAAACTTCCAATACTGCATCAATAAAAATGTTATGGCTGCCAATATTTAAATGCATACAACAACATAAGGAGTTGTGAGAGTGCTTACTTCCGCTTATAAGTTTAGTGGTTATATTTAAATTCTGAAAAAACAACATATAGACACATATATTTGAATTAAGAATTTATTGTTTGACAAAAGGAATATATAAGTGTTTACTAACAGCTGAACATTTTGCTAACCACATTTCATTTCCTCTGATGATATGAGCCATTATTGAAAATCCATGGATTAAGAAAATCAACTTAACTCCTTCTATATATTCCTTTTGTCAAACAATAAATTCTTAATTCGAATATATGTGTCTATATGTTGTTTTTTCAGAATTTAAATATAACCACTAAACTTATATACTGCTCTACTCTTAAATATTGAGCTTCTCCTTTTTGGCTAGGATCACCCTGAAAGTATTACTTAAAGTAATATCTATCAGGATTTTTCATCTGATTTCTAATCAGTGTCTTACCTCGATTATATATATATATATATATATATATATATATATATACAAACAAAAGCACAATAAAATTTCATTTAGTCTCTCCTTTCAAATTTATTTTCTTCTTGTTTAAAACGTTGGTAATATGAAGAGACATCATTTAAGCACTACCTTTACTTCTTGAAAGATTAACTAAAATAAAAAAAAATTTCCTAATTATTCATAAAAAATAAGACATGTACAAAGGTAGCTTTTTATTCTTAATCAATTTTCAATGAGAAAAAGTTCTTGTTGAGCCGTCCCTTTAAATAATCAAATTCAACCCAATTTCCACCACTAATAATTACTATACTTTTGTCCTTGTGACCTCCGCACATTCATTGAACCCTTATCCTTGAGCCGCCTCCAGGCCTTGATAAGTAGTGACTCCTTTGTAAAAACAAAAAAAAAAAAATCTTAATTATTCATAAAAAATCAGACATGTACAAACATAGCTTTTTGAATTGTTTTATTTCACTGCGCAATATTATATCAAACATTTCTAACATTATTTCTAACACTACATCTATTAACCAAAATACGCTTGTTCATTCTTTCAATGCAACCATACCCATCGACCTATTCTACTGTACACGTCTCCCAATACTGATCAGATTTAATCTTCTTCTGTGATGATCAAAATTAAACCTTTTTTAAGACTCACATTATACATTCATTCTTATATCATTTATTGCCATGCAACGCATGACCTCAACCGTCACTGACAAGGTTTCATTTTCATACATCATACTGCATACTCATGCCTCAAAGACTCTTCCCTTGATCAAAACTGGTAACATTTTGCAGGTTAGTAATGGCAGAAGTTCCGCTCTTAATTCTTGCAATCACACTAACACTTGCTCCATCTTGTGCTCCAATTGTATAACAATCGGCAACAAAACTTTTAGATAATCTCAATAGTTTCAACATCCAGATAGACATTTATTAATAGAAATTTCAGTAAATAAAATTTCAGTTTTAAATTTGAATTAGATATTTCAAATTGCTATGTCTGCTTTGTGCTATCTGCCTAATAATTACATTCCAAATATTTTTTTTTTATTCAATTTTCACCCCAAACAAGGCACAGTGCCACTTTGAAGCAGGGGGCTACTATCAGGGACTTAATTTGCAGGGGCATTATGAAGGGAGATGAGTAGAAAGATATTTGTTCACATTAAACTTGAACTTCTGCATATCAGTACAGTTGGGAAAGCAGAATCCCGGAAGGGAGTTCCAAAGATCTGCAGTTCTGGGGAAGAAACTATTGGAGTAAAAGGCTTTCTTGCACCTAGGGATCTCTACTGTAAAGGGATGAGACTTACTAGCTTGTCGGGTTTGTCGGGGGTAGTTACATCGAGGAGGTACAAGTGTTTGCAGTTCGTTAGAGCATTCACCATTAAAGTATTTGTAGAACAGGCAGAGGGATGCAACATCTCGTCGATGGGACAGAGGCTGAAGCCTAGATGACAGTTCAGGACCTATCAGGTTGGCGACTCTTTTGAACCCTGTCCAGGAGCGAGAAACAAGCAACAGATGCACCAGCCCAGATGTGACAACAGTACTCCATACATGGGCGAATGATGGCCTTATAGAAGTACAGGATACTGTCAGGCGTAAGTAGTTTTCTAGCACGGTAGAGAGAGAGTCAACCTTCCTTGCAGCAGCCTTGGCAATGCTCTCAATGTATCTATTCCAGTTCATATTCCCTGTAAACGTTAGGCCGAGGAGTTTAAAAGAAGTACTTTCAGGCAATGTGTTCTTGGCCATTGCTATTGGTGGTAGAGAAGGTTTCTTGTAGTTATTGAAGGAAACAAGCTTAGTCTGAGCAGCATTGAATGTGACCATCCATTTTTGTCCCCATTCCACTACAGATTGGAGGTCATCCTCTAGTGTTTTTGCAATTTCCTTGGATATGTGTTCATAATAAGCAATTCCATTTGTAAGATTAGAAACTTTGCTCATGTAAACTGAAACTTGTTCTTGAATCCAAGGAACTTACCTCAGATCAACTGCATTATTTTTGGGCATGACATCAGATTTGATTCGCTCAGAGAGATCAACTAAAATAAGATCCCGCAACTGATTGACACCGGTTGATTCTCCTGAAATACAAAAGTATTTCATTATTATCAGAATGGGCAACATTTTTATAGAAATAATGATTTCTAAGCAATTAAAATAATTGTGAATAGTTCTGAATTTTTTAGATGAGGATTAATTATTTGTATTATTTGGATTCTTCGGACTACTGTTCTCATCTTGAATGTTATTTTCACAAGGTTTTCATCGATGAAACCTCTGATCGTCAGTGCAGGTGACACTCAAAAGACAATTGTGAATCTGAATTGCTTAAGACTTCTACCTAGTCATGGCTGATAGAACAAGAGCATACTACCTCCATCGATTGGGTAAAGCATTCCGTTTTAAATTCTGTGCAGATCCCAGAGTTCAACAGAAAGATTCTCAAATTTGATAAGTGAAACATTTGTGAAAATAATACTCACGATGAGAACAGTAATCCAGAGGATCTAAATAATACCAATAAAATAATTGTTTGTTGAACATTATCTTTCTTTTTCTAGAATTCATTTTGACTGATCACGATTTTCCTTTTTTTTTTTTTTTGTACTTACTTAGTTCAAATTTCAGATCATTAAATGACAGTTTCTTTTTAGAAACATCATGTTCCTGAAAAGAAACTCATTTAATGATCTGAAATTTGAAGAAACTCATGAGAAATTTAAGTGTAAACAAAAATTTACTGAAACAAAAATTACCTACAGTAACATTTGTATTATTTGGATTCTCCAGCTACTGTTCTCAATTTAAGAGTTATTTTAACAATGTAACCTCCGTCCTCTTTCAATTATATCTTGTCACACTCAGGAATCCTGTTCAAATCAGGAATCTGCACAGAATTTTGAATAGAACTCTTTATTTAATGCACAAAGACAATATGTTCTCATAGAAGAAGTCCTAATGTGCAATTGTATTTTGAGTGCCAGACGCACTAAGGATTGAACCATCAACCTTACAAATGAATTTAACAAACACTTTATCCATTATACCACATGTCATTTTATGCCAAAAACATAAAATTTGCATAAGATTGATTTGCAAAATGATTTTGTAAAAGTAGTCTGCAAATGATAATTTCTATTTAAAATGAACTTGAAAGTTGACTCCACATTCCCCAAACTCTCAATGTTACATAAGCGCCAGATTTTTCTCTTAGTTGACGAGATTTCAAAGAAGACTCGACTAAGCCAGCTATGTGTGGCTATATGTCTACCTCTTGTGTATACAAGTTATCTCACAGACTTTTTTTTTTTAACAATTAATGGCGATGTAAAAATAGTCTGATTAACCAGAAGGTTTTTTAAATATTAATATCTTCATATACAGACATAATTCTGCACTTGATTTAAACTGATCAAAGAGTTCTTTCAAATGACCATAAAATAAGATGAATTAGGTTGAGTTTTGTTTTTGTATCCTTCACTTAAGCATCACAAATATGCAAGAATGAGATGCTGTAAATACCATTTTCATTAATGAAACAATGAAGAAAAACGGCAGACTAAAATGCTTCGCACGTATGCAAAATATGGATCATGCTATTTTATAGATAGGATTTTCGAGTTTAATTTAATATCTTTTGTTTATTAAATTGTTAGGTGAAAGTACAGAATAAAAACAACCCCCCTCCCCACTTCCTCTTCATGTTAAGAATGAGTTTCTAAATAATAACATTATTTTAGCATGGTCCATAAGTATCGAATACTTTTGTTTATTAAATTGTTAGATGAAAGTACAGAATAGTAAAAAAAAAGAAAGATCCACCTCTTCATGTTAAGAATGAATTTCTAAATAATAACATTATTATTTTAGCACGGTCCATAAATACTGAATGCTTTTGTTTATTATTAGATGAAAGTACAGAATAGTAAAAAAACAAAAAAAACAAGAAAAAAAACCTACATTCTAAGAATTGGTTTCTAAATAATAACATTATTATTTCAGCACTGTTCATACTCTACATATATACTAAATGCTTACCTTCTGTCAGTAGATTGATCAGCAAAGAGTTGCGATCATTTATTGTTGGATACATTTTCGTCCAACCTGTGCTGATTACCAAACATGCTTCATTTTCAATTGTTTTCTTCATCAAATTATCAGCAGCCATTTCTTTGACATAGGATGAGATGAGTTGCCAGATTAAATAACTGAAATGAAAGAATGGTTAAAAACTGTAATTGATAAAAAAGATAATCATTTCACAAAATACTTGCAATTCGGCAAGTTATCTTCAAATATGACTTTGTTAGCAAAACTCATTTTCTATTTAATGTATGGTTCATTAGATCATGATCAATTCATAGTAGAGCTTAATAATAATGAAACAAAGGATAAATGTGAAGTTCTTTTACATTTCTGAATTTTTGAGATGAGGATTGATTATTCATATTATTTGGATTCTTCGGACTACTGTTCTCATCTTGAGTGTTATTTTCACATTGCGGTTGATATAACCTCAGATCTTCATCACATGTATATTGTCAAAACTTTGGAGTGTTTCTGTTGAACTCAAAAACTTTTGAACGAAACTCTTTATTTACTTCATGAGGATAGCATGCTCTTGTCCTGTCAGCCATGAGTGGATAGAGGTCTTAAGTAATTTGCAATTGTATTTTCTGTCACCCACAGTGAGAATTGAATTTTCAACCTTCAAAAGAAGATCACTTTACAATTGAATATTTTCAAGTACTCTAACCACTGGCTGACAAAACAAAAGCATACTATTTCCATAAAAGAAAATAAAGGGTTCTGTTCTAAGTTCCTTCTAGATTCCAGAGTTTGGCAGAAACATTCCAACTGAAATGTGAAAATGGCACACAAGATTAATAGTCTGTAGAATTCAAATAATATGAAGTTATTGTTAAATCAGGAATAATTGTATTTATCTGATCTGCAACATGCCTGTGAACACATGTACAAATTACTTGCATCAATAAAACACATGTTGACACTGTACAGAAAAACATACAGAAACCAATGTCTGCCTAGGCTGAATCTGCCCAGATGAGTACTAGGAGGTATGTTTTCTAGTTTGAATGTAAAGTTCTTTTGTTAAATAATTAAATAATAAATCATTGCTTTAATCTGATCTATAACATATCTATGAGCACATTTACAAGGAACTTGTATTAATAAAATGCACGGACACACACATATATAAGAAAAATCAATGAAAATAAAAATTGAACAAATTACGATATTTATTGATCCATCAAAAATTAAAACAAGGAATTTAAATAAAGAAAAATCTTGGATTTTCAAAGGTTCTTTTCATCAAAGCATAAACATTAGTAAAAAATGCATCCCTCAGTAACAAATTTGAAAATATAAAACAAAACAAATTTTGGATTTTTTTTTTTTTTTAATCGCTCTAACTGGTATATCTTGATAGGTTCTAATTTTAAGATAATATTCATATATTATAAAGGTGTATAAATTATAGAAACAAAATTATATAATTTATTCAAAACTTGTTAGAAAAATCACGTTTGGAGCTATTTATACAAATTTTATTCAACTTACAAAGAGAGGAAACACAGCTTACATAAGTATATATATCAATGTAAAATTGCATTTAAATAAAGTTTCAGAAATTAAAATTCGCATAAGCATTGTTTTTATGCAATTTTCAACATATTCTTTATTATTAAGTCAACTGGCATCGAGACAAAACATAGAATGAGAGTCTTCAATATTGGCTTATGCTGTTATAAAGATAAAGATTCCTTTCGGCAAGAAAAATATATAAAAATATCTAACATCAAGCAATGAATAATTTATATCCAATAGATAAGCATAAGAAGCAAAAAATCACCAACAGTTTCAAAGGATGTTTAAAAAAAAAGGAGTTAAAATTGAGCATTTTCATATCCAAATTATTTTGTAGAAAAGACATCATATGACATTGAGGTTATCACAGGTAAAAATATGTTATAATCAATTTTCTTTTCAATAAAATGTTATAATCAAAACACATTGTTTCTCCCACTACTACTGACAGGGCTTGTGGCTCAATGGGAGAGCACTGGATGCAATCACTGAGGTCCCAAATCTCATTAGGTTTAGCCACACTGATTAGTTGTAGAAACGATGAAACATCTGTGGATAACTATATATATATATATATATATGTACAGTGTTGGCAAAAAAAGTCCGCACTTGTAATTTTTTTCAAAAACTGCAAATTTAAGCTAAGTTTAATGTAACTGTTTAAACAACATATACCTGGAAGTGTGTTGAACAAAAAAAAGTGGTAGTAAGTAGGCAGGGTCGAACCTGTACCATGAAGGAGGAAAAGAATTTGCAAAAAAAAAAAGAAAAGTGATGTCTTTGCTTTTGCGCCCATTGCCAAGCCAGAAGTGACATAGATTTAAATTAAGGCTAGACAATCGAAAAGAGGGAATGACTTTCAAAAATATCGGCGAAAAAAGTGACCTGCCACTGTAGAAAAGTGCCCAGTTGAGGGTGAAGGAATTAATGTTTTAGGTCAATTTTTCAATATTTATTGTCAGAAGGGTCGAGCGTCAAAACAATAACGATCTAGTGAAAATCTGTCACCTTTGTCGAAAGTTTTAGGCATACATACATACATTTAAACAGACAGGTAAGATTTATATTATAGATTACAGAAGATACGAACAACATCACTACTGTATTAGAAATATAATAACTTCTCTAAGGAAAACTTACCAAATTTCTTGAATTAATTTTTTTTCATATTCCTCTTCCATTTTGATGTCAGTTATTTTGAAAATTTGCTGATGGAGGAAAACAAATGTTAACATGAGTAAAACATACATACATATATATATATATATATATATATAAGATTCACTAAACTTATGATATTGATAGATATAGATATATATATAATATTCACGAAAATAATATTAAGTAAGATTCAATTAGATTCACTACAATTATTGAAAACAATCTTTAAAAAGTGATTTACCCCCATTTTTTTTGTTTTTTGTTTTATTTATTTTCAAAGAAAGTTTTCTTTTTGTTATAAATAAACACTTGATTGAATCTAAATGCTTAATAATTAATTATAAATTCTTAAATATCATTAAAATGTCAAATCAAAATAATGAGAAATTATAATCGTTTTTAAAACATTAAAAAACAGTAAAATATTAAAAGAATAATTAATAAAATAAAAGGGTAATGTGTAGACACAGTGGCCAAGAAAGAAAATAGCTGTTAAGTTGTTAGAATGCATCCAATAAGTCTTGTCAATGATGGTTATGACAATGATTTAATACGGACTGAAGAAATCACAATATTTCGACTAGTCATGAAGCTGTCTGACAATTTCTTGGAAGTGTGAAATCTGCAATTTACTATGCACATTGAACCATTATTTGCAGTCAATTGATGGTTGGAAATGAAAATGTTACGATGGATTTTGTTGTTCAATAGAAAAAAAAATTTTGTTTTTGGAGTTAAGCAAGCTTTTCTTATGAACAATTATAATTTATCTGTGAAATAAGGATTTCTTTCAGTTGTTACATAAAATTCAAACTCAGCAGCCATTTTCTTTTTTTTGGATGCTGTGTACACATTACCAAATCAAAGTAGTGTTTATGACATAATAAATTACTACAAAAACAAAACAAATACATTTCTTTTTAGTTCAAATATATCCTTAAATAGTAATGAGTATTTCTTAAAGAAATAAGGACCCCTTTTCTCAAATATTATCCACTAACATGTGTCCATAAAGAATTTTTGAGCTAACTCATGGTACACTTAAAAATGAAAATATTTTTAGTAATATTCTATAACATTGTTCTCTTTCACTCAATACTTCTTAACTAAATATTCTTTAAGTAATTACAAAGAACATTGTTTTGAAATTGATAGCGATAGGATTCTATTATGACATTTGGATTCAATTTGGAATTCATTCATTTTGAAATGGATACAAATCTTAACTTTTGGGATTTAACAACATCAAATAATCAGCAATTACTTTTTACATTTTATCTTTGGCAATCAGATTATAACATGTACATGAAAAGTGCTCAACTGAACTCCAATTTATGCCCCCCCCCCCCGCCAAACTTTCACAAAAATATATTCGACTAACTACAGTCACTATATTTGATTGACCTCACTCTCTGTGTCTAAATCTAAACGCAAATTCCATGAACAAATCTTCTTTCTCAGAACTGCCCACCTGTGGAACACTGTCCCACTGACCTGCTTCCCAGTTGAATACAACATGGTAGCCTTCAAATCCAAAGTAAACAAGTTCTTGTTGAGCCATCTTCAGAAATAATCAAATTCTACCCAATTTACACTATAGTGTGGCCTTCAGGTATTAATAAGTGGTGACTCCCAAGTAAAAAAAAGAAAGAAAAAAGAAAAGTGCAAATGTATTAGCATATAGATAATAAAGAGTGTGTATGTAACTAAAGCGCAGAATATCATTTGCATGTAAAATGTGATTATATTTATGTGGTTGTGTAGTTAAGTATATGTTGTGGTAACTGTGGAGAGGCATAAAAATAAGCGGTCACGGTTGGCATGTGTCTGCTGTAGGGAAGCAGTGGCACATGAGCTTGGAACCCATCAGATACAATGAAAGCAGGCTCACCACATCATTCAACTTCTATAGTTTTGCTACCAGCCTCAATTTGTTCAGCCACACGACCACGTCTCCATCACCAGTAAGTGGCTTTACCATATCACTGTTTATTCATACCTTCGTCATAACAACCGCCAAAATAGCTTGAACGATTATTTATAATTTATGTGACTGAAAGATGTATTTAGGAAATTAATTTCTATTTCAGTTACGCAAATTCAAGTCGAGCAGGATTATTTTGCTTTCTTTTTTTTCCACAATGAAGACGTTTGCTCTTTACATAAACAGTAACAGCCCTTTTTTTCTTCTCTAACAACAAAATTACATGTTAATGAGATAGCATCCAAAAACTAAAAGATGTCTGTTGAGTAAAAAAAGTTTTTTATCTTGTAGCTTAAGGATTCCAGGTTCATGTGCTACTGCTTCCCTACAGCAGACACATGCCAAACGTGGCCACTTATTTCTATGCTTCTTCACACCATTACCAGACTGGCATCATTTAAAACCATCTTTCTTTAGTTACAAATATACAGACACAAAATCTACATTAGATTAAAAGTCAGTAGTAAATAAAGTAAAATACAATCCAATAGAAAGAGCATTAATTAATGAAATTTCGAGTAATAGTAAGCTAACGTACTTCCTAACTTCTGGTGTAGCGCTACCAGAAGTAGTGACAAGGCAAATCAGTTCCTTCACTTTTATTATTCTTCAGTATTTCTATTGTGAAGAGATTTATCGAAATAAAATAGAATAGGACATTATTGAAAAGTATACAAGAAAAATTAACAAAATTATACAGATAAAAATAACACAATTAACTCTTATTTGCACTTTTAATAACAAAATTAGAAAAATAAATGATTATATTTTATTTGAAATCTTATAAAAAATATATGTTTATGAAATTATAAAAATGAAAGATTTTTAAATTTTAAAAATAAAAGATTTTTATTTGAATTTACGTAATATATATAAATATTTATAAAAGTCTAAAAATATTGGAAAAATGTAATAAACAAAAAAAAAAAAAAAACAACAGAAAAATGTAATTTAAAAAGAGTACATTCACAGGGGAGATATAGGTGTGAGAGAAAAAAAAAAAGCAAAGGAACTGATTTGCCTTGTCACTGCTTCCGGTAGTGTTACACTGGAAGATAGGAAATACGTTAGCTGACTATAACCAAATTGCAACATACCTGTAGAACAACCAGACAACAGATAATGATATGGTCACAATGATTACTGATTGCCCTTTGAAGAATATCACAGATTCGCTGCAGATGGATTAAATCCAAAGGTTTGGTTTCTATAGGCAGGTTTAAAACGGATGTAGGTGGCGTGAGAGAAGAGAGTGTGTATTGATAACTGTTGATTTGATGAATGCACATGCTACACACGTGTTGCAATAAATGATTTACAACTTCAGACACTGGTAAGTTATTACCTGAAACAAAAGATAACACGCAACTCATCAATACAGAGTTTAAACAAGTCAATGTACACAGTTATAAATAAACAACTTCATAATTTTTTTTTTTTCTAGTGCTTCTTTTTTAATAAAATCACTATGAAAAAGTGTCTTTTTAAAAAAAAAAAAATATGACAACTTTTCATATTACAGTGTAACCCGGATATAAGAGACCCGATTATAAGAAAATCTGATAGAAGAGAGATTTTTAGTTAATAATGAAGACAAACCGGAATGGAGTTTCATTCAATATTTAAAAAAAAAAAAAAAAAAAACTTTATTTGTCATCCTCATTAGTAGCGTGTACAAGAGAAACGGGTTAGTAGGTGGAAGTGTTCTTGTGTAAAGATAGATTTAATATATTGCCGGCTTGTTGAAGAGAAAACAGCTCAGTCCACATGTGTCTGCAGCCAGCAGTCATCGGGACGAAGGAGGCTGGTTAAAGGAGAAAGAAAGAGCAAGGTCTTCAGTGTATTTAGGTGTTGTAGTTGGTGTGTGTGTTTGTGTGTCGGTCGGTGTATCGATGAGAGCAGTTCTGCAGCATGATAAAGAAAGTTTGTTTAGGTACTGCACGTGGAAACAAATGTTAGTTTGAAGAGAGCCATGTTAGCTTGTTGTACTCACGTTAGGCCTGGGGCCAAAGCCCCAGGCTAATGTCTGCTGCCAGCTGAAGCCAGGAAGAAAGAAAAGAGTTTCAGATTTCGCCTTTTATGTACTCGGTCATGTGATTGAGAGCTGGCTTGTGATTGGACAAGCCAGGGAGAAAATGGATTTCAAATCTCGAGCCGCGAGAATTAGCTTCTGCCTGTGATTGTAGCAAGTTTCGGCTGCTACAGATTTTCTCTGGTCCCAAATGAAAGCCCATGTTAATGTGTAGTGTAACCCAGATAAAAGAGCAGTAGGGTCCAAATAGGAAGTCTCTTAAATCTGGGTTACACTGTATTTGGATTCTTTAAACTACTGTTCTCATCTTGAGCATTATTTTCCCAACGTTTCAGTCAATGTAACCTCCGACTTGCTTCAGATGTATCTTGCCAAATTCAGGAATCTGCACAAAATTTCGAATAGAACACTTTATTTAATCCACAGGGTAGAATGCTTTCGTTCTGTCAGCCATGACTAGGTAAAAGCCTCAATTAATTTGCAATTGTATTTTACGTGTCACCCGCTTTGAGGATTGAATCTTTAATCTTCAGAAAAGTAACTTCAAAACTGAATTTAACAAATATTTTATCCACTACGTCACAGGCTCTTGCACAAGAAATGAGAGCATGCTACCCCCATGAATTAAATAAAGGGTTCCATTCAAAATTCTGTGCCAATTCCTGGTTTGGTTGTTTTGTTTTATGGCATATAAACCCTTTTCAGGTTATTTAACGCCAAATCCAGTTATTTTGGAAATAGTATTCATGTTTCATCCAGTTATTTTGTAGAAGGTTTTTATCTTTAATTGCTAGTTTGTAGTGTTTGATTTGGTTGTTTTATAGTGGATTTTATCATTTTTGTTTCCTGCCCTACAGAACATGAATGAGTTTTGCAATGGGAGAGGGAAAAGGATTAAAGTATCAATGTTTTGTACATTTTAAGTTAAGAAACTAATCCGGAAGTGGGCGAGGTAGAAAGAGAAAGAGGAAATGGGAAGAAGGAAAGATGGGGAAAAGGTGGGTTGTTGCTGTTTTTGGTTTTGCAGAACAAAGTTTTGTAAAAAGTAGAAAAACAAAAAGCATCAATGTTAGATGCATTTCGTTTTAGGAAGCCAATATCTTCAGACAGCCTGATCTGGTAGCACCAGGCAGATTCCTGAGTTCAATAGGATACACCTGAAGAAGACTGGAGGTGACATTGACCAGAATGTTGTGAAAATAGCAATCAAGATATGAATAGTATTTTGAAGAATACAAATAATCAATCCTCATCTCAAACATTCCGAAATGCAAGAACAACTTTTAGCAGGAATACTCCAATAGTCAAGAAATATTAACCAGTACTTTTTGTGGCTTATTTTCCACTTAAAATTTAAGTTTAAAATTTTAATCATTGACACTCAAAAAATAATAGGTTTATTTCAATAAGTCCCTATTTACTTGTCTCCACACAAAGGCAATTTTTTTTGTTTGTTTGTCATCCTCATTAGTAGGGTAATAGACAGATGATAGCTAGGAAAATGCACTGGCTCGTTCCTATGAATGGCTATAATCTGGTCAATGTTTTGAATGATTTTATGAAGTATTAGGACAAAACTTTTAACCGATATAAGGCTGAAAAATGAAACGCTTAATTAGTTTCTTGGTTTTGATAAATTGAGCTGCAATGTCTGCATTGACACCAATTTCACTTTTTTTTATACCTAATTTTATACACATAATGTGTGATAGCATATGCAATACTCTGTCCTCATTGGCTGCCAACCAGGGCTTCTGCTAGAGAGCAAGGTGTTTTTATACTTGGAGACCAACTTAAATAAAACATATTTCAGATATGTTTGCAAATAATAGTCTTTGTTTAACCCATAAGGAATAATATCTGTTGGATTCCAATGGAGAACATCATTAAGAGAGTTGTCTCCCTTACTTTTAGAAGAATTGAGAGATTTCTTTTGATAACAGAAAATATGCATTGTAGAGTTTAACATGAAATGTAAACAGATTTTATATTCTGGATTTCTTAGTTTTTATTCTACAAATCTAATTTCTTTCACTTCTATGTATTTAAAATACAAACAATATCAACTTCGACACATAATTATTCGCATATACAGTAGCAAATTTTTGGAAAATTTTTCAACGCTTGAAATTCTTGGTTTAATTCAAGCTAAAATCTTTGTTTTCAAACCCACTAATGGTTTTAGAAAACTAAAATATTATTCTTAAATACACATCGATTTTTCAGTCCTCCAAAATAATCCCATAAGAATTTTTTTTTTATTTTGAGCCATTTTTAGAAAGCATGTATATACTTATATACAGATTTAAATTCCTTTATGTCTATCTTATTAAAATTGTCTCTTTGTGTACTTCCAAGGTATGTATGGTATTATAGGGTTCGAAGTAAATATTTATGGAAGTTAAAAAATTGTAAAAATGAACTGCATGATTGTTTACTTCACCATTTTTGATTTTTAGTGATTCAAAAAACATTTAAATTGTTATTTGAATAATTAAATTTTCTGGAAAGTATCTTGGCAAGATTATAGAAATGTGAATGGTTAGAAGACAGTAATATTAAGTAACAGAATCAGCATAATTCCAGCAAAATTGGTATGTCAAATGTACATTTGATTTGAAAATGTATGGATGGTTAATGGGAGTATAATCTTAGTTAGAGAGTTAGATATATTCATCACATCGTATGAATCCAAAGATTCTATTGTTGGCATTGGTTTCCCCAATATTATGAAAAGTAGATAGCCAATTGGTTTTGTTTACATACATGATGTAATTCAAAATTAAATTTAGTTGTTGCTGAAATGTTAGCAAAGCTAGAATGTCATTTAAGGCCTGCAGAAATAGGTGTACTCAGAAGATCCCTTATTCCTCCTAGTTCAAATAGAACTCCTAAAATTGGAACTTCATTAGTTGCATGAATATAGTTAAATACTAAATTCATTTTTTCTTCTTTAAGAATATACTAGTACCCGATAAGAATCAAGAAAACATCTTCACCCCTACCCCTTGAGGAGGACAAGATAACAATTTGCTTTGATTTCAAGAACTCAGATGAGTCTTTTGAATACGAGACAATATGAGACAATGGAAGGCTCAAGTAAATACAATACAATTGCAACTTAAAAATCATTGTTACATTGAAACGTTTCATAACCAGTCAGTACTGCTGGTGAAGCTCTTCCAAAACTCTTTCCAGAGATCAACCATCAACACCAATAGTAACTTAAGAAGGCATCCAACCCCAGCAGTTAAGAACAGAAGACATCAAACCATGCAGTAGTAGAAGTAATGGTATATAAGCCTCCACTATCACTTCTATAATTGTCTTTGGTTCTCCTCTTTTCAGTGCCAACAAGACAGAAGCTAATAAATTTACCCTGATAAACATTAATCTGTTATAGCAGTGGCCTTTGTCATAACTTGGATTGACTAACAACCAAGCAACTTCAGTCCTTGTGCAAGGATCCATGGCATAGTGGATAAAGTACTTGTTAAAATTCTTTTATAAGTTACACATTTTTTTAAGGTTGAAGGTTCAATCCTCAATACAGGCAACACTTAAAATACAATTGCAAATTATTTAGGACTTCTACCTAATCATGGCTGCCGGAGCGAGAGCATGCTACGTCTGTGGATTAAATAAAGGGTTCCATTCAATTGCCATGAAGACTTCTTAATATGATAGCAATATTCCAGAGTTCAACAAGATACACTTGAAGAAGGTCAAACAGAAGTTACATTGACTGTAACATTGTGCATATGACACTAAAGATGAGAGCAGTAATCTGAATAATCCAAATTATCAATACTCATCTCAAAAATCCAGAAATTCAATAGATCTTGTTGACGCTTTAGTTTACTAGGGAATGATATTCACAATCATCTTATGGATTGTGGATTGTATTTTATGAATAAAATTCATTCAATTTTTAGGTTAGTCTATTGTTAGTCTGGATCGTAGGTTTAATTT
Source organism: Euprymna scolopes (assembly GCF_053919585.1). Taxonomy (NCBI): domain Eukaryota; kingdom Metazoa; phylum Mollusca; class Cephalopoda; order Sepiida; family Sepiolidae; genus Euprymna; species Euprymna scolopes. The sequence continues at coordinate 176,537,834 of NC_136482.1, forward strand.
TTAAAATAGTCAAAGTTGTTACTAAACTATCAAAAAAAAAAAAAAAAAAAAACAACTTTGTTTTTCATTAGAAAAATTTAAATGCTAGATATTTTCTTATTAAATCTTTCCTTACCTTTAAGACAAAATATGTTTATATAATTGTATTTTATATTGTTTTATAAAATAAAATTTGGTAATGTGGAGACAGCAGCCTAAAAAGAAAATGGCTGCCGAGCTCTTAGAATATGTCTGACAAGTTTTGTAAATGATGTTTATGACAATGAATTCATGCGGACTAAAGAAATAACAATATTCCAACTTGTTATGAAGCTAGCTGAAAATTTTGAAATACTTCAATGGATTGCCAAGCATCAGTTAATAACAAATTCTTGGAAGTGTAAACTCTGTAAGTTACCATATGCATTGAACCATTGTTCATGGTTAGACATGGAAATGTTCAAAAGATGAATTTCATCATTCTAAACAAAAAACATTTTTTGGAATGAAACAACCTTTCCTTACAAACACTTATCTTTATAATTTTTATGTGGAATAACAATTTCTTTCAGTTTTTACATAAAACTCCAACTCAGAATCCACTTTCTTTTCTAATTTGCTGTGTCTACATATCAAAAATTTTAAATGCTTTTTTTCTGTTAATGTTTCAAAAGGTGTAATAATTTAAGATGCCGAACAGAAGACACACAGAAGAGTTTTCATTTTATATCTTAGAATTTTTAAGATAGAATTGATCATTTGTATCATGTGGATTATTGGATGTTATTTTTGTGTTTTGATCAATGTAAGTGTTAACCTTCTTCCGCTGAATCTTGCAAAACTCTGGAATGTACACAAAAGTTCTAACTGAACCTTATATTTAATCTGAGGGAGTAGATTGTTCTTATTCCCTTAACCATGGTCAGGTAGAAACTTTAAGTAATTTTTATTTTATTCTTAATATCGCCTGGAGTGAGGATTGAACCTTTAACTGATTCCCCAAGTTTGACAAGACACTTCTAGAAAAAATTGACTGAAACATTGTCAGAACAACATCGAAGATGAGAACAGTAGTCCAAATTAACCAAATGATCCAGATTTCATTTTTCAAGAAAATGTACTTTGTCTATGAAACGAATGCAGGCATTTGATTGGATGTTCTACTGAAATTAATTTATTAGACAACATTATGAACTTATCAACTTTAGAAACGAAAGTTTTTGTATTAAATTTTCACAACATAATATAAATTAAGTCTTGCTTTTGTTTGTTTATAACCTGCCACATCAACATTTTTGGGGTCATTTAAGGCTGAAACAACTGCATATAGTTAACTGAACAGAAGTTATTTTTTTACCTTTTATTATTATTATAACAAATGCTAGAATTTTTGAAAATTGAATGCTTGTTGAAAGATATTCTGCACAAAAGCAAACAGCGATAAAAGCTTAAAATAAAAATCATGAGATTCTATAACCAAGCAACCTTTCAGCGTAGCAAAGCAGAAGTTATCGGTTACAATCTGCTATTTATTGAGAAGTAATCACTTGCAGAATTGTATTCATCAGACTCTTAAGGCATTTGCAAATTTTGATGGCAATTTTTAACAGACATTTTTTTTTTGAAGAATAGAGATTTTTGCTTAAGAAAAAATTTGACATGGAAAAAAATTTTATACAAAATATTATAAAATGTACAAATATGCCATTTGTAAATGTTTAACATCAAAGTAATATCTTAGGCATAACATGATTTGAAATTTTTGTTTTCTTAGCAAGAAAAAAAAATAGCATTAAACTCATGCAGTCATAAAGTCTTACCATATTATCAAACATGACCTGCCATTGAAGAAATTTACATAATAAAATTATATATAAAAATTAGTCTAGATATTTTATTTTAAAATAAAAAGAATTTCTACTCAAGACATTTTTTCCTTATTAATTAAAAAATTGGAATGCAACAGCTGATTATATTTTTTACATAGTTTAGACAAAAAAAGCAGTTCTTTTCCAAAATTCACCGTAGATTACAAAAAACAAGAAGAAAAATCTTTACGATGTACGTACCCATAATGAAATGAAAATATCATATTCCAAAAGTTATGTAAATCGATCAAGTAGTTTCATTTTTAAATAAGAAAATCACTTTTAAGCAATTAATGATAATTTGTATGCATTACAACATAAATATCACAAGTTGAATCATTACTGGATTATCTCCCCACATTTTTTTTTTAGATCATTTTCTAAATGGCAGACGAGACAGCCACTCATCTATTATTCATGAAATTTGGCTTTCTTATTTAAAAATAAAGCTATTTGATCATTTTACATGATTTTTAGAATATGATGTTTTTGCTTCATCAGGGGTATGTACATCATACACATTTTTCTTTACTTTTGATTTTTATTATTAAGGAATTCTAGAAAAGAAAAAACTACTGTGGTGAATTAAATGTTTTAAAAAATATTTTAACACCAATTAAATCTATTTGAGTTGATCATAGTTTTGGTTACCAGTTTTATATTAAAAAAATATCACTGCATGAGGAAGAGAGAGTGCCAGAAAAAAAAAAATATATATATATATATATAGATATTTGTTTGTTTTCACAAGTGACGGTACTATCCTTAACAAATTCATCCACGCAATTCCGAACACTACCGCTGAATCAACACACCACGAACAATATCGTTCAATTGACACACACGTTTCAAAGCAGCACTGAACAATCTTGCTGAATCGACACGCCATGATACAAAATTCGAAACGCGTTATCAAAGCCGTGTATTTTAACCACCAAATCACTTATCAGCTTGTTTTTTATAGCTGTTGGGCGAAACTAAATCGTCACTTTCGCATAAGATGGGTGGAGTTCATTAGTAGATTTGATTTGTAATCAAAAGGTCCCAGGTTCGCTTTTCACCGCAGGTAGGCCCGACTCATACATGTGCGTGTGTGCTTCCACACATGCTTGGCACAAAAAAAAACAAATTAACATACGTAAATGTTGATAGATAACCAATTTAAGAATTTAGCTAATAAAAAGTTAGTAAATTGTCTCCCTTGAGAAGATCTTCATTCAGCAAACATCAGAGTGTCTTTAGAATTCACATGGAATTCAACAAAATGGATTCAAAAGTTACTAGACAAATTTGGATGAAATTCGAAACATAAACAGAGGTTAATGAACTATGTTTAAACAGTGAAAAGGGGACGAAACTCGCATTTGGAAAATAAATTTACCCATAGAAGTTACTCCTTAATTCTTACTATACTGTTGCAAATGGGGTTATCCTCCACCCCAGGAAATGCCAGATAATATTACAGGTAGCTAATAAAATCAAGTTCATGTTTAGTAAACTATCGAAGTGTATTTTTGCTGTGTTTAAAAGAATGATGATAACACTAATGTATGAAAATATGATGATTATCTTTATATTTTTAGTGAACAAGTTAGGAAGGAGAATGCATGCACAAGAATTTGACAGAGTTCTATTATTGGACCCAATCGTTAGTCGACCGATGATCTCAATTTTGAACTGATATTATATAACAGTTTGTGACACATATTTTCAGATTTCACCTCTGCTGTCAATATAGCCACACCTCTAGGGCACTTATTTAGTGATGGGGTATTCCTGTCTGCAACTAACCTTTAGATAAGGGTAATCTCTGTGGGTGGTTTCTACTCGACTAACAATTATTTTATTTTTGACAAGAAACTCCTCAAAAAAAAAAAAAAAAAAAAAAAAAGCAAGTGTTTACTTTTCTAATGGTGACTTAAAAAAAAAAAAATTTGATTAAAAAATAAATAAAAAATGCATCAACTGTTTAAGACAAAAAAATGAGAAACCTACCTGATGGTAATGGAACTGGTCTAATGAAAGGAAAACCAAGTTGTTGACTTATAATATGAGAGGATTTATGTGCAGGGTTGTGAAACTGATCAACCAAGTCATTACCACATGACCAAATAAGGTTGTTTTTAGAATCAAAACAGACACCTACAAAAAGAAAAGACAGTTTTTGTTCATTTTTATTAAAGAAAAAGAAAGAAAAAGATTTGAAAAAAGAAAAAGTTCTACAAAAACAATAAAGCAAACACAAGAAATAAAAAAATATTTGAGACAAAAAGAGACATGCTTTAATTAAAAAGTGAATTGAGATAATTCCTTACCTAGTCCCAAAACAGAAGCTCCACGAGCCAAAGAGCATGCTGGTGCATCAATAAGATCTACTCGTGAGTTGAATACACCATCGAATACATTAAAGCACATATTAGTAGCAAGTGCTGAAAAACAAAATTGTTTTGAAACGATGGTAAAATGAAAACAATAAAATAAGATGTACATTTTGATTATCATAAACCAACAAACATTTATGTAAATCAGAGTGGAGAACTGGAGAAAAATGGGTACTCCTGGAGAATAAGGGCCGTGCTATCAACAGAATTTTCCGAGCAATTTATGTAAGATACCAAAAGCTGTCAATTGAAAATTGATTTTTGTTTGCAAATTTTTTCAATGAAAAATAAAATTTCTGTTATTACTAAGCTAATTCAATGAAAAATTAATTGAAACATGGAAACATTCTTTTTTTTTTTGTTGTTAAAGAAAATACCTCCATATATAATAAAATGACTGCAGAAATTCCCCTCTGGACCAAAGTATCATAGGTTTCCAACAACCGATGCTACATACAAATTCAATACATCAAGGCTAATAGAACACCATTTTAGACACATTCAGTCATGATAATAAAATACTACATTGCATCCTACGAGCAACATCCTCACAATTGAAATTTCTTTAGAGGAAGGAGTCCCTATTTTTCTCTCTACCACTGCTACCAGTTGTCATCGGGACGAATTCTACACATTCCACAGATTCTGTGATTACAACGACTGTAACTGGCTCATACATACATAGACCTAACATAATTTTTCCAATTTCCAATTCATAAATAATAAAGGCTCGTTCGCCGAAGTCCGTCCATTCTGATTGGCTGAACTCTGAAAATTCTCATATTCTGGTATTGAATGCTTACTAACATTAAAATATGGGGTCATCATCATTATCAACATCTTTGTCGAAACAAAAGAATTACACAGCCCTTGCAATAGACTTTTTTTTTACCATTAAAGTTAAAAGGAAAGTTTTAAAGACTATGAGAATCATTATTCAGGTCTGCCACAGTGTTTTTTGGTTGTTCCTTTTCCTCAGAACACAATGTTCCCTCTGGAATGAATGCACTGGGTTATAGTTAATTTGTAGTTTGTTCTTTTATTTCCATTATACATTACAGGCAGACAGTAACAACTGCTATCTAATAGGCCACACTAGCCTACTTTTATTTAACATTTATATTATTATTATCATATTATTTAGATGAAAGCACAAAATAATCACAGCATATAATTAAATCCCTGTGTTAAGAATGGGTTAATAGATACTAACGTTAATTTGGCACTGGACATTCATTTTTGTCATGGGTGCCAGTGCCCACTATTTTACTGAGCCACTAACAACTGTAGTTTAATCATTTTTTTTTTTTTTTCAGGTAGGGTGGAGGGCATATTTTCACCGGGCTACACCGGTACACAGGTCCTGTTAGTAATGAATTAAATTTGGATAATTTTTTTTACAAAACTTTAAGAAAATTAAAATTCAAATAAAAAAAAACAAACTCATTTTAAAATAAGCTTTGTGAATAAATGTTTATTGGACAATTTTTACAAAACTTTAAAATCATGAAAAAAAAAAACTCTTAAGAGTAGTTTCATGAATATTTTTTGAATAACAAAACAAAAAAAAATTTTTTTAATTCTTTATGATTTTCTTTTTTATTTTTTTTAAAGATTAAAATCCAAATAAATATTTACTTCTTTTATATAATAAATTAATGTTAGCAAATAAATGTTTTCTTAAATGACATTCACTATTGCTATTTTATGATTTTCAGCATTTTTATGTAAATGTTCAGAAAATTCCGATGACAGCATGGTCCTCATTCTGCATAAGTACTAACAAAATATAAAATAACATAAGGGTTATTAATAGGCATCTCAAGCCAAAATTATATTTTTATTATGCCTAAACCTTTTAATTTTTGAAAATCACAAACAATGCATGTTTATTCCTGCCAGACTACATTTTTAGTACACCTAGTTGAGATGCAATTCTGAATTTTTGAGATGAGATGTGAATACTTGTGTTATGTTGATTAATCGGACTATGATTCTCATCTTGCGTGTTATTAGGAAAAAAAAGAGGGTTGGCTCTGCATTACAAGAATTTGAACCGTTTGTTTGAGGGTGGGTCTGTAGATCATAAAGAAGGTTTAGTCATCAGGGGTCAAGATGAGAATAATAATAGTCCGATTAATCAACATAACACAAGCACCTACCTGAGCTATTAAACATAAGATCATCTTTCATCTAACATCCTTGTTAGATATTAAGTGGAACTGAACAAAAGCTTATACATTTGATAAAATTCTTTCCAGTGTTTGTACAAGATGTGAATTTCTTGTTTACAAAAAAGATTGTGAATCACCTTTAAGATTTTTAAATGGAAACATGCTTGAATATTAATCAAGATTTTAAAAGACTAATCTTAATTGCAAACCATGGAACTCTTCCATTTGCCTGTTTCCCACCTGATTACAACTTGGATGTCTTCAAGTCTAACATAAACAAATTCCTGATAAACCGCCTTCTTAAGTAAGACACTTTATCAAACCTCCATTACTAACGATTACTACGATATTATCCCATTGATTACTGTACACGCAATAACCCTTATCCATAATCAACAGATGGTCTGGTTAAAGGTGTGTGTGTGGGGGGGGGGCATCTTACCCTTCTGCAAAGGTGCAGTCCTAAATAATGGGGTGTTCACAAGCGCTCATACCCAAGCATATTGGAAATCCCACGATACATAACAGCTTAAAATGATAATTGCGGACGTGCATCAATTATGCTTTTTATCTCTCAGCTTTTTCTCTTCAGCTATTAATACCAAAGTGGGGTTTAGCAGTCAAGTTTTTTTGTTGAATTTAAAGAAAATTTTAAATATGAAGAACCCATAAAGAAATTTACAAGCATTCTTTTACAACCATAACTAGTTATGAAAATGCAAAATTTCAAACATTAAAAAAAAAAGAGTAAATACATAAATTAATATGTTTATTTTAATTTATAAAATAAAAAGATTACAAAGTTAGCAGGAATGTTAGAAAACAATTGATATATATAAAAAGGTGAAAATTAAAATAAGGAATTAATTGAATTGTAAAATGGAAATACCTTAGAAATCTAATAATGTTATTTTGTCAACTTTTCAAACAGTAAAGAATCATTCAAATCAATGGTTTATTCTGACTAGCCAGTCATGTTTGAAAATTTTCACCATGTGATGTTGCTAAGTCAGATTATTTTTCTAACTTATTGATCATTAGATGTTACCTGGGTTGATTTCAGTTCTCTTAGGTTTGTCGTAATATGTAACACTTTTCTTTCAAGTTGTTTTTTTGTTTTTTTTTAATTTTATGATTATTTTAAATTACCTGTCGTTGCTTAGTATCACATAGTTATGCAAGTTGGCCTCTGCATGCTAGGATTTTTCCCAAACCAGATATGTATTTTTATATTTCTTTCAAGATAATTTGCTACATTCACTGATGTGGGTCACAGTTTTGTCTCTTTGTCCACATAATCTTATCTTTAGTGTAGTCGTCTCTAATCATATTGTTTTTGTCATTGTTATTTATATTAAAAATAATATTCATCCATTTTAAAATCTGTTAATTATCAAATAGATAAAATATACAAACCTCCCAAATCACCTGAAATCATAGAGACAGGTATTAAAAATATCTTTTTGTGTTTAGGAAATAACTAATCATGGTTTAGGCTTAGTTTATCTGTTTAACAATATATAATGCATTATCAGACACAATTTTATAAGAATAATTACATCCAAATTGTTATTTTACACATAGCTAGTAGAGATGAAAGGTTAATGCCTTTCTTAACAATATTAGTGCATTAATGTATATTTGGATTATTATATTTTCAAAATTGATTATCAGAATACAGTGTTTTTTTTCAGTTAGAAAAAAAAATGTGGAAGGAATGGAAAATTATGAATATGTTAGGGAGAAGAACAGAAAGTATGACTGAACCTTTATTTCTGATTCGAATCTCAACAAGGGTTTCTTACTATTCTACGTTATAATTTAAGGAGAGAAAAAAGTGAATTATTATACGGCACAATCACATTGACACACCGGTTCTCACCAGATCACTGAAGTTAAGCAATGTTGAGCCGGGCCAGTACCAAATGGGTGACTATTTGGGAAGGTGAGGCACTGTATGTACCGCGAGGTAAAATACCGTGTTGAGAAACTGGTGCAGTCTATTCTTCTTTCGAGGGTAGATGGGACTCTTAAGCCGTGGTAGGCACCCCATGTAGTGATGGCGTTACAATAAAAAATACCCTTGATAGCCCTGATATCAGGTATTCAGCTACTGACAAGATTTGAATTACACTACAAACTCGTGTAATGAGTTCAATCTCAGCTACGACCGCGCTGGAGAAAGTGGATCTGGAGTTTACTTTCGGCAGCCACGTAACTCTTGCTTCCCTTATTTTGTTCTGTGGTCCTCACATTATAGGAACGATGTTTCTGATGAAGGGAGAAGAATTGCCATTTTCTGGGTCAGAATCTATTCCATCTAAGATTTGACATTGGCAAGTTTTTGACCTTGAAGTAGTATTTTTTTTTTGTTTTAGCTCCTTACATCAAATGGTTTCAGGCTTTGTCTGGAGCAATTTCCATAAAAAAATTAATGAGCAGATCATATCCAATATGATTTGAAATTCAATAGTACTGTTAGAAATTGCATGATGATGATAAATATTTGAAATAAATCTGAGCTTTGTGTTATTTTTTTTTCAGAGCACTCAGAATCGTTAGTCACCAATCTCTTACATACAAATATTATATAGTACATAATATAAAATTTTTAAAGTAACTCAAAACACTAAAAAAATATATATATATATATATATATATATATATATATATATATATATATATAACCCTGTCATCATATTTTGTTAGCACAATGTGGTAAACAAATATGGTTGCATTGCTGGCAAAACAAAAATTTACTGCAGAGTTTGCGATATGAGTTATGTGTATGATTACACTTTTCTCTCGATGCACTGACCTGTTAATCAAGCTGCCAAAGATGACAACCACATTAGGTAATTTTATAGGTTTTTTAATAGCTTAAAACAAATAAAAAATAAAATCTAAAAATTAACAAATGCCACAAATTTCAAAACAAAAAAATAGTAAATATATAGACAAAGAAAAAGAACTTACATCTAATTGCAGCTAAAGATCCACCAAACAGATTCCTCGCTGGACCTGTGTTTGTACCTCCTGGTACCGGGGTCAAAAGCACTACTGATGTGCCATCACAGAATATTGGTGTTTTAATCAAGTTTTTCAATGTAACACCACAAGATGTGTTTCCTTGAAAATTAGCTACAATGAAAAGATAAAAATTATTATTAAAAAAAAAAACAATCATCAATTAAAACGGCGTATCTCTATCTCTACTATTATATAAAGGTACTTTATGCGCCTAGCAGTGTTCTTAGATAGGATTTGTATCGAAATGTATTCGATAAGTATCTATAATCAATAATCAAAAAAATTTGATGAAAGAAAGAACAGGCGATTTTGACTAAAGTTAACACATGAAGAGTCATTGCTTAAAACGATAAGGAACTACAATAAAGTGTAGTATCTGTTCTTCAGATGCTGCACTTCTATTTCTTGTTCTCTTTCGGTGGAGGAGAAATCCTTCACGACTGAGACAATTTAAATTTTTGTACCTTTTCTCCACGTTAAAAAACGACCCTGGTGTCTAACTTTGTCCCGTGGGGAGGCATAGTAAATAGGTACAATAAGGCTAGCTGAGATGACATCAGAGATCACATTAGAGCTGCTCCATGGGGAAATATATTTCTCTTCCTGCAGAACAGCATGCAAATGAGACCACTGAATGGTTCAAAGCTGCAATTGAAGCACATGTTCTTACATGGAGGTTCTATAGCAAACCCCAGTCTCACCAATGATTTACTTCTATTTGCACAGCTGCCATTGTTCAAAGGCAACATGTATACTAAAGATTTATCCAACATAAGTCCAGTAGAAATAGATAATATATAATTCTACTTGCCAATTCCATAACAGAACTATAATACTGCAATTCATCCAAATACAGTACTACAGTTGAGGTAATTTAAAAAAAAAAATTTGTTTTATTCTTTCATTTTTTCATCATTTGAAGTATGAAGCAGCTATCAACAATTTTACAAAACACAGGAATTTCATTCTATATTTTTGTATGCCTGTGAAACATAGTCAACAACGAAACATCAGATGAACACTTTCTTGGTTGCAGCGCATCTGATTTTCATTCCCACTCTATAAGAAAGCATGTTGCACAATGACGCTTTTAACTAGTATGGACACATCATCTGCCATAAGTCATCCAAAATGTTTAAACGTACGTCCCTCATTGACGTTGATGGTGCAAAACCAAGTGATAGGCTACTTGAGATATGGAGGTAATCAGCTGATGATGACCTGATCCTATCAGGCGGAACAAGGAAAAGTTGGGAGTCATTCACAAGACGACTAATCTAGGTTTCTATTGGTACCTTTGAGAACTGGAGAGTATGAATGAAAAAAAAAGGGGGGGGGGAATTACTCACTGCCAAGACCAAAGAAAACTGCATACGAAAATCAAGGAATTCCTTAATGAGGTTAAATATCCAGTCAGGCTGGAGATGCTCTAGTTCTGATGTATTGATGGAGAATTGCGATGATGGTGTGGAATCAGTAGCTCACCATGTTTGCACAATGAAATCCTTTAAAAAACTGCAAACAATGTGCAATACAAACCTTGATGAGAGAGATGAGTACTAGAGTGATGATTATAAAGAAACTACAGAACGAGGCAGTTCATTACTTATGGCACAAAAGTCACAAGAGGCAATTACTTACTGCTAAGATCCAAGAGAACTGCATAAAAACAATCAAGAAATTTTGCAATGAAGTCAAACATCCAGTCAAACTGAAGATGCTTCATCACAGAACAACAAGTGGCTAGCCTACAGTTTGCAGAAAATCCAATGAGTGATGATCTTTGTGTATGTTTCCAGTAAAGGTCAGATTATGCTGACCCATATCTTGAAAAAAGGACATAAACTCAATTCAGATGGCTATATTTAGTTGCTGTCCACTGTTTTCAAGTGCCGAGTGAAAATAGTGGCTGCAGGAAGGACATACGTATAGAGCAGGACTCGGCTTCTTGACAACACCACTTCCAACGTTTGGCACTTCAATTTGCCCGATTGTAATCCTATGCACCATTATGTAGAGCAAAATTGAAAAAGACAACCAAAAATGAGCTGATTGACAGAATCAAAATGGCGTCTCTTAATGGTTTGGTCGTTTTCTTATATGGCATATAAACTCTTTTCAGGTAATTCACTGCTGAATCCAGTAAATTTGGAAAAAGTTTTATGCTAAAATTCTTACAGTCCATAGTCTTTAAATACTCATTCATGGTGTTTAGTTTGGTTGCTTTTAGAGGAAAATTGTTGTTGTTATTGTTGTTTAAGACTTTGCAGAACAGTTTTGCAAAGAGAGAGGAAAAAACTAAAAAAAAAAACAATAACATCGATGTTTGGTGCATATTAGGCAAGGAAAACAATATTTTCAGACTGGCTGATCTGGCAGCACCAGGCAAGCCTCTCTTGAAAGACGTGGTGAAGGTCACATGCTCCAGGTTCAGGTCCAACTTGAGGTTGTGGTGAAAGTTTTGCTTCTTTAAAAAAGATTTGTACTAAATTTTGAGAATGGATTACTTATTGGCAAAGATGTTTTTTTTTCAAAAAAGTGTGAAATTTATCCCCAAAAATGTTAAAGTTTTAATACAGCTTTCTTTTGTATATTTGAACAAGAAGCCGGCAACAACTGATTTTTTTACAAAATTAATTATAAAAGTTTAAGCTAAAAATAAAGAGATTAACAATTTATAGAAAAACAAATATGTAAAAGAAAATTAAAAATTAATTTTTTACTAGTACTTTTACAATAAAACGTCCAAATACTAAGAAATTAGGTTACGTTTTAGTGTCTGAACTTTTCCGAAAAAATGTAATTTTAATGAATAAAGCCACCCTGGAATTTTCACAAGTAAAAACTAACCCTTTTGCAAAAAACCACAAGTTAAATTTCAATAAAATATTCATATCCCATGTAAAATTGAAAGTAAAATGTAGAAAACGACAACTTCATAATGAAAATAAGATTTACTTTAATTTAGATCATTAAGCAAAGACATAACTAAATTATAAAGTATTGGAAGTTATCACATGAAATATTTTAAAAAATCTAAACTTAATAAAGTAAGTAGAAATAATAAAATAGGATTAATCAAATAATTTTAAATGCTGCAATGCATTTTTTTGCATAGCATTGAAATGCCAATAAAAGCAATGCAACCAAAGCATGTAAATTGAGCCCTGATGAGACTTTATTATACAGTACCTTTAAAAATAATTGCCACTTTAAGAGACTGTCTATGAAATATTTATACTGAATAAATAATATTTAAAACTTTTTTTTTTTTTTTACATGGCTTAGTTTTGTGCCTA
>NC_136482.1:176555564-176715564 GCF_053919585.1 Euprymna scolopes
TGCTTTCTTTTTTTTTTTTTATAATATATCTCGCAGGGGATGCTTGGCATTGCCCGGTCGTAAAATATGCTTAAATGCATTTTAATTTATGCAGATTTCATATTTATTATTATAGAGGTAATTCTCTATCGATTATTTAATATTATACTGTACCTAATATTTAGTTCTGATTTCAAAAGTAAAGAAAAATATAACTTGGGTGCAATCAGCTAGAATTGAAACCGAAACCAAAATTTATAGCCCTCCAGCCTGAGACTTTACCGAATCAGCCATTGATAAGAAATAGCTAAAAATAAGCTAAGATTAACGTACAAATGTATATATACTTGCACATATGTAGAAGAGCAGTTTAAGTCTACTTACACTTGCCAAGTTCTCATTTCTTTCAATTTTGACCCCTAAGCAACTATTTTAACTGGATAAAGACCCATAAAAGAAACGGTCCACAAAAATGCAATTACTTGAGCTGTCTTGAACCACTCTGCAACCTTCCATCTTGGAAGAAATAGAGTTTGAAAATAATGGAGAAAGATAGATATAACAAGTTTTAGAAATGAGATTTAAGATTATTATTAGATAATTAGGTCAAATATAAATCCCAGTGCCTTGCAGAGTGAGTTCATATTTAATAGAACACACTTGGACCCCCCCTTTTTTTTTCTTTTTTTTTACACGGTAATTAATTAGGAGTAAAGGGGTCAGAACGTAGTAACTTCAAAGTAATCAAACATACTATTATGGTAAAAAGTGAATGAAATTAGATTTCACAACTGAAGTTGTGATTTAGTTTGGTTGTTTTATGGCATATCAACCCTTTTTGAGTTATTAGATGTCAAACCCAGTCATTTTGGTCAAAGTTTTTATGCTTTCAGTTCTTTATATCTTCAAATATTTATTCATGGTGTTTAGTTTAATTGTTTTGTAGAAAAACATTACTGTTCTTGACTTTGCAGAACATGATTGAGCTTTCAAAGGGAAAGAAAAAAAAACAATAACATCGATTTTTAGTGCATTTTAAGTCAGAAAGCAGGTACCATCAGACAATCTGATTTATCAAAGTTGTGGGTCTGGTATTATTATAATTTTGTAGAGGCAAGCTTTCATTATAAGGTCTTGAATTGACTAAAATTTGCTTGAATTCATTTTACCTCATTAAAATCCTAAAGAAAAAAAATCGAGTCGTTAGAAGTTGCGTCAACCACACCCTCCCCCTAAAAAGATTGTAAAAAGTCATGTTCAAAATTATATTAAAGTCAATGAAAACTGTAATGCAATCTCAAAAGCTATGTGAAAGCTAACAGCTCAGATTATTTAATTTTCTTGGAGTAAAAAAAAAAACACACACACCTTTTAACATTTTGAGAACAGTTTAACTATATTTTAAATCACATTAAAATTTGCAGAAAAAAATGTAAGAGGAAGAATTTATTCCCTCAGATATTTATTAATAAGGAAAAAAATCCTTTCAAATTTCAAGTTTGTAGGTCTAATAGTCTTAAAGTAGAGAGCAGACAGATATTAGTATATATATATATATATATATATATATATATATATATATATATATATATGGATACTTACATTGTACTTAAAGACTTCAAGAAAAACCATCTGTCCTTTGAATACTTTATCATTCAAATTGGCTTGACACCAGATCCAATAAAAATATATACCATCACTGCAAAAAGCTATTGTTGTTTTGATCCCAGCAAAAGGGTAATCTTCAGGTTGAAAAACACATTTAAGAGGCTAAAAAAATAAAAGAAAACAGAATCAATATTTGAGGAGTATCCACTTGGCTTCACAGAATTTGAATTAAAAAATCTTTTTATTAAAACAGGTGGTAAATTAGAAAAAAAAAATCAGATTTAAAAAGCCAGCTTTGTACAAACAAAATAAATTTGTTTTCACATTAAAATCATTCAAATAGTATGTTTGTTTGGTTTTGGGGTTTTTTCTGAGCATTTCAATCATCACTTAAGACTGCAAAAAACATTTCAAGATTTTTGCAAAACATTCTGATAGTTATTTCATTAAAAAAGTTGTCCTTGTTATTAAGGAGTAATTTGGGTGCTCATTTAGAATTACATTAAAATTATATATATATATATATATATATATATATATATATATAAATAAAAGTCTTTATGATGTACATACTCATCACAGAACAAAGATGTCATATTCTAAAAATTATGTAAATTAATCACATAGTTTTTTGTTTTTATTAAGAAAATCAAATTTTATGACTAAGCAAGATGTAGTGATTTTTTGTCAGCCATGTTTTTGATCCAGCAAAAATAAGGGGTGGGGGAGACCACTTAATTCAAAATATTTTCGATTAGAACATCTTCATTTCATGACAAGTACATGCATAGAAAATTTTCTGTATTTTGTAATTTTAAATAAGCATTGTAATTTGTTTTTAATTTTAAATTAGATAAAAAAAATTGTTATAAAATATATATATTGTTTAACTCATGAACATTATGACAATTTCAATATTTTTAATTTATATATCACACAAAGTAATGATGGATAGAAGTTAAACCTGGTCAGCAAATGCATTACATGTAGAGATATTATATGATGGATGTGTAATGCAAATCTTAAAGGCAGGATTATATCCAATGACCTCAGAGGAAAATGTGTGCAGAACAAGGAGCTTTTTTGATTTAATGATATTAAAAATGGATCCATCTTCGTGGCTTCTTGATTAAATTTAACTTTTAAAATTTTATTTAAAAAAAGAAATAATTTAGTGAAAGTAATCCCTCCCCACAAAAAAAAAAAAAAAAGACTTTTTGGCAAGTTAGTTGTTAAATTTGTTTAATTAGCTTTTTATGATTTTAAATGAAAGTAACTTTTACAAAATTAAAACTTTTATAATAAAATTTAGTGATATTCCATCATGAATAGTTGAAGTTTTTACCAGAAGCATTTTGTGAAAATAAAGTAGACATAATTCTTACTTAACCTTTATTACCATTAAAAAAATGTAAATAATTAGAAATGGAAAATAAAAAGTATGCATATTTCTTTAAAATAAATTGAAACAATGAGTGAATATATTTTCTGATTAAAAATAAAGTAAAAAAAAATGTTAAAATTATGCAAATATATGAAACCTTGTGAAATCTATTTTTACATCCACGAGCAAACAAGTCTAAGCAAACAAGTAAGATATATGAATTACATTGTAAAGAGAGAAAAGAAAAAAAACTAAACGTTTACAAATTCACTTAATTAACATTTTTAACAAACCTGTAATGTGTGAGGATCAATTTGTAGGGCAAAAGCTGTAGTTTCAGAATCATTATCGAACAAATGAGGGCGATACAATAGGACACCATCAGCCCAAGAAATTTTGCCAGGACCACATTCAAGATTACGGCAATAGACATAACCTCTGCAGGAAAAAGAAAAAATATTTTACAAAAGAAAAAGAAAAAAGAAAAAATGGTACATTTCTGCATACACTGAATTTTATGGCATGTCAATTGTTATTTTGAAAACAGATATGTATAATTTTTTTTAAGTGTATATCTTACAAATAAATTGTCTAAAAATGGTTATTTCCATTTGACCCATATGGGCACATACCTTTTTAACCTGATATGCATTTACTCAGACCAAACACACGCACACAATTTCAATTACACACCGGTTACCTGCCCTTGTCATAATTCCTGTTTGTCTAACAGGTGGTGTTCTCTACTTCCTGTTCTGCTTTTTTCTACAGCTCTTCCTCTTTTATTCGAATCTTCGATGTGACAACACGTTCTTGCTTGTCCATTTGTCCATGTGAGGGACACGCTTTTAACACAAGTCTCAACAAATGTGTAATCCTTTCAATGGATAATTAACTCCATGCATTATATATATATTCTCTTTTCATCCTCATATAGTTAAATTCTGTTTTAAAATTGAAGACTTTTGTGAAATCGGCTTATGCAAATGCTAAGTCTATTTCTATTTAACAATTTTAGTAAAGGCTTTTTTTTTTCTTCATCCTTATATAAATGAATTCTCTTTTGTCATTATAAACATTTTAGAAGTCAGATTATGTAGGTGCTTAGTCTGCGATAGGTTAAAGTTAATTTTTTTTTTCTTCCGGGAATTTAAATTGCCTTCTTTATTTTTATTTTTGCATTTTTTTTATTCAAAGCTTCTTTAGACTATATATATATATATATATATATATATATATATATTCATATATATGCGTGTACTCAAAACGCTCTCTTAATGTTCTCACCTTCTATAGTTAAATAAAACATCTTTTATATATACATGTAACTCGATTTTTAATGTTATCCTTTTAAATGTCTTCTTAATGGTACTCATAAAGCATGCTCTTGATTGTTGATTGTTTTATTACGCTGCCCCAACTACAAACGATGACCTTCGACGTTCAAGTAATAAAACACGCAGCCTACAACTTAGTAAACACTGATCTCTATAATCCATAACAAATGGAGCCCGTAACATCAGTAGATGGGATCCTTGGAGTCCAAGTGGACATAGAAATAGTGCGTATCATTATTGCATTAAGATTAAACCCTTAACCGCCAGAAGAATATAACTTACACTTCTGAAGATCGAAAGTTCAATCCTTAGTGCGAGCAACACTCAAAATACAATCATGAATTACAAAGAACTTCTTACGAATCATGAGTAACAGAATGAGTTCCATTCGAAATTTTATGCATATTCCTAAATTCGACAGGTAGATTTCAGAGTTTAACAAAATACACCTAAAGAAGGTCGGAGGTTATATAAGCTAAAACCTTGCCTTTGGAATTCCCTCCTTGCTCTCTGACTGTACCAAACATGCAAAAATTTAAATGTAATGTGAACAAACACCTTGCTGCAAAACTACCCCCTGAAGATGCACTTATTAATCCCTATCCACAGTAGCCCCATAACTGGCAATATAAGATGAAAAAATAAAACAATAGCATAGAGTGAAAAAAGATTTGCATATAGATCGTTTCAATTAAATGAACTGTTTTTCAAACATAACTCAATTCCCAAACTAAGGAACATTTTAGCATGTATTTTGTGTGGTTAAAATATATAGAAAAGAAGCATTAGGGAAACAGATTAGAACACATTACCCGAAAGTACTTCCTTTAAACTCCTCAGCCTAACGTTTACAGGGAACATGAACTGGAATAGATATATTGAGAGCATTGCCAAGGCTGCTGTGAAGAAGGTGGGCTCTCTCTACCATGCTAGAAAACTACTTATGCCTGAAAGTATTATGTACCTAAGGCCACCATTCGCCCATGTATGGAGTACTGTTGTCACATTTGGACTGGTGCATCTACTACTTGTCTCTCACTCCTTGACAAGGTTCAAAAGAGAGTCACCAACCTGATAGATCCTGAACTGTGATCTAGGCTTTAGCCTCTGTCCCATCAACGAAATGTTGCATCCCTCTGCCTGTTCTACAAGTATTTCAATGGTGAATTCTCTGACGAACTACAAGCACTTGTACCCCCTCAACATGAATACCCCCGACAAGCAGCTAAATCCCACCCCTTCACTGTAGAGATCCCTAGGTGTAAGAAAGCCTTCAATAGTTTCTTCCTCAGACCTGCTAGACTTTGGAACTTCCTTCAGAGATTCTACTTTCCCAACTGTACTGACATGCAGAAGTTCAAATGTAATGTGAACAGGCATATTGCTACTCATCTCCCTTCATAATACTCCTGCAACAACTTATGTTCCCAATAGTAGCCCCCTTGTTTGGAGTGAAAATTAAAAAAAAAAAAAAAAAAAAAAAAAAAACAGACGTTGATCAACTAAGCTTTAGCATAATAATAGATACCTCAGCGAACCATGTAATCCAGTGCCAAGCTTAGCAAGGCCTTTTCCAGAAGCATTTGTTACATACAAATAAACTCCATCACAAGCAATGCTACGTCCATAGTCCTCATCTGAAAATAAAATAAAGCAAATAGATTTGTAAATCAAAGCTCATTTTCGCAGATTTATTTATTTACTAGCGGGGGGTACCCGGCATTGCCCGGGTGCTTGTAAGTGTGTGTGTGTTTTTTTTTAGGGGGGGGGTAAAGAAGAACAAAAACGAAACTTAACCCTGTTTAAATAACAAAAAAAACAAAAAAACAGCGATTTCAAAAATGGAAAAAAAAATGAGGGAGGGGGCTTGGTTACAGGTCAGCTCGAACCTGGAACCTTAAGGCCCATAGGCTAAGCCTGAACACCTGCACTACAGCGACAGTCAATGTAAGAGTGATTAAAAAGTTAATGTCAAACATCACGCTATTCCCCAGTTTTTAATGAGATCAAATCGTTTTATTGCAGAATAGTTGACGGTGACATTTACATCCGGTTCGAATCCGATTTCACTGTTTTTATACTGAAAAGTGAAAGTAACATGCGGCGATCCGAATATGTGGAATATTTCTTTTGAAAGTCGGGCAAATTAAATAGACAGACGACCCCTGTTGTTAACTCGTAGATATTTTTATTTAGATGTGATATAAAAAGTTTTAAAAAGAAGTGAGTCGACCGATCGCTTCTCAGAAAAATGCCTTTCTCGGACATACACAAAAAGCGAACATACATACATACACACATTTTCGCTTTTATATATATAGATTTATTTTTTTTGGTAAATCAGGAATGGAAAATAAAAAACTACCATAACAGATGTTTCACATTTCTCAGTAAAACTAATAAACTTAGACAGGAATTTAAATTATAATAAATTTTTAGAATTGGGTGGTATGGAGATTTTGGTTTGATATAGGTTTTTTTTTACCCTTTCCCAGTTTGTTTTTTATTTTGGACTTTATTTAATATATTTTTTCTTTTTAGTGTGGCGATATTGTGAATCCCAGGTGAAGTCGATTAACCTTAGTGATGGATTCTCACAAATTTTCTCTCGAATTTTCCCAGCGTTGACTTGAAAAGATTAGCTGGTAAAATAAAAATTTAAAAAATTGGGGATCACAAGGTCAACTAAGGTGTTTATGACGAGTTACTGACAAATTCTCAGTGGAAACATCGACTGCTAGAAAGAAAAGGGAGGGGAGAAACAAAAAGAAAGGAAATTAATTTACCATTTTCTCTGTTTCAAAGAGGGGAAACAAAGAGAAGAAAGGAAAGTTACTAAATTAGATATATTAGTTTCAACAAGAGAAGGGAGTGAATAATGGCTCAATAAAAACCAAGGGTTTCAGACACTGCCCTAGAAATCCATGTTGGTGTCAGATGAATGTTATCTGAACCTATGGCTAGAAATTGCCAACTCAACTAGATGAACCTATTAAAAGTGTTAAATTGAAAACAGAGACTCTAGCCAACCAAAATATATTTCTTAAATCAGACGTTCCAGAGAGCAAAAGTACTGCTTTAGTACCTCTGAAAACCTGTTGATAGGAAAATGGTGTTGCCAAATGAACTTAAGATCCGCATATTTTTGTGCACCTCTGAGCTAAATGCGTAGTTTCAGCATCCAATGGATGTCTGGATACATTGAAGAGTCAGAGACTAGATGATGTTAAATTTGTAATCCCACAGTTAAGGATCACATTTAACTTGACAATAGTCTATGGGAGGTAAGGATTACACAAAGGAAACTATTTATTTTCATGTGTGGTAATGAGCTATTTCATGTCTCATTGAATTTATCGAGTTAACTGTTGAAATGCAACCCTCTGTGATTCATTCATTTCATTTTTGATGATTAACTTAAATCATGGCATGATGGCAGATTTCATGAAGAATAACAGGCAATTGTGCAGTATAGTCAACAATTTTAAAAAAAAAAGGTGAAAAAAAATTTACAAGAAGCAACTTTTACCAAATGTAAGAAAATTTAATAGCTTTTCAGTTTTGAAACTTTTTAAGAGTTTTTTTTTTTTCTTATTTTGTATCACAATCTACAAAGCTTTGAAAAACAATGTCGGCTACTAGAGATTGGTTGGTTTGGTATTGTGCAAAGCATTTTGAAAAAAAAAAAAAAAAAAAAAAAACTTAAAAACAGTTTCAATAAGTTAAAAATGTCTTTAAAATTTTCTTAGTATACAGTTTGCTATTTCGCTTCTATAGTTTAATATTTGGGAGCGGGGTGGTGGTGGTGGTGGGGGGGTCTAAGGCTTAGAATTTCAAATTTTATTTGAATAAAAACAGCACTAGTTACACATTAGTAGGAACTCAAAAAAGTGAACATCAACTAATAGTCGAGTGGAAAATAGTATAACAGACCAGTACATGTAGAAATTTAGATAACCCGTGTAAATTATGTCTGAATGAAAAATTTACTTATATATACATATATATAAACCCAAAACTAAAAGAAATATTTCTTGTAAAAATTTATCACCATCATTTAAAACATATGGCTTAATTAAAAAAGAAAAAAAATTTCCGATAAACAATTGAGAAACAATTTGAGACAAATTTACTTTGTTAGTATTCTATTTTTCTGATCAAGATGGACACACATTAGTAAATCTTATATGTAAACGGC
This sequence comes from Euprymna scolopes, assembly GCF_053919585.1. NCBI lineage: Eukaryota > Metazoa > Mollusca > Cephalopoda > Sepiida > Sepiolidae > Euprymna > Euprymna scolopes. The sequence continues at coordinate 176,564,071 of NC_136482.1, forward strand.
TATATGCCTGTGTGTCTCCATATTTTCAAACTCTCCTCTAAAACTAAAAGTTGCAGAGGGATATCAAATGATTGGATTTTTTACAGGCCATTCTTTAATGTGTCTTTAGCCAGTTAAAATTGTTTTTAAGGGGTCAAAAACGGGTCATAATTGAAAAAAAATCTTTAAATATTTTGTACATTTATCTTAATTTATTTTTAATCGTTTTATATGTGGGTCATGTTCAGACAGTGATAACGTCACCAGTTTTGGTTTTGATTCTTGCTGATGACACCCAAACACTTTTTTTTCTTTTTTTTTTTTACTTTTGAAAGCACGACTATAATAATATATACAAAATCTGGGCAAATTAAAATATCATATTTAAGCATAATTTATGCCCAGGCAAAGCCCCCCCCCCCTGCTAATAAATATATGTTAGTCTAAAGTAACAAAGATAAAGTCCTACAGAATTTAAAACTCCCTTTAGATTTGGAAAGCACTTTACCATTGGAAAACGTTTAACACTGAACTTTGAATTATGGAACTAGCATTTCAGCGTGGCATTGCCCGGGTGTTTAGAGGTGTATGTTAAGCAAAAAAAAAAAAAAAAAAAAAAAAAAAGAAAAACGCGGTCGATTTTTTTAACTTTGACCCCTATTATGACCCCTTAACATTTATTGTTTTGGGCTCAAATCAAGTTAAGTTAGATCCATGTCCAAGGAACCTATATCTAAAATTTCAAGTGTTTAGACCGAAAATTGGCGGAGGAGTTTGGTAGAGTTCTCAAAGGTCAAATCGTTGAAGCTTGACCCCTAAACAGACAAATTTCTGGCCGAAAACGTATTAAAAAGATTTTCCCAAATCTCAGTACCCTGTACATCAAATTTCGAGTCTGTAGACTGAAAATTGACGGTTATTGCGTAGGGAAATGTACACACACACATTCACTTATATATATAGATATATATCTGCAATTATATAAATGCAACTTTGTGTGTGTGTGTGTGAGTTCATTCCTCATAGACTTTGAAATGGCTGAACAGATTTTCTTTAATATTTACAGAACTTTAGTGTATAAGCTGGGAGTGATCTTAGTTAAGTTTTGTCTCAGAATACCTCCAATAATTACCGATAATCGAAACCGTTATTTTAATTTATCTATCATCGGTAAAGCCATTTTTTTCATGTTGTTACTTCGTAATAATGATACAACGGGCTGTGAAAATTCTACTGTGGGTAAGTTGATAGAGTTTGTTTTTTTGCATGACGTAGTCTGTAGGTTCAAACCCTGTGCATAAATTTCTTAATGTTTTTTTTTTTGTTAACTGGAGAGAAGTTTATATAAAATAATTTTATAAAAGAAACAGTAGGTTCTCTAGAGTGCAATGTAGTATAACATATTTTGGACTCAGTTACTGCATGGAGGCACGTGAAACTTCATTCCGAGCGATTTCACGGATTTCGATGAGAATAAAAATATAGGAGTGTGAAATATTTGTTGATCATCTGAACATCATTCAATCCAGGGCAACGTCGGGTCTCCCTGCTAGTTGAACAATAAATTTAAATTCATTTTGTTGGATTCGATTAAACTTTACTTTGCTATGTTTTCTATCAGTGATATATATGACAACAAGAATATGAAATGAAGTCACAAAACTATATATTGGTAGATATAAAACGGATCATTTATTGAATAATGGAATACAAGCAAAATTTGGGGGATAGAAGGGACTCTTTATGCCAGGGCATTTCGAAGCCTAATGCTTCTCATCAGAAGAGTAGAGAAGGTTCTAGGTAGCATGGGGAAGATGCAGTGTCTAGCGTAAGGTTCATTAGGGATGAAAAAGATTAAGAGGAATTATAGAATGTTGGGGGAAGCTTAATCTTTTTTGTCCCTAATGAACCCTACACTAGACACCGCATCTTCCCCATGTTACCTAGCACCGTCTCTACTCTTCTGATGAGAAGCATTAGGTTTCGAAATACCCTGGCATAAAGAGTCCCTTCTATCCCCCAAATTTTGCTTGTATTCCATTATTCAATAAATGATCCATTCTATATCTACCAATATATAGTTTTGTGACTTCATTTCATACTCTTGTTGTCCTATTGTATACGCTCCAATAATAATTGTTGAGCTTGGCATTATCCAGATAAGTCTGCTCTTGTGGAACTGAACTCTTTTCCTCTTACGCATTAAGCTATATATATATATATATCTACTATCTGTAAACTATTAAAAGCAGGATTTTCAAGTCTTACTAAACTATGCATCTTCAAATAAAGTAATATACCTTGAAAAAAAAAAATTTCCCCTATAATTTATGCATAATGTAGACATATTTCATTTTATGGTCCTTTGTTATTAGAGTGAAATTCCAAAATAGAAATATTGAATTTCAAGTAAAACCAATGGTATCTATTTAATTGTCATGTCACCATAATGAACACCTCCAAAAATTACGAAAAACGATAAGGTAGGAAATTAATTATTAATGAAAATAGTTTTCAAAGACAATTAGCGAAAATTAAGTCTGTAACAAAAGGGAGATAAATATTTTCTGAAAACTGAAAATCTTAAAGCAATTAATTTAGCAAAACTCAATTTACCCCAAGAACTATTTTCATTAATAGTTATTTTTCTATCTTATCAGTTTTTTATTTTATAAATTTTGGATGTGTTTATTACTGCGACATGACAGTTAAGTAGATACCATTGGTTTTACTTGAAATTCAGTATTTCAATTTTAAATAACAATGAAGCCCCCTTTTTATAATTCAGTTTATTGTTTTTATTTCTCTTGAATAATATCTCGAGAATATTAGATTTTGAAGACATTTTTCTAAACAATTTTAACTCTTGTTTTTAGCTGTTATCAATAAAGATTTTTATTTTTAATATGAATGCAATTCTGAATGTTTATTTCATTAGAGATTTGCCTAAAGTCATAGAGCAGTTTCCCCATGATTGTCCATTTCTGTACACATCATCATATCATATAAATTGGAAGATTCTATCATTGGCATTGGTTTCTCCGATATTTCTTACTCATCTGATGTGTTATTCTAGATAATCCATGGTTGGAACAAATTATGTTCAAAGTAAATCTACCAGTGGGCAGTAAAAAAGTTGGTTTCAAATTAAACTAAAAGGTATTTTAGTATTATTTTCCAAATAATTCATAACAAAAATAAAAAAAAACAAAAATGAGAAAAAAAAACAAACAATTATTAATTTTTCAAAAACCCTAATGCTTAACTGAAATTAAGACGTTTTGTAATGAGAGTATTAAAAAATAAAACAATTTTAATTAAAAAGATTCTTTAAATATATGGTCAACAGAAACATAGGTATAGTATCCTTTGATTAGAGTTCAACCATTATTATAAAATCTAGGAGATGTATCCAACATTGTATGGTTCCCTCCCCCACACTAAACTTTCACAAAAAGCACTAGCTACAATCGCTACAACCAATTTCCCCTACTTTCTATTTGTGCCGAAATCAAAATGCAAATTCTATGAACAAAGCTTCTTACCTAGGACTGCCCGTCTGTGAAACTCTATTCAGTTGGCATGCTTGCCAACTGACTACAACATGATCATCTTGAAGTCCAATGTAAATAAGTTTTTTGATGTCCCACTTGCAAAAATAATCAAATTCTATCCAACTTCCACCACTAACAATCCACTAAACTATTGTCCCAGTGATCACCGTACACTCATTAACCCTTATCCTCTAATGGCCTTCTGGCCTTGATAAGTGATAAATTTATTTTTAATTTAAAAAATTAAATGAATAAATAAAAATATGCACTGAGAAGTTCTTAGCCATGTTCATGGCTTCCCCAATCAGGAGTAGAGATAGTTGTTATAAGGTGTCACTCTGTAAATGACCTTGTGTCGCATCTTGTCTTTGTTGGAAAGTGAGTAAATGTCCACTCAATAGAATTAGATATATCTTATATATCTAGGGCTTTACTGGGGCAACTAATTTTGGAGCTTTGGAGGAATCCCCATCCCAAGAATGGTGTCCTCCTTCCCACTTTTTTTTTTTTAGCTACTTTAACTCACACTTTTTAAAAACCTGTTTACATTAAACACATTTTACCAATAGTATTTTCAGCATTAAGTTACAAATATCATGGTTTCCAAATTATTAATAATCACAAAAACAAACAATAAATCTTTAAGTTGTAGCAAGAATTAAATGGAGGAGGTTAAAACAATTTATGAAATTTAATAATCTACTAAAAGAAAATCTACTAGTAAAGAAAAAAAATTCCACTTTTACTTAATTTATTGTTACAAAACAAATATGCATACGACATCAATACTATACACACACACACACACTTTAGACATAATATGATTGTAATTTTTTGTTCAGACATAATAGAAAATACATAGACCAAAATGGCAATATTAAAGAATTCAATGACTTTCAACTCTTTATCTGTGTCAAAATCAAAATGTAAATTCCATGAACAAAGCTTCTTTTTTAGAAGTGCACGCCTATGGAACTCTCTTCCTTTTGCCTGTTTCCCACCTGACTACAACTTGGATGTCTTCAAGTCCAACATAAACAAATTCCTGATGAACTGCCCCGTTAAGTAAGACACTTTATCAAATCAACAATACTAAGGATTACTAAGATACTATCCCATTGATTACTGTACACGCAATAACCCTTATCCCCGAGTGGCTACAGGCCTTGATAAGTGGTGACTATCATGTCAAAAAAAAAAAAAATTAAATATTCATTTACCGATGTAGTGTATAGAAGAATCAAGATGGTATGGTATATTTTACTATTATTTATTTTTTTTTTTTTTATTAAATTTCCGAGGTATAATTTTTTTTCACATAAATTTTTTTCCGGGTGAAAACACTCTCCAGATCGAGTGAAGATTTCTTTTTGAAAAGGAGGTATACCTCATAAATGTAAAAAAAATATAGATGACACCATACTTTGTATTATTTGGATTATTCGGATTGTTTTCATCTTGAGACTTATTTTCACAATATTTCAGCAGATGTAATCTGATCTTTTTCAAATGTTTCTTGTCAAATCAAAAATCTGCGCAGAATATCGAATGGAACTCTTTATTACGAGTAGCATTCTCTTATTCCATTAACGAGAATCAATGAGAAGACCTAAGTAATTCGCACTTGTGTTCTTAATATCGCATGCACTGAGGATTGACGCTTCAACCTCCAGAAGAAAGTCTTTTTTATTACATTTTCATCCCAAACAAGGCACAGTGCCACTTTGATGAAGGGGGCTACTATCAGGGACACAGGTTGCAGGGATACTATACAGGGACTTGAGCAGCAAGATATATGTTCACATTACACTTGAACTTCTGCATGTCAGTACAGTTGGGGAAGCAGGAACCCGGAAGGGAATTCTAAAGTCTAGCAGTTCTGAAGAAACTATTAGAGTAGACGGTTGTCTTACATGTAGGGATCTCTACTATATAGGGGTGAGACTTTGCTGCTTGTCGGATTTGTCAGGGATATTTACATTGAGGGGGTACAAGGGCTTGTAGTTCATCAGAGCATCCACCAATAAAATACTTGTAGAACAGGCAGAGGAATGCAACATTTCGTCAATAGGGCAGAGGTTGAAGCTTTTAGAACTGAATTTTACCTAGTACTTTCTCTCTTATTCTAAGGGTTGGCAACCTATGGCCCGCAGGCTGGATACGGCCCGTGAACCTGATTACCAATGACTTTTTAATATGAAAGACGAAGCTTTTGAATTTAACAAAAGACCTGCTGTTATCATCCTCTGATTCACCCAACTGAACTTGAATCCTACGATCGCAAAAACATGATTAAAACTAAACCACCTCAATTTCAGTGTAAAAAATAAAAAAAATGAACATAAAACAAAAACTATGAGCCAATTTGACCGACCAGTGACAGACATTAGGCAGAAAAAGACAACTTGGAAGTATTTTGATGTTTTTTGAGGAACAAAGGTTAATTTTTGTTTGGTGCTTTTTAATTTTAAATTTCCTTTAGTTTTTCCAATTTCTTAATGTTTATTTTAATTATGGTTTAAATATTTAGGTTGACAGTGATCTGCATATGTAATTTTCCTTGATTTTTCATTAAGGATCTTCGTTCAGCTCGCAACCCGTCATTATAAGGCGATCCAGCCTTCGGCGTTGAACGAGTTGTTAACTCCTGCATTATGCCGTAGGTCCTTGCAGATGAGATTCCCAGTTCAACAAGATAAAGCTAAAGGATGCTGGAGGTTGTATTGACTGAAACGTTGTGTGAATAACATTCAAGATGAGAACAGTAGTCTGAATAATCCAAATAATATGAATTATTAATCCTCAACTCAAAAATTCACAAACATAACATCCTGATTTGATATATCAGTAAACAAATATTGAATTTAAAATTATTGAATTCTTCAATATTGTCATTTGATCTATTTACTGTTGCCCTACATCAAACTTTTTAACCAAATTGCATTAACACCACCTTAAAAAAAAATTCAATGGCATACACTATGCACAATGCTTCAAGCAAACTATAACATCCTCCTAAACTACTTTAATATAAATTTTTAATGCAGAAAATGAAATAAAATCAAATTGATAACGAGCTTTTTTTTAAAATGAAAAAGATTTCAAGTACTAATTAAATATTTTTCTTAAAAATTTATAGCAAAATATTTTTCTTGATTGCAAATGTTAAAAACAGAAATTAAATATCTTCTTTAAAAGTTTAAAACTATCGTAGCAGACATTTACAAAGTAAAAAAAAAGGATTAAAAATTTGCTTGGTCTAAATGTAATAATAGTCTCCATGACTTAAAGATGTCTAACCACAAATCCTTAGAAATTGAGACATAATAAACATTTATTCAGCATGTTCTGTCTTTTGATAAAACAAATACGATTCAGAAAAAAATCAACAATAAAGATATTTCAATTTGAATTCAAAAGGACTTCATTCTCTGCTCTAGATAAAAGGAAAAGGAAAAAAAGAAAAAAAAACTTAAGTGGGTGAAAATGGGTGTGTTGTTGTGACTATTAAACACAAAATCTGGTTTGGGTAGGTTTTAAACTAGAATAATATGCTGCATAAAAAAAATAGGAATTTGATTTCCACTATTTCAATAGTGCTCAATACATCAGTAAATAATTGAATAAATAAAATACAGGGGAGGCGATTAAGGGTATCATTACTAGGGCTAGGACAACAGCATATTCTTTTCATTGTTTTGACTCTCGAGTGTATCCGTTGATATCTTATATGCTTTTATATAGAGTGATGTGGTTCTCGGTTGATTAACTGTGTCTAACTGTGTTGGATTTTTTTTTTTTTTTTTTTTTTTTTTACACAGAGATCACCACTTATCAAGGCCCAGAAGCCACTCAGGGATAAGGGTTATTGCAAGTACATTACGTTAGTGAGGAGATTTGATGAAGTGTTTACTTAAGGGGGCGGTTCATTAGGAATTTGTTAACATTAGACTTGAAGACATCCAAGTTGTAGTCCGGAGGGAAGCAGGCAGACGGAACAGAGTTCCACAGGCGTGCAGTTCTAAGAAAGAAGCTTTGTTCATGAAATCCGCGTTTTGATTTAGGCACAGATATAGAGTGGGGGAAATTTTTCACAGTGGATTCAGCTAGACGGGTGTTTTTCGTGAAAGATTGGCGAGGGGGGACCAGAGATTGGAGTTCAGACGAGCACCTGCCATGAAAATAACGATAAAACAAGGATAGGCTTGCAACGTCTCTTCTGTGGGAGAGGGGTTGCAGGGTAGAGAAAAGGGCATCCCTCACTAGACCACGAAGTCTATTTTGTACTCTGTCAAGGCAGGATAGGCTGTTTTTAGCAGCTCCTGCCCAGATATGGCAACAGTATTCCATCCTTGGACGTACTTGGCTTTTATATAGATAGAGAATTGCATCAGTAGTGAGATATCTTCTGGAGCGGTAGAAGGATCCCACCATCTTTCCAGCGTCCTTGGCAACAGACTTGATGTACGTGTTCCATTTCAGATTAGGAGTAAAGGTCAAACCCAGAAGCTTGTCAAAACACGGGGCCTCACCCAGACGAGAGCCATCCATCACAATTGATGCCAGCTGGGGATCAGAGCGTTGATGATGTAAGGATAGGAGTTTGGTTTTGGATGCATTAAAGGTAACTAGCCACATCTTCCCCCACTGAACCACGCGCTCGAGATCAGAGGAGAGAGAATCAGAGAGAACTTTGTCATTTACAGCTTTTGATGTGTTGCCATAGATGGTCGTGTCATCAGCATAGATGTCAACGAATGATTTAAGTATGTGTTTAGGGAGGATATATACTAAAGAGTCAAAACAATGAAAAGAATATTCTGTTGTCATAACCCTAATCTTTACTACGAGAATGATCTGATTAAAGTACTGATAAGATCTATGATTCAAACATTATATCTCTCTATACTTAATAAAAAGAAGTTGATTTTTTTCCTGTATCATTTTCGACATAAGAAAACAAGGCAATTGCTATGCAAATTTCCAGCTAATACTACAGCATGTTTTCATCCAAGAATATACACATTTCCTCAGTGTTTAATAAATATTCTAATTTATCCTCTTTGGCTTACTCTCTCAAATACCTAATTCCGCATAGGTGTGACCCCGACGTGTGGCTACCTTGTCAGATCGCCGATTCCCAACGTCGTGTACTGTGGATTTTTCGTTCGACTATTCCTCTATTCCTCTTATGGCCAGATCGTCCTTTTCCTGTTGGCGACTGTTGATGAGAACACACACGGTTCACAAAATAGAAATATGAATAAAGAAAGGAAAAACACAAACGCCAATGTTCACATATAAATTGACTGTTGGACTTGTGTGTGTGTGTGTGTCTTCTCCCTGTCCTATTGATGTTACATTCGTCTATCTCTGTTACAGTCAACTCGAAAATTGTCCACGACTCTATTTTACAGTCAACTCTATAACTGTTCAAATGTAGTCGTTATCAACTCTCATCCGTCGTCTAGCGCATCTAGATCTCAACTTTGTCCAATTTCCATCTGCCGTCTAGCGCATCTAGATGTCAACTGTCTATCTCCTCTGTCTTCGTCTCTCAGGTCGCCCACCCCACCCTGGCTACCGGAAGCTGCCCTTTCCTGTTTTATCAGTAGGTATCTATTTTATTGTTTGCTATTTTCTATCTATCGTTGATTGTAGGATATTTCCGATTTCTTTGTTTATTCTAAGCTATTTCCTCTTCCTTTGTCTATTCGACTCCTCTCAGCACTTAGTGGCTCAAATCCACCCCAGGGCCACTTTATAGTATCACATAGGTAGTCGATGCCTCCGTTTAGTTCCGAAAGACAAAGGATACCCCGCGCGTGTAATTGTGTGGCAAGGGTTGCGCAATCCCAAACCACACCTCTCCTGAATTGGCACTTTTTGGTATTCAGACATATGGAGGCACTGAACAGTAGAAACCTACTTTTTTATCTTTACATTTGCTTCATTACAAGGAGAAGTCCAGGACGCCTTGAAACAATGCTGAGTTAAGCACATACATTTAATCAAACAAAAACCTCTCATATTTCGTTTTATAACTTTTCCTTCATTTAATTTACTTTTTTGCCAATATAACACCATAATTTACATAAATCATTTATTCATTAAAAAAAAAAAAAAGATACACAATTATTCATGCAACATATTTGCACACTGCTCGATTTTCTATTTACACTTTTTGGCATTCAGACATATGGAGGCCCTGAACAGCATAAATCTACTTTTTTATCTTTACATTTGCTTCATTACAAGGAGAAGTCCAGGACGCCTTGAAACAATGCTGAGTTAAGCACATACAGCACCTGCAAGTCTCAAATTGTCATCCATCTGGTACGTAAGCAGTAGCAAATATTTTACTGTCATTAAATTAAGTCTTTTCACAGAACTAGAAATCAGCAGGTATTTTTTATTCATAATGCAACCGAAAAATTATTCGTAGCCATTTTTACACATATTGCATTATATATATATTTTTACACATATTGCATTATATATATATTATATTTAATAGAATGATGGAATAGTTGGCAATCAGCAGTTCAGCATACACATTAACATTAGAACCAGTCACTCTTCAGATTAAGAGTTTGTATTTTTAAACTCAGAAAAAAACATTCACAGTGTGCATTTTGAATACATTTAACCAAACAAAAAACTTCTCATATTTCGTTTTATAACTTTTCCTTCATTTAATTTACTTTTTTGCCAATATAACACCATATATATAAATCCATAATTTACATAAATCATTTATTCATAAACAAAAAAAAGATACACAATTATTCATGCAACATATTTGCACACAGTTCGAGTTTCTATTTACACATTTTGGCATTCAGACATATGGAGGCCCTGAACAGCAGAAACCTACTTTTTTTATCTTTACATTTGCTTCATTACATAGAACGTTAAAATTTAATGAATAAACTCGCCTGGCGGGTAGGCAACAAGGTGTACTGGCAACCTGCTGCAAGATGCCTTCCTGAACCTGCATGTCAAGCACATATTTGCCACAGCAAATGCTGACATCTGAAGTGTGTGCAACATAAAGTTGCACTTTATGTTGCACTTCATGGATAACCTAAAACTTTGTAGCTGGGGCTGGCTCAATCCTAATAAGCAAAAATGCTTACTTTTATTTGAGTTCTGCCAACAGCAATATATATATATATATATATATATATATATATATATACTAGGCCATTCATGACCTGCTTTGGGATAGTGTTAGTCTAAAAGTATGTGAAGTATTTTTATATTAAAATTTCTAGCTCTTTCTCTCTATCCTTTCACTATCCCTATAAACTCTCCCTCCTAATTTTGTTTTTGATGATTTTAGAAAAAACAAAAACTTAAAAAAAATTTTTTTTTAAAGTGTTCATATTCTGTCCAAGGCAATACTGAAAAACAATATACCAGTATTACACTAATGTGTCTAGTGTAGTTTATGACTTAGCATACAGATAACTCTCCTTTATATAATAGATTAAGTATTTGCAAATTCAAACATGCTTACATAAATATTTGTAAATTTTAAATTATGTCTGATGTTGTTTTCAAGCAAACATTCAGAGACTTCCACTATTATCTAGATCATAAAGAGTCTAGATCAGGGGTGGGCAACTCTTTTAACTATGGACTGGATCATGTTATAATGACCAGATGAAGACCATTAATTAAAAATCAAGGAAAATTACATATGTAACCCCTGTCAACCTAAACATTTAAAAGCATAATGAAAATAAACATCGGGAAATCAGAAAAGCAAAAGAAAATCTAATATTAAAATACATCTAATAACATTTAATTTTCTGCAAAGAACATCAAAATATTTTTAAAGTGAAAAAAAAAAAATTAAACCAAGTGATGACATGTATGCTTGAAACTGTTACTGAAAATTGTAGCACAAATGAACCACACACACACAAACAAAAACGAAACACATATACTCACAAATACAAAGAGTTACAACTTACATACATACACATGCAATATCATCCATACACATCTGAGGCATGTATCTATAATGCACATATATTTAAATGACTTTAGATTTCTGCTACATTGCATGTCAATCTTGCAATGGCCTCTTTCAGATAGACTACTATTTTTAATGTACTGAGATGTGTAGCTATTCTATGGAAAATGATAACAAATTTCATTTGAAGGAGCAACGATATAGTTAAATTGAGAAATGTTGACGGATCTACATATTCATATTTAATCACGTGTTGAATATGCATAAAAATAATTTACATTAATCCTTTATGACCTAGTTGAACTAATTTGTTTAGTTGTAAATAAATGAATATAACGGCATAAATAAAGTGAGAATTGATTCAAACATGCTTTATACGTATTAGTTTAGTATCTGGAAAGATGCCAGATACGTCCAGAATATAACTGTTCATTGCTTACATTCTGTATGCTGCCATTTGTCTCAGAGAGTAGAGGATTTCGTTTGTTGTCATAAGCACTTTTTTTCAAGCACTATGGATAATAATCAAGGTAAGTTTATGAAATGCAAAAATTTTCAGTGGGAGTTTAACTATTAAACTTCATAATTTTTCCAGTTTGAAGACAATCATAGTACCATCTATCTATATATCTATAAAAGTGAACGTGTCCGTGTGTCTATGTGTCTGTCTGTCTGTGTGTGTGTGTACATTTCCCTACACAATAACTTTGTCAATTTTAAGTCTAGACTCAAAATTTGATATACAGAGTACTGAGATTTGGGAAAATCTTTGTGATCCGTTTTCGGCCAGAAATTTGGCTGTTAAGGGGATCAAAGTTCAATGATTTGACTTTTGAGAACTCTACCAAACTCCTCCGACAATTTTGGGTCTATACACTTGAAATTTTAGATATAGGTTCCTTGGACATGGATCTAACTTAATAACTTGATTTGAGCCCAAAACAAATGTTAAGGGGTCATAATAAGGGTCAAACCTTTTTAAAAATTGACCTCTGTGATCTCTACCAAATTACTCAGACAATTTCTGGTCTAAACATTTGAAATTTTATATAAAGGGTATTCAGAGATAGGGCAAGCTTTTTAATCAGTTTGGGTCGAAAATTTGAGCTACTAATATATAAATGTATGTATGGTTTGCATGTCTGCCTAAAACTTTCAATAGAGGCGACGGATTTTCACAAGATCAGCATCGTTTTGAAGCTCGACTCTTCAGACGACAAATACCGAACAATTGACTAAAAACATTAATTTCTTCACCCCCAACTGGGCATTTTTCTACAGGGAGGGGTCGCTTTTTTTCGCCAATATTTTCGAAAGTCATCCCCTCTTTTCGATTGGCTAGACTTAATTTAAACCTACGTCACTTCCGGTTTGGTGGTGGTCGTAACAGAAAAGACGTCACATATTTTTCCGAGTTCTTTTCCTCCTTCGCGGTACGGGTTCAAGCCTGCCTTCCTACTACCACTTTTTTTTTTTTTTTGCTCAACACACACCTCCAAACACCCGGGTAATGCTGGGCACCCATGCTAGTTACCCTATAAAACTAACTAAAATTAACAAATTTTTTTTAATCATCTACATTATAATTCATGTCATAAAGGGTTAACAACCGATGAATATAATAGTAAAAAATACCATTTATTCAATTGAAAACAGTGTGGAATCATTTGTTTATAAATACACAGCATCAGCATTAAACTATCACAAACAACCAACCAAAAAATTAATAGAAAACCTTTTGATTTTTAGTAATTGGGAGTGTCTAAATGTTGAACAAGATATGATCAAGATGGCTATCAGTCAATGTTGTTCTCAAATTGTTCTTAGTTTGTTTCAATTTTGAAAAAGAAGTTGTTCACATTGATAGGTACTTCCAAACAAAGATGCCATCTTTTTTGCGTGGATCACTAATTTGAAGTACATTCCAATTTGGAGAAATATACTTTGCATAAAAATCAATTAATAAAATATCTTTGGAATTAAATTTTGCTCTTAATAAATTGTCACACTGCATTTGAAAAAAAATAAATAAGATACTGTCTCCATGTCCACATTAAATGGTCTAGCAAACAATTTAAAATCATGTTTATGCAGACAAAAGTCATCAAAATATGATACAAATTCGTTTTGAAAATCCTGTATTACGTGCACAAATAGCTCCGAATTCTGTGGTTTCCTTGCTTGGAATGATGGGAAAGGAGCATAATTTTTATTTCTAAGATAATGTTCCTACATAAATTGTTTTTAAAAGGTAACAATATGATTATACATCTCATTTATAAGCTATTTTTTACCTGGATTGGTTGGTTGGTTGTTTTACGGCATATCAACCCTTTTTGGGTTATTTAATGCCGAATCCAAAAATTTTGGAGAAAAATTTTTTTAATAGAATATATTTGTTGTTTTCACATCGGTTTCTATTTAACCCATAGTTGGGACCCTAACAGGTACTACCACTCCGGGTTAGAGTGGACCTGGGAGCAATGGTAATTAAAGGGTGGCTCCACACTCCCCAAAGCCCACAAACTGGGGCCTCACCACTGGATATAGTTTAAGGTCATATCCAGGACCCCCATTGAGGGACTTTTACCCTCTGCAGGGGGCAGTCGGCATATTCTAATGCCCCACCGACAGGGCCTTTTTACCTGGAAGTAATAAATTTAAATGATTCAAATGAGTTACTATATCCACAGTGAATGCTAAAAGGCATATAGCTACTTAGTAAATTATTTAAATACATCACAGCCCCTTCTCTAAGAAATAATTGGGAGTATAATACTCCCCCATGGCAAGCTTGAGCACTTATATCTAATCTTTTCTTTTTCTTTTTGAATAAATAAATACAGAGACGACTGATTACTTTCTTTTGAATTTTATTTCAGCATTTAAAATATTCTAACTTTATTCAGTTTGTTTGCTGAGCAATTAGTTTTAAAAAGTGTGATATATGGCCTGTGTCGAGCCAGGCAGCATGCTAAAAAAAAAAAAAAAAAAAAAAAAAAAAAATCAATAAATGACTTGTTTGAGAAGAGGTGGGATACAAGATAAAAACATGACCCATTTAAAAATTCTGACAACTTACAAAGTAGTTGGCAGGAGTAAGTGATGGGTGATCGTTGTTGGAGAAATAAAATAGAAAGCCCATTGAGACAACATTGTCCCTAGTCGGTCGCTCAAATCGGCTCTCAGCTTTTGTTTTATGTTTGTTATTTTTAATTTTTTTACGCAAAAGTGGAGGTACTTAGGTTTTGCGATCATAGTATTCAAATTTGATTGAAAGATAAGACTTTTTTATTGAATTCGGAAACCTTGTCTCATTAAAAATTATCATTGGTAATCAGGCTCACCTGCCGACAAAATACCTTTGTGGACTGGATCTGGGCCTGCAAGTCATAGGTTGCTGACTCTTGGTCTAGACAATTTGAAGAGTTACTATTATGTAATGTTATTTACTGTGCACGGTTATCTGTTTTAATGGATGCTGTCACAGACCATGACGTTATCAACTCTGCATGGGGACAAGATAATAAACAAAGATTCACAATAGTATAGATACATAACAATAATAATTACAAAGGGTTCATCTTAATAAATAAAACTTACAAAGAAAAAAGAAAACTGCCACTTCACTGCTACAAGTAACGATATACGCAAGGGAGAGGAAAAGAAAGTGAGCTAGGTAAGAATAAGAGATAGGTGAAAAAGAGAGGAAGAGACAGAAAAGAGACAGAGACATAGGTGAGATCAAGAGAGAGAGGGGTGAGAGAGAGACACAAATAAGAGAGAGAGAGAGACAGGCACAGGTGAGAGAGAAAGAGAGAGAGACACACACACACAGGTGAGGGAGAAAGAGACAGAGACAAGGGTGAGAGAGAAAGAGACAGAGACACAGATGATAGTCATAGGTGAGAGAGAGGGTGAGAGACAGAGAGAGAGATGAAAGAGAGAGACAGAGACATAGGTGAGAGAGAGAGACACTCACACGGGTGAGAGAGAGAGAGAGAAACAGTGAAAGAGACAAGTGAGAGACAGAGAGAGAAAGAATGAGAGAGTGGAAGTTACAGAGCATCTAGTATATTAAACTATGAATGGTGTTATCTTTCTTGCTTATTATCAAGAAGAAATACATTTACTTGAAAATGCATGATGGCATAAGGATACCCAATTCTTGTCAAAAGCAGTGTGACATAATAATGGATGAAAGGTAGTTATTAAAAGCTTTAGCCATACATATTTATTTGAAAGCAGCATCATCATCAACTAATGTCAACAATGTGCATAAGTTTTTAAAAAAGTATATCTTTAATAACCTATATATAATAAATACTGACCCAATGGTTCACAAATTGTTTAGTTATGCAATCATTTTTAAATACTTAGGAATTTGCTGCTCCTTTATAATTATACAATGAGAAAATGTAATTTTTTATAATAAGCTAGTATTTTGTGTTGCCACTTCAGCTAGCAGAAACTTGCGGAATGCTGTTCAAGCAGTTATGACAGCAAAATAATTTCAATAAATATTTAATTGTGCTTGATTCATTTTTACAAAATACTCACATTTTTATTGGTTAACGAAATCAGGTTTCAACCAATCAAAGAGTTACTATGGGACTAGAGTACTTGTTTTGTACTGACTACAAAAACAAAGACCCAAGCACAGTCAGCAGTTACACTAAGCCTGTCATCAAGAATCCTTGATGGTCCTTTCCATAGCAATACAGTGCAAATCAATTAACTTGACTTCATGTTGGTTAAACCAAATCTAGTCTCAGCTGTTAGACAGACAACTCTCAGCAGACAACACTAGAGAAATGTACAAACTCACTCACACATAATCTCATATAGCAAACAGCCAGGGCAAATATGTCTACTCAATTTTTTACAGATGCTTACTCGGTATAAAGTTTTCACAAAAATCTTTGTCAGATGTTTCCATAACAACACAGTTCAATCAGCAGTCACTAATGCAAGTGAACTACACACACAAAGGCTGCTTTTGTTGATAAGAAATTTCAAATTTGTATTATTTAAATTATTTGGACTGTTGTTCTCATCTTGAGTGTCATTTTCACAAAGTTTTGGCCACTGTAACTTCTGAACTTCTCCAAGTGTAACTTATTGAACTCGGGAATCTGCACAGAATTTCAAACAGAACACTTTATTCAAGTAGCATGCTCTGGTTCCATCAGCCATAACTGGGTAGAATTCCTGAGTAATTCCACAATCGTATTTTTAGTGTCAATCACACTAAGGATTGAACCTTCAATTTCCAGAAGAGTATAACTTACAACAGAATTTTTCCAAATGCTTTACCCACAACACCATGGGTTCTTGCGGAATGATTAAATAAACGGTTCCATTTGAAATTCCATACAGATTCCCGCATTCAACAAGACATACCTGAAAAAGGTTGAAGGTTACATCGACCAAAACATTGTGTAAATAACACCCAAGATGAGAACAGAAGTCTGATTAATACATATCGTCATTCTTCATCTCAAAAATTCAGAAACATAAGAAATTTCAGATCTTGTATTTCGATTTTTATGAACAAATACACGCATCTTTATTTCACAGAAATTCTACTTTTTACTCAATTTTTAAAATAAATTTTAACTAATATTTGTATGAATTGTCTTTGTTATTCATTAATCTGGCTATTCTATTACAAACTGAGAATGTTTGCACATTCCGATAAAAAAAAACAAGAGTTTTGTGTTTCTTCTTTAAACTAAAAAAAATGTTACTTTATTGCATGATACTCCTACATGTTATCAGCACACACATCAAGTTACGATAGTACAAAACAATATTTTAACATGAATCTTTATATATATTAATAGTAAATGAAAACAGTGTAAAAGGAAAGCAAAACCTCTTGTAACATAACGAAAGGGTTTATTTCGGTGGCAAAAAGTTGGACAGTGTCCGAGTGAGGAAAAACTTTGGGCTGTTGAAGGTTAGCTAGCAGTTATCTTCAGGCATCAATGCTGGAGTGTCCAGTGAATAGAGATAGGAGAGAGAAGGGAGGTCTTTCTTTGATGCTTCCAGAGTTTTCTCTGCTGACTGACTGACTGATTGTCAAAGAGACTGAAGAAGTTCCTCAGGGGACAGATAGAATCAATACACCCTGCATACTGATTGGTCAGTGTGGTCGAATCACCTAATGCAGATACTGATACGCAAGAGAAAATAAGTTTGTATTCTCTTTATAACCGTTACATTCTTATTGTCTATGTGTGTGCATGTTGTAGAGATGAAACATGTGTAAGGAGTACCAACTACTGGTGAAGATAAGCAGTTAATAGTAGAAGCTCCCTGCGTCAACATTCACTCCTGACCTGAAGACATATCCAACCTGTTGCCAACGTCACAAAAAAAAAAAAAAAAAAAAAAAAAATGGTTACATCATTCTACCATTCCAGAAAGTATCTCAGTTGCAATGCAATCCTCTACCTGGATAAGAGCCAGATACATCCTAAAATGAAGTACTGTTGCCATATCTGGGTAGGAGCTGCTTGGTGGACCCTATCCTGCATTGGCAAAGTTGAAAACTGGCTTCGAAATCTAGTAGGTGATGGCCTTTTTTCTTTTTTAGCTGACTACAATATGATCGTCTTCCATATCCAATGCAAACAAGTTCTTGCTGAGCTGTCCCTTTAAATAATCAAATTCTACCCAATTTCCAGCACTAACGATTACTACACCATTGTACAAGTGACCACCATACATTCATTAACTTTTATCTTTGAGTAGGTTTTGGGCCTTGATAAATGGTGACTCCCTTGTAAAACTAAAAAAAAAATTTTTTTTTTTTTTTTTTAATCAGATAAACTTGTGGCAAAATGAATCTAGAAAATTTTGAAGTAACCTAATAGTCAAAAACGTTTGATAACATTTTTAAAGAAATAGGATATGTAACTAAATGATTATGATGACCTTATAATTGATCTAATTTCAGAACCGTGTCATTGTAAAACTGATACATATATTTTTTTGTAATATAGCACCAACAATCCAAAACATATTTGAAAGAGAAAACAAAAATGGATAAAAGTAGATATTTGGAGAATTTTTTGATTGAAATTTACATTTAGGTGATAACACAAACTAATACAAATAATGAGGATTATCAAAGACAGAAATTTCTTTAAATATGTTTGAACATATATATCTGTATATAATATACTAGCAGGGAGACCTGATGTTGCCTGGGATCGAATGGTGATCAACAAATATTTCACATTCCCACATTTTTATCGTCATCAAAGTTTATAAAATTGCCTATTTTACAATCAAATCGATTGACTGCCTGCTCTAGTTGAGGGCCCATCATGGTGTACTGAGAGGAAGCTTCCCTGCAGTAATTTAGTCCACAATACATTGCAGTTTACATTGCACAATAGAGAACTTACTGTTGATTTTATATAATTTTTAATATAATGGCTGGAATTTTATCAAAAATGCAAGTATCATAGTGCAATTATGCTCTAAACAGAAACATTAATTTTGAACATACCTCTGTCATATCAAAAAACCTATTGTTGATTTTATATGTCGGGTCTTTCAGCTTGTGTGGTAATAAAACTTCTCAAATGCTCTTATAATGTTAGGCTGTGTTAAAATTTATCTTTGGTCAAAATCTGTTCTTTCTTTCATTGGATTATTTCGATTATTGATACTTATCAAAGACATTCTAATACAAAACCTATCTAAGAACACTGCCAGGCACATGAAGTACCTTGGTGTGAAATTTCATAAAAATTGACCTGCCATTTTAGAGTTCATAGGGAAGAAACTTACAGACAAAATTCCTTTTAAATAATAGTAGAGAGAAATATTTTTATTTATTTATTTTTTTTTTTGCTACAACTTATTTTCACACTATTTCATTCTTCTAACCTTTTGGACATTATGTTTGTTTTTTACTTTATGATATTCAACAACATAAGTATTATGCATGACAGGAGGAAAATACATATCAACATCATGTAAACCTTAGTTACTCAGAGAAGAACATTCTATATTTACTTGAAAAAAAAAAAAAAAATCTTTTACAAACAATTCTTTCTGCCCATTTCAAGAACCATATCACCGATGTTCAGGAGGAGGTTTTACCAATGTATAAAAATTTCCTTACTCAGATTGAAAACGATTTAAATGCATCCAACATTCATTTTATCTATCAATATTTTTCATTCAAAATTTTTCAAAGGGAAACACTTAACTACGTTAAGATTTTTGTTCCTTAGAAGCGCTGGTTGAGTTCAAATTTTATTTTATTCAAATTCAACCAGCACTTCTAAGGAACAAAATCTTAACATGAATCTCGTGTGACCAACGCACCGTTCCGAGATTTAAAATCTACCATAAAAACAGCAAACAGACTTCTACTTGCCGATTCTCTGCTCCAACAACAACATAGTTAAAAAAAAAAAAAAGAAAAGAAAGACATACTGAAGATGAAGCTTTGCTTCGAAATATATTTATAAATTTCAATATAAATTTCAAACAAAATAAATGTCAGTTTATTTTGTAATAATGCATTGTTTTGGCTTCAAACGTATATAATACATATTTTATTTTATACTTACTTAACTAGTGTTTTGCATATAAGAGGTTCATGTTGCATTATGTTTATGATATGTGCTTTCTTCTCTTAAGTACAGCATTCATATCCAATCAATAAAATTTTTTTTTTTTTTAAATAAGGAGGATGTTGTAGTTAGCTTGAAGCGTTGTGCATAGTGTGAAAGTAGTTTTGTCTGAAGACTACGTCAATGCAGTTTTGTGTGGGAACATTGTGGACATAAGCCAATGAAGAATGGCAACATTGTAGAAATTTCAATAATTTTCCATTATATTATATTTATTTACTCAAATAATGTGTCGCACAAGATGGTAGGTGTTGTGAAATTTCCCAAATTTTCAAGAAATCTTTTTGTCGAGAGAAAGAAAAAAAATCTATAAAAGACATAAATTGAAATTAATACATAACTAATAATCATTTTATACTAACCGCCATTATTTGAATTAAAACCCATTTTCTATTTCCTTCTCTTTTTTCTTCAATTTTACTTTCATGTAATAGCAACAGAATTCACAACATAGCTGTTTATCTTTTCAGAATCTTCTTTCAGTGACTTGATAGACCTTGAATGAGGTCGTAGCCGAAATATGTTATGTATGCACATGTAGCCAAAATATTTACAGAAATAAATATGCATGCACATATGTAGCCAAAATATGTATAGAAATAAAAATGTATACTACTCTGTGGTTAACACGGACTGATAAACTTGATGTTCAATGTTCAAATCCATTTCATTCCACAAAAACACTTTCATCAAACCCACAATTGACCTACAGAGTAGGTAAATAAAACTTCATTGAGCTTGTTATTTGTAACAATTTCGATGATATTATAAGGGATATATACCTTAAAATATATTTTTGTATATAAACTCAGAAATTACACACACACACACACACACACACACACACACACACATTGATGTTTAATCTAGAGGGAGCTATAAAGTAATCATGATTTAGAGAAAACACAAAATCATGTAAGCTATTGTTACAAACCTTTTTCTTTCTCTTTTTCTGCTGGATTCTCTTTTTCTGCTGGATTAAGGAGATCTTCAAATCCCCAACATACAGAATGTTTACTTCCCAGGACGGAGATCGTTGGTCCAGGGCCGCCTTCTGTATCAAGCAAATGGGCCAATATATCAGCCAATGGAAGTTGGTCAATATCCTTTAACATTTGCAATAAATGAACCGTGTGAATAAAGAGTTCCAGGTGGCCACTGAAATATTGAAAAAAAGATAAAATAATAACTTTTCTAAAATTCTTTCTAAAAAAAAAAAAAATAAATAAAAATAAAAAAATTAAAATAAAATAATAAAAATATTCCAACTCAATTTTATCAGAAAAAGATATAAAAAAAATCATTGGATTATTTATTGGATTAAAAATGAAACAAATGTAATAGAAAGTCTGTATAAAGCAAAATAGTTCTATCAGAAACAATATGAAATAGTATTTATTCTAACCAAAATCATTGATAAGAGTCATGGATGGATGTTGATTGGTTCCCAAAACCAGCAGAGACAATGTTCTCTGGTTATCAGTATCTCAGATGAACTGGTCAATCTGAATGTGACCTTTGCTAACATGTTCAGTAGGTCAACAATTTGCCATTTCGTTTTTATTCACATCTGATTTAAGATGGCCTACTGGACAGTTTTATGCAAAGGTCTCTTGAAAACAAATAAAAAATGAAAATATATATATATGTTGTTCCAAATTGTAAAAGCAATGTTCATATATTTTCTCTTCTGAAAGATAGATATTTTTTGAGAGATGAAGCATGCAATCAAAAACGGACATTTCACCAAGCAAATGTGACAAGCCAAGTATGTTTATTTTTACATGGCAAATATTTAATTAAATCTTAATTATTAAATTAATTTTGTGGCTTAATGATTCATGACATTTAAAAAAAAACAAAAAAAAAAACATGCAGTATCTACTGAAAATTTTGTTTTCAATTTTTAAATACAACAAAAAGGTAACACATTGGGAGTAGGCTGAATATGGAAACATTTGTTTTAATCTATACTAGCGAGACCCGTGGAAATCCACAGGGGACTCATTCATATGTAATATATCGATACTGGCATTCTGTAGATGTTCAGTGTAAATGCAGATGCTGATATTATTGTAGCTTTTTTGTTAAAACTGAAAAAAAATATTTATCTAAGCTAGCATGAACGCCCAGCAAAGCCTGCTCGTAAAGTATGCTTAAATATGACATTTTAATTCTTACAGATTTCATACATATTATTATGGAGTTTATGTTCTATCGATTTTTATATATTATAAAATTGCAATTTCAAAAATAAAAAAAATATATCCATATGACTTGGCTGCATTAGCTGGAATCCAAACCGAAATAAAAACTTATGAAAAAAAAAATATATATATATATATATATATATATATATATATAACTTGAGTTACTTCAGTCATAATCGAAACCAAAACATGTGAAAAATTCTTGATAAAATTATTTATAAAAAAATAGATGACTTAAGTGTCATCAGCTATAATCGAAACCGAAAATGAAATTTATGAAGAATTCTTGGTAAAATCATTTATGACAAGAAATGGAAGTACATAACAATTAAACAACTCAGATGTAAGCGGGACACAGAAAATAACATACACTATTGTATTAATATATAGATTCCTATAAAGTGGAGTTTTTTTCTCATTCTGACATTGATATTAAAAGCCTACTTTTTCTATTCAAAAATTATGAAAAAAAAATCTTAATATACTCAGCCATGGAAATGCGAGCGATTACATAAAGGCTAACTAATTTGCATATTCCTTAAAAAAAGAGGATTAATTAATTACTTATTCATTTGTTATAGTTCCTTATTAGATGATTGGTTTCATTTCATTGTTTATGTTTAATTCTTTTTATCCATAGTTTCTACATTCTCCACAATTACATAGAATTTAAAATGAAAACATTGTAGCACACAAAAATATTTTTATATATATCTATATACATATATAAATGTGACCATGTCAGTATGTGTGTGAAAAGTCTCTACACAAACTCCTTCCTGAATATTTGGTCTACAGAATTGAAATTTGATAATTAGGGTATCTGGACCTGTAGCACACTTTTGATCTGTTTTTTTGCCGGTAAAAATTGCTGCTAAGACGTCAAATTTGAAAATGAAACAGTTGACCATGGCAGGCTAAATGGAATCAAACATCACTTTGCTGTTACTTTTGCGCATTCGCAAAGTCTTTTCTGATAACATTATTATTCGAGAGACACTGAAGATGTTAAATAAAAATGGAATCATTCTTTAGTAATGGATTGCTGCTTATTAAGGCTTCTGGAGGATAAGGGTTTAAAGAATTTGGGGTTAGATATTGGTTGCCATCATGAGCAGATTAGAAACAATGGGTGAAATAGTCGAAGAATTACTTAAGAACTCTCTTCATTTTCTAACAAGACAGCTCAACAAGTATTTATTTACATTAGACTTGAAGATGCCATAAATTGGGAAGCAGTCTCATAATATCTTGTCCCACGGATGGTATGTTCTAGGAAATGGAAGTTCTATGTAGAGAGAGAATACTGTAGCCAAACGAGTTCTTGCTGTGAATATCAAGTACTTTATAGACTGGTAGAATGTTCTAACCATTTTTCTAGCAACCTTATTAGCAACCGATTTGATGGAATTCCTCCATTTCAGGTCTAGGGTGGAAGTTAGTTTTAGAAGCCTATCAAAGGAGGGGGAGAGGGGAGCTTCCTTGAGGAAAGGATCATTCATTCCCTCCAAGCATTAGTTATGAAAAGAGAAGGTTGGTGTTAGAGATATTAAAAGAAGCAACTTTTTCCCCTGTTGCACCACATGCTCCAAGTTGGAAGAGAGAGAGAGAGTCGAAAGATTTTGCTCAGCAGTGCTCTGAAGTGCTGTCGTAGATAGTTGTATCGTCTGCATATATGTCAACAAATAATCTCAGAATATGATATGGCAGACCATTTATGAAGATCAGGAAGCGGGTTAGGTACAGAATGGATCCTTAAGCTACAGTGACATTGATACCGTCTGTTTAGGACTTTTGCCCATCAAAAATTACTTTTAGATCTATTCATTAGAGAGGAAGGATTCGACAGCTGAGATGAGATTTCCTGATATTCCAGCTAAGAAGTTTGTGTAGTAAACTTCTTTGCCAAACCCTATCAATCAAAGACCTTGGATATAACAATGCCTATCACCCCCCCCCACACACACACACACAAAACTCTCAATAAACTCAACTAAGCTCCAATCTCTGTCCCATCGCCCTAATGTTGCACCTCTGTGCCTGTTTTACAAATATTTTAATGAAATGTGTTCTGATGAACTCGTTGCACTTGTGCCCCCTCAATGTACACAAATCCTGACAAACAAAAATCACACCTCTTCACTTTTGAGGTTCCTAAATGCCAGAAAGTTTTCTACTCTAATAGTTTCTTCCCTAAAACAGTTTTTGAATTTAGAATTCCCTTCCTGTCATCTGCTTCCCTAACTGTACTGATATGCAGAAATTTAAATGTAATGTAAACCAACATCTTGTTAATCTTTCCTAGGCATGGTCCTAAATAGTAGCCTTTTACAACCAAGTGGTGATATGCCTTGGAAAGGATGAACGCGAGTAAAAAAAAGAAATCTAAATACTTTTATAAGGAAAATGTTTTCCCATGACAGTATGCATTGGATAGCTTTAAAAAATTGATTTTCAAACTAAAGCTCAGTGTAAAACACACAATATAATGTGCTGATGCAGCATGAATTCTAAGCAGGTTCAACCAGCTTCCCAGTCGTATGTATATCCCACTAAAATAGCTTTAAATTTTTGCAAACATGGTATTCCTAAATGGTCACCAATCTAGTATTGACCAGGCTTACTCATTGTTGTTCCATCCAGTTAGCGATACAGCAAAGGAATTTTCTCTCCAAACAAAAATCACAAGTCGTGCTTATAAACAAATAATAGATGTTAATTTCCTTTGGAAAATCCCAAGTAGCACTTGTTTTTTCAAGTGCACGAGAATTAAATTGCAGTTTATAACATGTGGTTGAAAGATTTTTCCGTCTGATAAAATGTTCTAAAATTCCTCAAATTTTTTTTTAACCTATTTGGTTTGCCACAAAACAAGCACAAAGCTAGGATGGTTGTAACAGCTAGTATATTTGACTAAATGATTATTTTGGTCCAAATAACAGAATTAGATTTGATTTCAAGCACAAAAGGGGTTGGATTCTTTTGACTACTGTTCTCATCTTCAGTGTCATTTCCACAACATTTAGGTCGATGTAATCTCCGACCTTCTTCAGGTGTATTTTGTCAAACTCAGGAATGTTTCCATTGAACTCGAGACTTTACACAAAATTTCAAACAGAACCCTTTATTTACTTCACGGAGGTAGCATGGTCTCATTCAGTCAGTCATGACTGGATAGAGGTCCTAAGTAATTTACAATTGTAATTTTCAGTCGCCCACACTAAGGATTGAACCTTCAACTTCAGGAGAAGATCACTTTTGCAATTTATTTTCCAAGTACTCTAACCACTGCGGACAGTTTTTGTACGGACTTTAAGAGCCATAAACCAACTTTTATTTCTAGTTGCAAATTACACTATTTATTATCTATACATTAATACGATAGCATGTGTTCTTTTGTGTGTCACGCTTTCCTGCAAATTTCATTGGTTGAGATTCAAGAACACATACGCTATCGTATTAATATATAGATTATAGTAAATGTGAGTTAAGTGATTTGGTGAGTGTTTAATGAAATCCCGGGCATAATCTCTTCCTTCTTTTTGAGTAGAGAGAGATTATAGTCTATTGTGTTTACTTCCGGTGATGACGTCATTATCTTTTGTTAAAAAAGATGCATATAATATATTTATGATGTACTACATTGACAAAAGATGTCATTCCCAAAATCACATGGATGTACTGCTGATTCCAAAAATCAGATAAATGGATCAGTACACCCTAGGGAGCTTATTTGTAACATTCGAAAAATCATAAATATATGAAGTATATCCTGAGTTCATATTTTCATCCTTAATGTCTTCATGGCAAGAATTGTAAAAACTCTTCTTAAGGAGGGGGGGGGGTTAAAGTCACTGGAATGCTGAAACTGATACTACACTCAGAAATTCATGTTGAAGTAATGGTTACCTAATCCCTAACTCTGTTAATGTTTTATATATTAATTTCGAAAAGCTGTTGCAAAAGTTTGATTTAAACATTACTTTATTTTAAGTATATTTTTAACAGTGGGGTAGGGGGATATGAAGTCAGTCCCAGAAATGGCTGAAACCATTTACGCATTAAACATTACCATATTTCATGCATATTTTTAACAGTTGGGGGAGATGGGGGGATATGAAGTCCGTCCCGGAAATGGCTGAAACCATTTACGATGTAAAAATTACTTTATTTCATGTATATTTTAACAGCGGGGTGGGGGGTTTGAAATCAGTCCCGGAAATGGCTAAAATCGTTTACGCATTAAACATTACTTTATTTTATGTATATTTTAAACAGTCAGGTGGGGGATATGAAGTCAGTCCTGGAAATGGCTGCAACCATTTACGTTTTAGACATTACTTTATTTCATGTATATTTTTAACAGTGGGGTGGCAGACATAATGTCAGTTCCAGGATTGGATGGGATAAGTGTTAATATCTACAGGCAAATTACCCAGAGTCACCAGGATTGAACGAGACAAGTGGAAAACATGTAGTAGCAGAATACCCAGTGTCACCGGCATTGAATGGGATAGGTGGAAGATATATACTAGCAGAATATGCGGCGTCACCCAGAATTGGATAAGATAGGTGAAACATATATACTATGAGTATACCCAAAATTGATTGATGTGTTTGCAATGAAAATATCAGCCAATGCAATACGTCAAAGTTATTATTTTAGTAAGGGGCGGGGGGCGATAATGTGGATGAAAATAATGAAAAATGATTGACTAAATAAGTAACATATTCAAGAATTATGAAAAGTGATGAAATGCAAGTTGATCGGTGTGTTTGTAATGAAAGAATCAGCCAAGACAATATATCAAAGTAATTATTTCAGTAAGGGGGGGGGGGGCGATATGTGGGTTAAAATTATGAAAAATGATTGTCAAAATTAGTAACATATCCAAGAATTATAAAAAATGATGAAATATGAGTTAATTGATTGGTGTATTTGTAATGAAAGAATCAGCACAGGCAATATATCAAAGTTATTGCTTTGGTGACAATGTGGGTTAAAATTATGAAAAATGATTGTCAAAATTAGTAACATATCCAAGAATTATAAAAAATGATGAAATATGAGTTAATTGATTGGTGTATTTATAATGAAAGAATCCGTCCAGGCAATATATCAAAGTTATTGCTTTGGCGACAATGTGGGTTAAAATTATGAAAAATGATTGTCGAAATTAGTAAAATGTCCAAGAATTACGAAAAATAATTAAATGTGATATAATTGATTGGTGTGTTTGCAATGATAGAATTGGCTGAGACAATATATCAAAAGTTATTTTTTTAATACGGGAGAAGCGATAAAGTGGTTTTAAATTATGAAAAATGATTGTCGAAATAAGTAACTTATACAAGAATTATAAAAGGTGGTGAAATGTGAGTTAATTGATTGCTATTTGTAATGAAATAATCAGCCCAAGCAATATATCAAAGTAATTATTTAAGTAAGAGGGGGCAATATGTGGGTTAAAATTATGAAAAATGATTGTCGGAATTAGTAATATATCCAAGAATTATGAAAAATGATGAAATGTGAGTTAATTGATTGTTGTGTTTGTAATGAAATAATCAGCCCAGACAATATATTAAAGTTATTATTTGAGTAAGAGAGGGGTGATAATGTGGATTAAAATTATGGAAAAACGATTCTCAGAAGTAGTAAAATATCCAAGAATTATGAAAAATGATGAAACGTGAGTTAATAGATTGGTGTGTTTGTAATCAAATAATCAGCCCAAAAAATATATCAAAGTAATTATTTAAGCAAGCGCAGAGGGTTATATTGTGTGTTAAAATTATGAAAAATGATTGTCGAAATTAGTAACATATGCAAGAATTATGAAAAATGATGTAATGTGAGTTAATTGGTGTGTTTATCATGAAATAATCTATATATCAAAGTTATTATTTTATTAAGGGGGGGGGGTGATACCGTTTCAACAAAAGGGATAGAATAATATGATGGTGTCTTCATTCATGCTGAACGCACACAGAATGCCCAGCAGCAATGTATTACATATGAAAGATGCCGCTGTGGAATTTCCACAGGTCCCACTAGTTAATTATTATAACTATATAGATAGATATATTATTATTATTTACTTATTACTGTATATCTATATAATTATAAAACTGGACAGTGCTTGAATCTTGTCTTCAACGATTGGGTGATTTCATCTTTTTAAAATGGGATGACAGGTGAATATATATATATATATATGTGCATATAGCTCAGAGGCTAATGAATGAGGGTGGAGAGTTGTATGTTTTGATTTTGATTCTAGCTGATAGCATCAAAGTCATACATATATTAGTTTTGATCTCACTATTAGGTTCAAGTATTATAATCAATAGAGAATTGTCTCTATAATAATAAATATGCATAAATTTAAATATCATATTTAAGCGTATCTATCGACCAGGCAATGCTGGGCAGCCTGCTAGTATTATGAATTATTTACATTGATTGAAATGTTGTGAAAATGACACTCAAGATGAAAACAGTAGGCCTAAGAATCGAAATAATACAAATAATTAATCCTCATCTCAAAAATTCAGAAACAAAAATGACTATTCTACCATAATTCTAGACCTGTTAAACTTGTTCAATTAGGCATTGACTACTAAACTAAGCCTTTCATTCGCATCATTAAACAGAAAGAGTATGGAAAATTTGATTCAACTCTGTGATTGGAGTGGTATCGACTATAACTTTTACTCTCTACCCCTCACACATTCTTTGCCCACCACAGCCCTTAAATTTAGAACTTAAGCTATAATGTAGAATTTAGTGATGGGACAATTCCAATATTTTTCCCAGATTTTGATACAATTACCAATTCTGATTCTTTATAAATCTCTAAATATAGAGTTGTTATTTTTTCCCCAATTATCATAAAAACGCATGTTAAATGTGCATATATTTTCTCCAATGTAAAAACAAACTTGGGGTCTACAGGTGATCTGTAGATCTTAGTTTTACTCGTAGTTTAAAATCAATAAATATTATTTTATTATTACTACTAGCAGTGTAAGATTTTGTTTAAAAAAAAAAAATCAAATAAAAGGATAATTGAAGGAATCGTTTTTGGCATTGGAAAATATGCACAAAATTTTCTGATTCTGATATCCCAAAATGTTGCGATTCTTCTGATTCCAATCGTCTCAACACTAATAGAATTTAGAGATAATCCAGAATGAATAAAACATTTCATCCCTGAAACAGTCTCAGATGGAAAGTCATACCGAAAAAAACAAAAAAAAAAGGAACGTCTATATCATTTGTCACAAACAAATTTAGAAAAAATAAGGGAGTAACAGTTAATAGAGCAATATACAGGAAATACGGCATGATTCCATTTTCATTTGATGAAAACTGGTTTCTTTTTGTTGCAAACCATCTACTAATTGGTCAGTTATGTACAAATCTCCAGAGCAAAATGAGCCTTCTATCATGTCTGAAAGTGACACAATGTTCAATGAGAGAGATTGGAGATGCACCATGGTACAACTCATGCTCTCTACCAATCCAAGTTATGACAACAGAACCATTGCCAGCACCCTTAAAATGCAAATCTGGATGGTTCAACGCTTGAATGCATCGGACGACTCAGTGTGGTTTCAAGTGAGGGCCACATCATGCCTCACATCTTCGAAGTCAACTTGAAAGTCAACACCAAAGTGTACTTGGATGTGCTGAAGAATGTGGTGATCCTCTGATGCGATCAGGGGGTTGCTGGCAGAAACTGGGTGTGGCAGCAGGACTCGGCACCAGCCCACAAGTCCAAAGAGATTCAAGCTTGGCTTCAGAAGAAGTGCTACGACTTTGTACCCTTTTCTTACTGGGCCCCCTTCTTCCTCCCGACTTTAATTCGCTAGACTACTTAGTTTGGTCATACGGCGCGAACATCACCAACATGACCTCCCACAACACTAAAACCAGCCTGATCCCCGCCATCTGCCAAGTATTCGCGGAGCTCCCATCAGCACTTGTGGAAAATGCATGCTCCCAGTTCCAGACCCATATCGAGGCGGTGATCGAGGCTGAAGGCAGCTACATTGAATAGATGTCAGCTCTACTACATAATCAAGTTACCTGAATTGATTTTTTTCCATGAATGTTAAAATAAAGCTGTGGTTTTGTTTTCGTTAGAGCGACAATTTTATCGTTCCACCCTGTACATACCAAATGTTTTTAATATTAGAGACAAGTTCGCTTTTATAAAATATACAGATAATAATCATCACAGCTACATATATAACACTTCCATCCACGAGACAAACAAGGTTATAAAACATAACCCACCTCCCAATGGATACTTTAAAAATGGAATTTGGTGAAAGCTGACATGAAAACTTAAAATAGGTTTGTCTGTTTACTTAAGGAAAAATAAAAACTAACTACTTATTCAGGGTTTGACTTTTTAGTTTAGTTAGTTAGAACTTTGTACAATTGTGAATTGTTACGAGAGTAAAGGAGAAGAGGTAATTACACAGGTTAAAAGTTAATAGATCAGTGTAACAGAGCATGGGCAGGTGTATGGCAGCTGTATGCAAATGACCGAGCTGTGCATGAGATAATGTCATGGCAAGGAAGAAAAAAGATTATATATAAAAAAAATTTTTAAAAAAGAATGTGTGCGCAGACCGAAGATCACGTTCGAGAGGACAGATGTCAGAACGATTAGGATCAGGTTTTATCCGAGAAAGTACCCGGAAATAGATCTCATTGTTTCACCAGAAAAAAGAGAGTCGAGTTATTCCTTGTTTTGGTCTCCTTTGCGATGGAATCTACAATGTGTTGGGTCCTGAGTGTCATCATGTTAACACGTGTGTACAACGTTACATCAGGTCCCAAGATTAATTGAAAGAATAATTGAGCAGCAAATAAGTCAGACAAGCAAAGATAGAATACAGTTTCATTTTATGTCTGGCCAAACTACTACTGAAAAAAAAAAAATACAAGAAGAGTACCTTGGTGAGAAAAACATTGTGTGGATCTAGAGTAAGCTTTTGATAAATTACCAAGAGAAGTTGTCTGGTGAGCTTTGTATAAATAACAAAAAGAGTCTTCAACCTAACTTGATCAACTTTATCAACTAAGCTCCAACCCCTGTCCCATCACCACAGTGTTGCACCTCTGTGTCCGTTTTATAAATATTTTAATGAAATGTGCTCTGATGAACTCATTACACTTGTGCCTCCTTGACGTACATATCGCTGACAAACCCGCTTAGCAACAAAATCACACCCCTTCATTGTTGAGATTCCTAAATGTCAGAAAGCTTTCTACTCGAACAGTTTCTTCCCTCGAACAGCTGGACTTTTGAATTCCCTTCCTGCCATCTACTTCCGACTGTACTGATATGCAGAAGTTTAAATTTAATGTAAACCAACATCTTAACCTTCCCTAGGCATGACCAAATAGTAGGCCCTTACATCCAAGTGGCGATATGCCTTGTTAGGGTTGAATGTGAGTAAAAAAATAAATAAATAAGTGGTTAGTGAAGGTTGTTCAATGTACAAAAATGCTTCAAGTTGTATTAGAATTAATAACAGTACATTTAATGATGACTGTGATGTTTAAGTACATCAAGGTTCTGTACTGAATGTATTTCTTTTCATCTGTGTCTTAGAAACATTGTCCGGTGAGTTTTGTAAGTGTTGTCCAAAAGAGACGTTCTATGTTGATGATTTAGTCTTTGAAACAATGGAAAATCTATTTGTTAAGCTAAAAACTTGGAGAAATATGTATGTCACAGTTTGAGAGTGAACATCACTAAAACCAAAGTGATTTTTTTTTTTTTTTTTTTTTTTTACATGGTAGACACCACTTATCAAGGCCAGGAAGCCACTCGAGGATAAGGTTTATTGCGTGTACAGTAATCAATGGGATAGTATCATAGTAATTGTTAGTATTGGAGATTTGATAAAGTGTCTTACTTAAGGGGGGATTCATCAGGATTTGTTTATGTTGGACTTGAAGACATCCAAATTGTAGTCAGGTGGGAAACAGGCAAACAGAAGAGAGTTCCACTGGCATGCACTTCTAAGAAAGAAGCTCTGCTCGTGGAATCTACATTTTGGTTTTGGCACAGATAATGAGTGGGGAAAATTTTTGACAGTGGTTTCAGCTAGACAGGTGTTTATCGTGAAAGATTGGCGAAGGGGGACCAGAGATTGGAGCTCAGACGAGCACTTGCCATAGAAGTAACGATAAAAGACAGGCTCACAACGTCTCTTCTGTGGGAGAGAGGTTGCAGGGAAGAGAAAAGGGCATCCCCCACTAAGCCACGAAGTCTATTTTGTACTCTATCAAGGCAGGATAGGCTGTTTTTAGCAGCTCCTGCCCAGATGTGGCAGCAGTACTCCATCCTTGGACGTACTTGACTTTTATAGAGATAGAGAATTGCATCAGCAGTGAGATATCTTCTGGAGCGGTAGAAGGATCCTACCATTTTTCCAGCGACCTTGGTAACAATGATCAATGGCCGTGACATTAAATTTAAAAAAAAAAAATAGAAAATTCCTCTACTCGGATTATAGAAAGGGAGTCAGTTGTAATTTAACACATTCGCTGCCAGCTATAGCTCTATTAGATTTGTTGCCAAGCTATTTTTTCTGTGATTTCCAAAAAAATAAATTCAACAAATAATGCATATGAATATAATATGGAATATATATGAAATTTGTATTATTTTTAAAAGGAATTGTCAGTTTTTACCAGTTTGTATATTGTTTGTAATAAAATCTTTTTATAGGAATTAGTCATTTTTGCAAGAATTGCAGAGGCCACTTTTTATCAGTTTGTATATTTTTTTTAATAAAAATAACTCAAATTTGCTATTATTTATAGTGAATCATTCAACTTATACACGTATTCGCTAAAAAAATAAGCATAATACATGGCAGGGGCCAAATACGAGATAACTCATAAACATACTACTCAATACGTGTTATTTTGAGATGCCAGTTCAAGTTAAAGACAGTTATCGTACATGCCGAGCACGCATTGATTAAGAGAAAAAGAATTTTGTTATGAGTTTACTCGTAGTGGGCAAGGCCAAGCAAATGCTAGGATATGAGAATACTCGTAGTTGGCAGCATTCGATACACAAAACATGCAGTGGAATTATTGCTAAGTTGAGAGAGGTTAACCAGTTAATGTGCACAAAAAGTTTAAGACAATGGGGATGGATGAGAACTTTGATACAAACAAAGTATATTTGGATGGCAACGGTATCAAGGTCAATAAGTTTTGTTATCTTAGTGATACTATGATACTACAGGCGCCCTGACCCCCAGATGTTGGGAAGTAAAAAAAAAAAAAAAAAAAAAAAAAGGAAGTAGGTTTAGCGAGTAATAAAAAGGATTTATCAACAGACAATAGATAGGAAGCTGTTCACAAGGGTAGACAAATGAACAACAGAATCCTATTATGAATTTGAGATCTATTTAGATTTGGTTCGTGGGTACTTTAGGATTGACAATAGGTTTTATCACTCTGGAGAGTGGCTATGGGTTTGTAACAGACAATGAGATTCTAACAACAATAGGAACTATTTAAGGACGAAAGTCTAGTTCACGACAGTACAGCTGACAGTTGGGAGTTCAGTTGGACTTTAATGTCAGCTGGAGTTAGGACACAGTTGAAAACAGATTGTAGCTCGGAGCAGATGGAGAGATGAATTGATCAACCGACAGACAGCTTCGACAGAACATACATGTGAACCTTAGCATTTAAAAGGTTGGGGATGTCACGTATGACAAGAGTCCAAGGAACATGCAAGGAAGCATCGAAATCTGTTTGTTTTGCTTCCCTGTTTTATTTTATTTTTTTTATTTTTATAATTGTGGACTCGTGTGCTCATCTCAACAACGAGCAGTGTGAGAAATGATGACGATATGGCTATAAGAAGATAACATGGAGAAGAAATCCATGGCAGATAACGTTGGGGATGGCGGAGCTGTTGGGTGGGGTAGCACGTGGTGTCACAATATCATTGAAAAACATGGTGAAGCAGGTACTAGTGTGGTTTCAAGAGTTTTTTTTTTTTTACATGGGGGTCCACCACTTATCAAGGCCCGAAGGTCACTCAGGGATAAGGGTTATCGCGTGTACAGTAGTCAATGAGATAGTATTGTAGTAATCATTAGTATTGGGGGTTTTGATAGAGTGTCTTACTTAAGGGTCAGTTTGTCAGGAGTTTGTTTATGTTGGACTTGAAGACGTCCAAGTTGTAGTCAGGTGGGAAACAGGCCAGCGGCAGAGAGTTCCACTGGCGTGCAGTTCTAAGAAAGAAGCTTTGCTCATGGAATCTACGTTTAGTTGAATGGATGGAGTAAGTTATGTCATTACTAACCAGCAGAGCATTATTAGCACTGTCAACCAAGGAAAGAGTCTATCTGGCATGTGTACTGTACACAATGTTAACTTTGTAGGTAGCTAGATAACAGTCTTCAGTAGTAATTTAAAACACAACTGGATGTATCAGATTTCTGGTTGAAAGTAAATATATTTGTGGGACAACAGCTGTTGAGGCAGATCAACAACGAAGCTTGACTGTGAAAAATTTTGAGGGGGCAGATCAGCAACAGAGCTCTGTTGAGACAGGTCGGAAGGTGAAAAGAGTTGAATGATAAAGTTGGCCTTAGTTGACATTCTGAATTTGATAAATGGAAGCCTTGACACACTCGTGTAAAACAAGTTTTGTATACAATGTGATGTCTGTATTGCTTCTTATTATGTACTAGCAGGGTTACTCGGCATTGCCCCGGGGCAAAAGTGTAACATATTTCTATTAAAACTATCTCTTTCCCCTAGTTCCTCCCCGCCTCTTTATTTTCCACCCAGCCCAGTTCTCTCTCTGGATATACATATTTACAGATTAATTAAGCAATATTTTGGCACAAGGAAAATAACCACTTAAAAAAAAAAAAAAAAAAAAAAAAAAAAAAAAAAAAGAAAGACAGTGTTTTTTTCTAACTACTTCACTTACTGTAAGTAAAAAAAAAAAATACTTGAGCTGAGATCAAAACCAAAACCTAAAGACAGTGAGTCAAGAATGATAACCATTACACCAACTTGACATGACTGTCAAAGAGTGTTTTCAAACAAACTTATGCTAAACATAAGGAAGCTGTTATATTTCACAACCACAAAACAGTTGAAAACAGATAAAAAGATAAAAATCCGGTGGCCTTCCACGTACCAATTTTTCAATTTTGACTCCTTAGCAGCCCTTTTTTCCCCCCCAGATAGAAATGGATTAAAAAGTTTTCCACACATCTGAATACCGTATATAGCAAATTCCAAGTCTGTAGATCAAAAATTTGTTGAATATATAGGTTGAAAAGTCTCCTCACACAAAATTCTCATTTTTTATATATATATATATATATATATAAATAGTAAATGTATGTGTCGTGTGTCTGTGTGTGTAAATATTTAACTGATAAACTCTTTAAACACTCCTAACATAACACTGAAATTGATAGGAAATAGTAATCATGCACCAAGGATGGTTTATAGCAAGTAAAATCTTTGTTTGGATGGATAAATAACGCGTACAGACATATGTCAGCCAGTTGAAATACAAAATGTTCATTTCAACTTGCCGACAAATTTCTATTTCTTTCTGCGCAAATTCAATTCATTTCTTCAAGTCGTTCAATATTAAATCTGTTTTACTTATCTCTCAATAGCTATATCAGTAGGGAACGCGGCTGGAGTGCTAAATGTTTTGGTTTCGATTCACATTGATGGCACCAAAGTCATTTTTTTGTTTTAACTTTTGAAATCAATACTATATATTAGATCCAATATAATATTCATTAGAGAATTGGTTCTGTAATAACAAATATCAAATCTGCATGAATTAAAATATATTTTATCGTATTTTACGACTTGGCAAGACTGGGTGCCCCACCTCCTGTTAATAGTACAATCTTTACATCTATAAAAGTGAAAGTGTGTGTGTGTCTATCTGTGTACATTTCCCTACACAATATCTATGTCAATTTTCAGTCTACAGACTTGAGATATGATATACAAGGTACTGAGATTTGGGAAAATCTTTGTAATCGGTTTTTGGACAGAAATTTGGCTGTTAAGAGGTCAAAATTCAACGATTTGACTTTTGAGAACTCTACCAAACTCCTCCGACAATTTTGGGTTTAAACACTTGAAATTTTAGATATAGGTTCCTTGGACATGGATCTAACTTAGTAACTTGATTTGAGCCCAAAACAATAAATGTTAAGGGGTCATAATAGGGGTCAAAGTTAAAAAAAAAAAAATTGACCGCTGCAGTCTACCAAATTACTCAGACAATTTCTGGTCTAAACATTTGAAATTTTACATAATTGGTATTCAGAGATAGGGCAAGCTTTTTAATTGGTTGTGGTCGAAAATTTGAGCTACCAATATATAAATGTATGTTTGCATGTCTACCTACAACTTTCAACAGAGGCGACAGATTTTCACAAGATTAGTATCGTTTTGAAGCTCGACCTTTCAGACTACAAATATCGAAAAATTGGCTAAAAACATTAATTTCTTCACCTTCAACTGGGCACTTTCTTTTTTCGGCGATATTATTGAAAGTCATCCCCTCTTTTCGATTGTCTAGACTTAATTTAAACCTACGTCACTTCCTACTATCACTTTATTTTTTTGCTCAACATACACCTCCAAACACCCGGGCAACAGTGGGCTGAAATGCTAATATAGTATAAAGACTAGTTTTGTAAATAAATTGATAAATTCTTTTCAACTCACAAATAAGATCATGGTGTGTACTAGCACTTTGGTCAGAAAGAATGATTATAGTCAGCTAACGTACTTCCTTACTTCCGGTGTGTCTGCTACCGGAAGCAGTGACAAGGCAAATAAGTGCCTTCACTTTTATTGTTCTTCAGTATTTATATTGTGAAACAATTTATTGAAATAAAATATAAGAAAAAGACTTTATTGAAAAAAATAAATAAATAAAGAGCACAAAAATGTTTTCAATAATTATTTAGAAAAAAATAAATAAAAATAAAATTAATTCTTAATAAAAATAAGACCTAAAAATTTTTTCAATGATTATTAAATAAAAAAAAAAAGAATGGTTGGAAAAACATAATAATAAACAAAAAAAAAGTACATGCACAAGAGAGATATAGGAATGGAAGAAAAAAAAAGTGAAGGAACTTATTTGCCTTGTCACCGCTTCTGGTAGCAGACACACCAGAAGTAAGGAAGCATAACCACATTGACACACCTGTTCCTGTCAGATCACCAAAGTTAGGTAACGTTTAATCTGGTCAGTACTAAAATGGGCGACCATTTGATAATTCCAGGTGCTGTATGTGCTCTCCACTTATCTTGGCATTGTTTCCAGTCTTGGGCCTCTCCTTGCCACTGGACCCAATCAGTGCAGATTCAGGAGAGGTGTGGTCAAGGATTGCGCAACACTTGCCTCAGTTAGTTATACATGCAGTTACCTTACATGGGTGTCCATTTTCTCTTGAAACTGAACAGAGACGTAGTATACATAAACCAAATAATGTGGTGACTCCCATACTCAGAATTTAAAATTGGCTTGAAGCGAAGCCACATCCCTTCTCACAATATTAATGTTTTGTGAAAGACATTGATTCAATGAGTCATACCAAAGTCCATTCTGCTCATCTATATATCTAGAAAAGTGAAAATGTGTGTGCGTGTACATTTCCCTAACAAATAATTGTAAATTTTAGGTCTACAGACTAGAGATTTGACATAAGAAGTATTGAGATTTGGGAAAATCTTTTTAATCGGTTCTCGGACAGAAATTTGGCTGTCAAGGGGTCAAAGTTCAACGATTTGACCTTTGAGAACTCTACCAAACTCCTCCGCCAATTTTGGGTCTAAACACTTGAAATTTTAAATGTAGGTTACTTGAACATGGATCAAACTTTATAATTTGATTTGAGCCCAAAAAAATAAATGTTAAGGGGCTCAAAGTTAAAAAAAAAAATTGACCTCTGCGGTCTCAATCCAATTAGCCAGCCAATTTCTGGTCTAAACATTTGAAATTTTACATAAAAGATATTCAGAGATAGGGCAAGCTTTTTAATCGGTTTGGGTCGAAAATTTGAGCTGACAAGGGGTCAAA
Source organism: Euprymna scolopes (assembly GCF_053919585.1). Lineage (NCBI taxonomy): Eukaryota > Metazoa > Mollusca > Cephalopoda > Sepiida > Sepiolidae > Euprymna > Euprymna scolopes. Next base: position 176,602,600 of record NC_136482.1, read on the forward strand.
CTTCAAAAGATTTGATTTTTGTGGTGTCTAGTAAATTACTCAGCCAATTTTTGGTCTAAACATTTGAAATTTATATATAACGAGTATTCAGACAAGCGGCAAGCATTTTTAATCAGTTTTGGGGTGAAAATTTGGATGCCAAAAGGTCAAAGTTTAAAGAATTGACCTTTCCAGATTCTACCAAATTCCTCTGCCAATTTTGGGTCCAAAGACTTGAAATTTTAGATGTAGTTAACTTGAACATGAGTAAAACTTTGTATTTTGATTGGAGACCAAAATAATAAATGTTAAGGGGTCAAAATTGGGGTCAAAGTTTTCAAAAATGACCTTTTTCATCTCTACAAAATTCTCAAACAAATTTTGGTTCAAACATTTGAAATCTTACATAAAGTGTATTCACATGTAGGGCAAGTTATGAACAGTACACAAGGCCCGAACAAAGCTGGGCTGAACTGCTAGTACAAGTAATATTTTTAATAAATTTAATAATTAATTTTTTTTAAGGGAGTTCTAGAGAGATGATGCTTATTTGTCAGAAGATTTAAAACGTGTCAAAATAATTTTCTAGTTGTTTTCAAAATTTAATGTGCATAGATAATAATAATAATAGCCCAAAGAAATAAAATTGTCAGACCCCCCCCCCCCAAAAAAAAAGAAAACACATACGTATAGTGGCATCAGTCTGGGATGGTGTTACACAAAATGATTGTGAAACGTCAAGAAGGATGAAAAGACTGGAGGTGTACAGTACTAACCACACCTCAACTTAAAAGGATACAAAGAATACTGGAACAGACAGCCGGAAGATAACTAACACTTGACAAAGATAAAAATACAGGCAGACTTTTTCCAAGGAGACTATCATTGCTATTTTTTTTTTTAGTGATGTGACAATTCCAATATTTTTTCCGATTCTGATACAATTACCGATTCCTTACTAAGTTCCCAATTCCAATGTAATTACTAGTGTTGGGACGATTCCTAAATTTTTTCCGATTCCAGGAAAATGTTGATTACTGATTCCGATTCCAATTCCCGTGGAATTGTTGTTTTGAAATATACCATTATATAATCGAAAGTTTTGTGTAGCGAAAAAATTTGGTACAGCAAAAAAAGTGAAAATACAATTAAGGGAATTTCGAAAACGATTTGATTTTTTTTTCGTAAAATTTCTTTCATTGAAGATAAAAGTCAAAACAAATATTTTAACCATGAATTAAACATGCACCATGAAATTAATAACAATCAATTTCAGGAGTTATTTTATATATTAAAAACTATAAATAAAAAGTCATGATTAATTCAACAAAAATGCAATAACATCAAATTTCAAGAGGAATAATATATTTTGTTTATCTTTTGATATTCATTTTTTGTTTTATTTTCTCTTTATCTTCGATAACTCTTTAAAATTAAACTTTTTTTTTGCAGTTTCAATCGCTAACTGATTTTTATTCCACTTTCTAGAATATTCCTATTTTTAAATTTCATTTAAAAATAACTAAATCTTTGATTAAATTTTTTATCCTTTTATTCTCAAATTATTATATAGTCTGTTTTTTTTTTTTTAACAAATAATTTTAATGAAACATTTGTTTTAATAAAAGCAACTTTGAAGGGTCAACAACGAATTAATTTAAATGAAACCGAAAAATCATTATCTAGTTTAATTTTGTTATTTATTTCATGCTTCGGTAATAGTTTAAAATACTGATTTCTCCCTTGGATTTCAATGACAGGTGCATGAAATAAAATGGCGTCTCCAGTTTCGGTGATAAAGTGTAGAAGTACCAACGTTTTTCTCATAAATTTTTGGCAACATTAATCTCACCTCAAACAAACAGTTCAACTTAAAAATATATGAGAATTGTATTGAAAGAATTGTAAATCTAAGGTATTTTTTTAAACGATACGATTCCGATTCCCCCAAAATACACAATTCTAACAATTAACGATTCCGATTAATCGTCCTACTACTAGCAATTACCGATTCTGATTCTTCATAGATCTCTAAATATTTAACTATAGAGTTGTTATTTTTCCGAAAAACAAAACAAACAAAAAAACTCATTAAATGTGCAGATATTTTCTTAAATGTAAAAATACACTTGTGGGGGATGAGCTATCGATTTTAGTTTTACTGGTAGTTTAAAATCAATAGATATTTATTATTTTATCATTAATACCAGCAACTGGAGATTTTGCTTTGAGCCAAAACAAATAAAATGACAATTAAAATAATCGTTTTTGGCATCGGAAAATAGGCACAAATTTTTCCAATTCTGATACCCCTAAAAGCTTCAATTTTTCGGATTCCCGATTCCAATTAATTTTCATAATAGCCATACTGCTATTCAACATCATACTAATGAAATGCAATGCTGGATACAAATTTACAGAGGAAAAACTACCTCATGTATATGGATAACCTTGAACTAAAAGGGAATAGAAACATGAACAAGAACCATTACAATAAAAAAAAAAAAAAAAAAAAAACATGAAAATAAATATAAAATAACAGCAATGAAACAGAAAACAAAAAAGCAAAAACAAGCAAAATGAGTAGAGAGGTAGCTACATGGACAATTCATAAGACTGACCAAAGAAATAATGCATAAAAATTCATGGACAATGGACATGGTTATGAAAAGGACACCTAAATAGAGAAATGGAATCGCTATTGACAGCGGCACCATACAATACGATCAGAATATACTTCATAAATGCCAAAATAGGCAAGATCCAGGAAAACAGTAAATGCATGCTCTGTGGACCAAGAAACGAAATGGTAAACTACATCATAACTGAATTAGCTAAAAAGTGAAATAAAAACAGACATGACTGCCAACAACTGCATTTTGAACATGCAGACAAATGATACAGGCACAAACTGGACCTACTATTAGGACATGGAAATATGAACGGACAAACTCATCCAAGCAAGATTGTTAAGCAACATGAAAAAAACCTGCCAAACAGTAGATGTTGATGTCTCAACAAATCAGAGAATTAATTCCATGAACAAAGCTTCTTTCCTAAAACTGCCCACCTGTGGGACTGTTCCATTGGCCTGCTTCCCAGCTGACTACAACATGGTTATCTTTAAGTCCAATGTAAACAAGTTCTTGATGTCTCACTCCCTTAAATAATTATTCTACCCAATTTCCATCAAAAACGGTCATTAAGCTGTTGTCTCAGTGACCACCATACACTCATTGACCCTTATCCTCAAGTGGCCTCCAGGCCTTGATAAGTGGTGACTCTTGTAAAAGAAAAAAAAGTATATTGTTAACATGAACTAAAAACTAGTATTTTTTCAAAAAGTGCTCAATACATGCATAAAATTATATCAATATTATAAGATCTCTCTCTCTCTCTCATATATATATTAAAATTATGTAAATATTGTAAGGAGTCTATGTGGATCAATCAACGTTTCGACATTTCAATATCATCATCAGGACTAAATGAATCTCACAGTCAGAAAATACAATTTTCGACTGCATTCTGAGAAGATTTTATTCTATTTTCTAACTGCAACATTCATTTGGAGTTCTGACGACATGGAAATGCCAAAATGTTAAACAATCTGCATAGACACCTTACAATATTTATATAATTTTAATATATATATATGAGAGAGAGAGAGAGAGGGATCTAAGCTTTACTTTATACCCCTACCTATATTCGTGTTTTCCTAGGTTATCTAGGTCCGGAAGCAGGTGATCATTCTACATTAAACTTCTAGAAGAAAGTGATCCTTGACTCTAAAATATAAATTATTTCTTGTTTGGTTAATTAATTTTTTTGCAAATATTTTTCAGGCTGTTTACATGTGATTACAAAAAAAAAAAAAAATCCATACACTTGTTTGTATTTTTCCAGCATAAAAATTCTTGAATTTGGAGAAATTTTTTCATTATTATTATATCATATCATACAAAATATATTTAAAAAAAAAACGTCTGCAAAATAAATAAACTTTTGTATAAGGATTAATTTATCGCTACACTAACAGTGAGACACCACGTTGCCTAGAATTGAATGATGATCAACAAAGGTTTTACATTCCCATATTTTTACTGTCATTAGAATTAGTAAATTTTTATTGTCATTAAAATCAGTAAAATCGCCCATATTTTCATCAACTTGAGTGATTGCTTGCTCTAGTTGAGGGCACACATTGCAATGCACTGGAAGGAAGCTTCACATGGCTCCCCACAGTAACTTAGTTCAAAATACATTGTAGTCTACATCACACTGTAGAGAACCTACTGTTGATTTTATAAAATTATCTTTTTACTAGCAGGACCTGTTAACTGGCATTGCCCAGTGGAAGCATGTCCCCCACCCACCCACACGGGCATAAAAAATTAAAGTACAGCTGTTGTTGTCGCCCAACATCTAACCTCCTCATGTTCAGAACGGCTTTCAGAATGAACACCACCAACCTCCTTATGTTAAGAACGGCTTTCAGAATAGACACCCCATTTTCTGAGTGGGGGGTGAGGGTTTCAAAAAATTTGCCTGAAATGTAACCTTGATAATCGCTATTAAGATTCCCACGTGCAAATACTCTGAACCAAGAAAAAAAATTTGGTAGTTGCAGTAAAAATTTATATTAAAAAAAAAAAAAGAAAAAAAGAAGAACTGGTGTAAATGCAAACATAACAAATAAATGTTTTCATAGTAAATAAGTTTATAATCTCCATGCATAAAATATTGGGTTCAGGGAATGTTTAGTTTTTGGTGGGGGATATATATATAAATTTAATGTAAAATAAGCATCCACTTTCTGGCCACTTAGGAATTTCTTTATAACATGAAAACAAATTAAACTGTGATATTTGGTTTCAGCACCCTCGAAAACTAGCACTGTTTTACAATTTGTCATTGTTCTGAGGGAGACAACTGTCTTTTACTAAAAAATTCGTTCAGTAGAAGGGAAATATCGCCGCTCGGAAAGCATAAAAGGTAAATACACAAGTAAGAAGTCGCGTTTGTAGAATAAGTAAGTATATAGCGTAGAAATAGATATATAATGGTTTGAATTAAAATTTAAAATGCATAAGTCAAGTATTAAGCTTCTCTCTTTACATCATCAACGTTCTGATCCCCATCTGGCATCAGTTGAAATGAATGGCTCTCGTCTTGAGAAAGCCTCAAGTTTTGACAAGCTTCTGAGCTTGACCTTTACTCCTGATCTTAAATGTTGCGAGTTTGTCCCTACTGTATCGTTATTTTCATGGGAAGTGTTCGACTGAGCTTCAGTCTATAGTCCCCACCCCTCACCAAACTTTCACAAGAAACACTCGTCTAGCTGAAAACACTATCAATAATTATCCCCACTCATTATCTGTGCCTAAACCTAAACGTAGATTTCATGAACAAAGCTTCTTTCTTAGAACTGCACGCCTGTGGAATTGTCTTCCGTTTTCCTGCTTTCTAGCTGACTACAATATGGTTGTCTTCAAGTCTAACGTAAACAAGTTCTTGATGAGCTGTCCCACTTAACAAATTTACCGAATTTCCATTACTAACGATTACTATATTGTCTAATTTCTACTGTACACTCTTTAACCCTTATCCTCGAGTAGCCTCTTGACCTTGATAAGTGGTGATGCCTATGTAAAAAAAAAACCAAAAAAGCATGCTTCAATTGTGCTCTAAACAGAAACATTCATTTTGAATGTGCCTGTCATATCAAAGAAGCTACTGTTGATTTTATATGTCCGGCCTTATTTTTTGGGCGGTTATAATGGCTTGAATTTAAGACGAAAAAGTCAAGTTTGGGCTTTAAACAGAAACATTCATTTCGAATGCGCCCCTGTCATATCAAAGAACCTACTGTTAATTTTATTGCTTGTGTGGTAATAAAACTTCTCAAATGCACTCTTGTTGTTAGGCTGTGTAAGGTGTTAACTTTGATCAAAATCGCCTGTTCCTTCTTTCCTTGGATTATTTCAATTATCAATACTTTTCAAAGACATTCTGATAAAAAACCAACGTAAGAACACTCCCAGACACATCAAGTACCTTCACAAGAAACTTCATAAATATTGGTCCATGTGAACTCACATACACAAAGTTCCTTTTACGAAGTGCTTTCAATAAGTTTTCAGGCATTTTTTGTACAGGCATTTAAAATTGTCATAGACTCTCGAAAATTCAGTATGCTATTGCTATACATTTTATGAGATGACATATCAACTTTTATGATTTCAGTTTCAAATAAACAGCTACAGTAGGAATTGGAATACATCCTACTTAAGCGTGATTGTCACAGCTGCTGAATTTCAAAAATAATGTGGAAGTGAGGACACTTTAGAAAAAAGATATGCAATAAAATTCTGTTTTAAACTTGAAAAAATACCACAGAAACGTATGAAATGCTTCAGACTACTTTTGGACCACTGTGCATGAATCAAGCATCAGTTTTTGAGTGGCATAAGAGATTCAAGGAAGGCAGGGAGGGATGATGAGAGGTATAGAAGGAGTAAGGAAGTCAAAACATCAGAGTTGATTGGCCAAATAAAGAATTTCCTGGATAAGGAATGTCGTTTGGCTATAGAGGCAATAAGTGCGCTGTTTGATGTCAGTGTGGGAACTGTATACACAATTATTCGCAGGAACTGAAGATGCAAAAGATTTGCGTGAAGTTTGCCTCAAGGATGCTCAGAGAAGATCAGAAAGATGTTTGCATGACAGCAGGGAGATGGTTGAGTTGATCAATTCAGATACTGCAGTTCTTAATGTTCTGGTGACTTGCAATGAAAGCTGCATCTACTGCTAGGGCTTAGAGAGCAAGAGAGAGTTCCCAATGGAATCATGCTAGCTCTCCCAGACCCAAGAAGACAAGACAGAACAAATCCACACAGAAACTTATGATGATCCCCCTTTTTTTTTCTTTTTTGACAGCACGGGCATGATCTACATGCATTAGGTTCCCACTGGACAGACAGTCAACAAGGAATACTATTTTGAGGTTTTAAGGGAGTTCAGGAAGAGATCTTGTTGGAAGAGGCCAGCACTCTTCAAATCGGATCAGTGGTATTTCCACCAGGACAATGCACCAGTCCACAACTCCATCCTTGTCACAGACAATTTGACCAAGATGGGCATCAAGACAGTTTCTCACACTCCCTATAGTCCAGACCTTGCTCCCTGTGACTTTTGGTTATTCCTTAAGCTCAAGGAAAACCTTAGAGGTTGTCATTATGAGACAATTGAGATGAAAGAGGCTGTAACAAAGGTCATTGATACACTCACACAAGAAGACTTCCAAAAGGCCTTCCAGAAGTTGGAAGGATACAAGTGCATTGCAGCCAGAGGAAATTACTTCAAAGGGGGCTAGAGTTTCATGTGCCAATAAAAGTGCCCATACGAAAAAAAAAAATCTGGAAACTTATTGAATGCACCTCATATATAATAGTAGAGATTGCGATTAATAAAATTGTGACAACTCGCTTGTTTCTTTATCGCATCTATATGACTTAAATTTTTGATTTACTATATTAATCAACTATTTATATTTAAAAAAAATATAGAATAGTGTAAAGTACTAAAATATTATTTTTTTAATCATATATAAAAATAATATAATTAAATTCATCAGAAAGCAATTCGGATTTCTTCATTAACAAGACAGCCAATTTAATAGCTAAAAATAAATTACTTTATAATGATTGGAAATTTGAAAAGAATTTGGAAGCATTTAAATTGTCTAGTAGAAAGTCATTTAAATTGGCAGTGCTTGTTAAGACAGAGTCGATAGATTAAGTTTTTAAATATGTCCTTGTAATCAAAAATATTATTACTTACTAAATTGACGTGTCACAAATAGTAATATAGTCAAATATTACGAAATTTTATTGAGTAGAAAAACTTCTATTGAGTTTTTAGTAAAAAAAAGTGTATCGCTATAGATAATTGATCACCATTCAAAGGTGGCCAACATTTTAGCCTCTGGGTTATGTCCCTTATGTTTGAAATCTTACCGTCTATGTTAAAACATCTATGAAAAATGCAATTTTCCCCCCATTTTTCATAAAAATTACTTTCAACTATAAATAACTGTATACTCAATGAATTTTCGTCATATTTGGATATATTATTATTTTCGACATGACAATTAAGTAAGTGATATTATTTTTGCTTATAAGGACATAATTAAATCAAATTGTCAATTATCTTAACAAGCATTGGTTGCAAAATTTTTAGCAAATCCTTTTTCCATTTTGTTTTTTTTTTTTAAATTGATCCCACAAATTAATCTGGGACAGAAATAAAAATTGCCGCCATCTAGGAGTTCTCTTTCATTGACTGAGGACAAAAGATAAAATACTTTAATGTTGATCTTTTTTTTTTTAAGTAAAAATAAAAAATAAAATAAACTGCAAAATCAGCAAATTTCAAGGCAAATGTAAAAATAAACACCTTTATTTATTTTTTAAATATTCAAAGCAGACGATTTTTTTTTAATTTCAAATGTTGAGTCACGTGAGACAAATCCTTAATTGTGATTAGTGGTGGGCATAAAAATGCCGCAGAGATATAACTAATTTATTTTTTAATAAATTTATTAAAATTAATTAAAATGATAAAATCGCTTTAATTTGCACGAGGATTATCAATGTATGGGGACTTTAAACTTTAAACAGTAAATAAACTTAATTTACTTAATAATGAAACAATAGTTTTAAAAAATATTTTAGATAATTATAAAAGGTAGATTACAATTTGAAAAAATGGTATAGTTTTCATTTTATTTACCCTGAGAATACGTGTATATAATTTTAGTTGGTACTTGAGGTACCTCCAACGCGCGCCACAGTTTTAACTCCCCCCCATATATGTAACACGCTATAGTTGTAATTTAATATCATCCTAATTTTTTTACCATTTAATAGAAAAAGCTTCAAATAAACTTTTTTTAAAAATTTTACAGCATACAAAAATGAAAATGCGAGACAAAAATCGTGTTTACATTATCGACGCTTTAAAACAACGTTCCTATGTAGTGACGTTTTTTAAGGTTGAATTCTAAATAAGTACCAGGTACTTATTTAGAATTCAACCTTATTTAAAAAAAAAAAAAAAATTAATACAGAAACCTTCGTAATGTACGTACCCGTCACGGAACGAAGATATATTCTAAAAACAATGTAAATTAATCCAGAAGTTTTATTTTAAACTAAGAAAATAAAATTTTGAGTAAGCAAAAAGTGGCTGTCTCACATCGCCCTCTTGAAAACAAAAAAAAACAAGGGCAGATAAATCCACGAATGATTCAAACTTGCGAGATCAGCCGTGTCGTGTAATGCTACCGATTTCATATTAAATCATTTTAAATCGTTTAACAATGATTTTCTTTACAAAAATAAAACTACTTGATCAATCGACGTCTTTGTTTTGTTTTGGTTTGTTTATTTTATTTTTTTTAATATAAACATTTCCGTTCAGTGACGGGTACGTACATCGTAAAAAATCTTTTTTGTATTTTTGTTCTTATTAAAGTTGAATTCTAAACAAGAGCCTTGTAATTTTCTATCAATGATTGTTTTGACACTAAGGAAATGTATCAATTTACTTAGCCATCGCACAACAAATGTCAAACAATGTCAACTACATTTTACTAAATACTCCCACCTTCCACGAAAAAAAAAAAAGAAAGAAAAAAAAAGGCATTTCAACAGGAAAACCCGTGACATTTAACGAGAAAATATAATTATTTTAAACATTAACAACGAATTAATTGCCGTGCAGTAGTAAATCCGACAGTTAATGTTTTAACTCCATCAGAAAATGAATTAATGTTCTGTTTGTTGTTCTAGGAATCGTGACCCCCCCCCCACTTTTTTGTAATGACTAAATAGCTTATCAAGGCTGAAAGGCTACTTGGGGATAAGTTTGTCAGGTGGCGTGAGATAACACCTTGAAGATTTGAGACGATAGTTGAAACTGGGTGGAATTTGATTATTTAAGAGGGTGGCTTGACAAGAATTTATTTAAAAAAAAACAAAAAACGATTTTTAATGATCTTACTGGACTATATTCAGTATAAGGTTGATTTTAGTCTAGATACTTCGAATTTAGTTGTTTACCCCTTATATTTTATGTCATAATGTCCGATGAAACACTACGACTCGCTTAAGCGTAAAATTTGATTTTTTTGGTTAAGAATGATATGATCGGTGACTTACTTTTCACTGAAAAATATTGGTGTACACCAAAAAATTGCGAAAAACAATAGAATTTTGATAAAAATAAAATCAATTTACTATTTGGAGTCAACTGACTCCGTTCAGCGTGGTGGCTTCATATTAGAATTATGCACTTATGTTACCATGCTAAAATAAAAACGTAATTTAGAAAGCCATTCTTAACATGGGGGGATAGTTTTGTAACTATTTTGTACTTTCACCTAACAATTTAATAATTAAAAAAAAAAAAAAGAAGAGATACCGTAAAACCCGAACGTAACTTGAAAATACGGTTTTTAAAAATAGCACGGTAACATAAGTGCATAAGTATCGAAGGGGGATAATCTACGACGACGCACTAGCTGACGGTCTTGTCTTGTGGTTCAGAGTTCGTCGACTCTGAATAATAAATCGATTTTATTTCTAATTAAAATTTTACTCGTTTATTTCCCATAACTTTTGGTGTTAGATTACTTTTTTATTATTATTTTAAAAAATGGAACTTATGCACTTATGTTACCGTGCTGAACGTTATTATTTTGAAAGCCGTACTAAACATGACGAAGGGAGGGTGTTTTGTAACTACATATTTTGCATTTCAGCCTAACAATGTAATAAAAAAAGATAGTGAAACTTGAAAATACTATTTTTTTTTTTAAAATAGCACGGTAACATAAGTACATGAGCAACAAAAAAATATTTTTCATATAGGTTTACGAAAACAGAACTGAAAATTATTCAAAATTTAATTAATTAAAGTACTGTTTTTGCTGTTTGTTGTTTAACTAATTCGGTACTTTATGCACTTATTATACCCCGCGGGTACTTGTACAGTTTAGTCAAGACATTAAAAAATGAAAATATGGAACAAAGGTTATATTGCCCGTATCCGTTATGGAACGAAGTCCGAAAAAAAAAAAAAAAAAATTTCACTTAATTTCATCAAGTAGTTTTTTTTTTTTTACAGCGAAAAAACAATTTGTTATGATACCGAGCAAAAGGTTCGATTTTTAGGAAGAAAAGCTAGAATTAAAGGTGGGGAGGGAGTATCGGCGCTTTAAATAAAGTTATCTCCCCTTCGCGTATTCAGCAAATTTCATAATTGCTGACTTCAACGCGCTCTGATAAGAACGTGTTTTTCCGCTGTAAAAAAAAAAAAAAAAAAAAGATTCGATCAAATTAAATGAAATTTTTTTCGGCGATCTTCAGTCCAAAACGGATACGTACATTATAACCTTTTTTCGATAGTTTCAGTTTTGAATGTCTTGACTAAACTGTACAAGTACCTACCGCGCTGAATTAACGTTATTATTTAGTAAGCCATTATTAACATGGGAGGGTGTTTTGTAACTATTCTGTACTTTCACCTAACAATTTAATAAATAAAAAATTGGTTCATGATTTATCTTCCTTGTTTGATCGGTCGCCTTTCTTAGTGTAAGCACCTAAAAATCATATTATATATATAGTTTTTACTTTTTAAGTTGATCCATTAATGGAAAGACAATACTGTATTGTATTTCCAAACGAAACTAAACAGTGGACCTTTTTTTTAACCTTATACCCTCACTTCACCCTGGAAAATCTCATCAGTATGCCCTGTATTTAAGAATTCAGGTGATTGCTCATCCCCCTCTCAGTACAGGCCAATAAGTCTCCTGTGTGTCATGAGTAAGGTTTACTTCACAAGATCTCTAGCTATGGTATAGCTGGAAATGTCTTCTCAATTATTAAATCATTTTTCTGATAGGTTCATAAGAGTAGAAGTTGAGGGGCGAAAATCAAAAGCTCACAGTATTAATGCTGGTGTCCCTCAGGGGTCCATCCTGGGCCCAACTCTTTTCCTCATCTACATTAATGATCTTCCAAATCACATCCTTTCATCATTTGTAGACATTTATGCTGATGACACTACCATTTATGGTAGCACATCTAAGACAGTAAACGACCAAGTTCTCTCCGATTCTCTCTCCTCTGATCTTGAGCACGTGGTACAATGGGGAAAGGAGTGGCTGGTTACTTTTAATGCATCTAAAATCAAACTTCTCTCTTTACATCATCAACATTCTGATCCACATCTGGCATCAATTGAAATGGATGGCTCTCGTCTTCAAGAGGCCTCAAGTTTTGACAAGCTTCTGGGCTTGACCATTACTCCTGATCTTAAATGGAACACGTACATCAAATCTGTTGCCAGGGCCGCTGGAAAAATGGTGGGATCTTTCTATCGATCCAGTAGATATCTCACTGCTGATGACATTCTCTATCTATATAAGAGCCAGGTACATCCAAGGATGGAATACTGTTGCCACATCTGGGCAGGAGCTGCTAGAAAGGACTTGTCCTGCCTTGATAGAGTTCAAAATAGACTTTGTAGCCTCGTAGGAGATGTCCTTTTCTCTTCCCTGCAACCTCTATCTCACAGAAGAGATGTTGCGAGTTTGTCTCTGCTGTATCGTTATTTTCATGGGAAGTGTTCGACTGAGCTTCAGTCTATGGTCCCCCCCCCCTCGCCAAACTTTCATAAGAAACACTCGTCTAGCTGAAAACACTATCTATAATTACCCCCACTCTTTATCTATGCCTAAACCTAAACGTAGATTCCATGAACAAAGCTTCTTTCTTAGAACTGCACGCCTGTGGAATTGTCTTCCGTTTTCCTACTTTCCGGCTGACTACAATATGGTTGTCTTCAAGTCTAACGTAAATAAGTTCTTGATGAGCCGTTCCATATAAGTTAACAAATTTACCGAATTTTCATTACTAATGATTACTATATTTTCCAATTTCTACTGTACACTCTTTAACCCTTATCATCGAGTGGCGTCTTGGCCTTGATAATGTGGTGATGCCAGCTGTGTAAAAAAAACAAAAAAAACTTCCCTTATTTTATCCTTTAATTCCCCTGACAACGAAAAAGAAATTGCTGTTTTCTGGGTAGGTATCTATCCATGTAATACCTATCGTTGGCTTTTTTTTTGTTTACCTCGAAGTAGTGGTAGTATTTATTTATTTATTGCTCCTTACAATACATCGAGTGGCTCCATGCCTTGCCTGAAGCGATTTCCATAAGAAATATTTCCGGAGAATACCGAGTAGTAGTAGTAGTAATTGTAGTAGTAGCATTAGTAGTAAATAATTTATTTTGAATTTGATATTTTTGTTTCGTCACGGGTACGTACAACATCACACAAATCTTTCTTTATTTGGTGAACTTTTACAATGCACCTGTACCTTTCCCTGTGTATATTTTTTCTTTTTGTTATTTTTCAAGTTTTTCAGCAGATTATCGATTGGACACTAATCTACCAGATTAAAAAAAAAAAAAAAAAAAAATCAATATTTAGATATTTATAAGGGTTGCTCAGTTTCTAATACATCACGCATTGAATTTTTGCGCACGCGCGCGAAAACAAACATGGCGACAAGTGAAAACAATATGGAATACACTGGATAAGAAAAGTCTTATTATCATTGAACTTAAATTGATAAATGAAAAATTCTAAAAGGGTCGTGCCCGTCGTGCGCCGTGCGTGTTCTCGTCGAGTGGTTCCAGCATGGGCGATCGAATCGATTTACCAGAACGTTGTAGAAGAGTACACTGAGTAATCTTACAAATATTTAAAAATAATTTTCTTCTTTTATTGATGATAGTTTAGTGTCCAATCGATAACAATTTGCCGAAAAAAAAAAAAAATGAAAAGACGAAATGAAAAACAAATAGGTACTAGTGCATGCAGCTGCAGCAGAGAGTGATCCGGACGTATATAATAACGTTATTATTTAAAAAGCCATTCTTAACATGGGGAGGGAAGGGTGTTTTGTACCTATTCTATACCTTAATCTTACAATTGAATAAAAAAATATATCATAAAACTTTAATTAAACTTGGAAATACGATTTAAAAAATAGCGCGGATCACTCTCTCTGCGCTAGCACCAACAAATATAAGGATTGATTGAGATTGTCGGACTGACTTCCTCATCTTGGTTGTTATTGTCACAACGTTTCGGCCGTTTTGCCCTCCGGCCTTCGTCAGGTGAACGAACGGTTTGTTAGGAGTCTTGAACCCAACCCTTTATTATTATTACGGGGGTATCGTGTTCGGACTCCAGCTAGGCTTTGGGAGTCCCAAAGCCTAGCTGGAGTCCGAACACGATACCCCCGTAATAATAATAAAGGGTTGGGTTCAAGACTCCTAACAAACCGTTCGTTCACCTGACGAAGGCCGGAGGGCAAAACGGCCGAAACGTTGTGACAATAACAACCAAGATGAGGAAGTCAGTCCGACAATCTCAATCAATGAAAACAACTCATCTCAAAAATACAGACAATTACTAAATATAAGGATGTGCGTGTTTTCGTCGAGTGGTTCCAATTGAGAATCGGTTTACCAAAATGCTGTATTAGAAACTGAGCAGTGGAGCACCCCCCTACAAATATTTAACTATTGATTTTTCATTTTTTTTTAATTTTTTTCTTTTTTAATAATTTGGTACATCACTACATCATCAGTGTTCAATCGATAACAATCCGGTGAAAAAAAAAAGTTGCTTATGCAGTGAATAGTATTTTCAAGTTTAAATCAAAGTTTTACGATATATTTTTTTATGAAATTGTCAGGTGAAAGTACTGAATAGTTACAAAACAACCGCCTCTCCCCATGTTAAGAATGGCTTTCTAAATAACATTATTTCAGCACTGTTCAATAAATGCATAAGTACATTAGGTTCATCCTTTATTTTGTTTATTTTTTTTTAATATAGGGTGAATTCTGTACAAGAACCGTGGTAAATTAACAACAATTGCAACAAGACTTACCGTGCACAAGCTAAAGCCACAAGTGCAGATGCAGCATTTACACGTTCATACTGCTTACTGCTACTAATTGCATTGCAGTTTCCTGGATTTTCAGTTCGTTTCTGTTGTTGTTGTTGGGGATATAAACAAGATCTTTCTTCATGTCCTTGGCCAGATTTACCTTCCAGCCAATTACACAAGAGCTGTTCGAGCCCTTTCATGCAATCCGCGGGTTCCTTAGAAAGGCTAAAAGGGGGGCAATCTTTAAGACACTCGAGCAGCACACTCGCAGAGACACTGCACAATTCCGGATCGGTCCGACTCATCGACTCCAGAAGTGGCAGAACGAGTAACAAGCTGATTCGAGTTGAAAACGAAGCCTGTTCGGTGGTTTCTTTGTTGTTATTATTATTGTTAGGAAGACCTGGTCCGGTAGGTTTTTTCCAGATGGCGGAATCGTCGGAAGAATGGTCCCTTTCGGTATGCTGGTCGTGGATGGAGGCTGCAACTTGGCGTTGGGCATTCCAAAAACCGCAAAGTGCATTCAGACGGTATTCAAGAAGTCGCGAATATGCATTATTCTGAGTGCCGCACACCGACATAATATGTTCACTCAGTTCGGCTGGGGTCTTTGTGTCCAGGGTAACCACTTCGTGTTCGCCGTTATCCCGAACGTTGTTGACGTCCTGGGGAAGCTCCACGATGTCGGAAAGGCGAAGGAGACCATCGTGTAGGAAAAGTGTTTCTTCCGTGATGGACAACCACTGGGAGAGATCTTGTTGTTCTTGACCGTTGTTGCTACAGCAAGCATTGCTACTGCTAGCGCTGATGCCGATGCTACCATTGCTAGCGCTATTGTTGGGTGCAACAACACCAGCGTTATTATGTTGTACACTAGTGTTATTCATGGTCAACAGTAAAAATAATGAAATAAAAACACTTTTCACAGGGATAATACACGCAACTTAAATAAAGACGCGACTTCAAAGACGCCTATTCTAATATACACAGGAGAGAGAGAGCTCCAAAATATAGACAAAAAAAAAATAAATAAATAAAACTATTAGTAATAATAAATGCTAGATGTGCATTACATTATGTGTTGGTTTAATTTTTTTTTCGCAAATTTTAAATAATCTAGACTAACACAGCCGACTTGTTAATAAGCAACTTGCTTGTGTTTTGCGCTGGTTTAATGTTAAGACTAATAGTAACCTTAACATTATGAAAACTGGAAAAATGCTGGCGATCTAGAAATATTTGTCTAAAATTTACCAACATGTATTCTTTTTTTTTTTTTTTTTTTTTGCAGACCATATAACTTTAAATAAAAAAAAGGGAAAAAAAAAAAAAAAAAAAAAAAGCTTTCCGAATCCTCCCTAACTGGAAAGATCGAGTTGAAAGCTGGAAAGCTTCAACTGTCTTCCATATTAATGACGTCACAAACACAGTAACAACAATAATGTTTAAAAAAATAGCATAATAATCAAAACTTTTGTTTTCAATATATACAAAAGTTAAACTCCTAACATCAAAATGATTAATTAACTGAACTTATCAAAACAAAAATATTCCGAATATAACGATTGAGCTCTTTTCATTCCATAATACTTGTTTTGACGGACGTTAGTAATATGGAGTCTTCCTGAAACTGATAGTCGTAAATAAAAAATAAGCTAAGAATAAACGGTGTCGCATTAAATATTTCCCTTTTAAAAATCGTTCCTACTTTTATATCGGCGTTAAAGGATAAACATTTTTAGTCGCTTATTTTAAAAGTTTGTTTTTCAGTTTCACTTAGTGTGTATTGATTCTGTAAGCAACATCAACGTACCATAATATCTATCTATCTATCTGTCTGCCTGTCTGTCTATGTATCTATCAGGTTGGCATGAAAGTTCTTGCGGTTTTTAACTTTTAAATGCAGATGAACGCATCTCGGCTCAAACAAACAATTTAATGATCGAAATAAGCAGAATCAAAACACTTTGGCCAACGTAAAACAAGTGTATTTATACCACTAACGTAAAAATCTTGCATTCTGGTGGTGATGAAGTCGCTGAAAGCGTTTTTTTTTATATATATATATATATATCATTTAGGTTTTTGAAGCATTTCTCACGCAGAAAGTTATTGAAATGCTTGAAAAAGTGATAGTTGGTAGGTGAGAGATCTGGAGAGTATGGCGAATGGGGCAGAGTTTTTTGTAGCCAAATTCATTCAACTTCTATAGGGTCGCTTAGCAATGTGCAGTACTGCAGTCGGGCATTATCGTCAAGGAGAATTAGGATTTTTCTGTCGACTAATGCTGGGTGAAACGTATTTTGTAGTTGTCATTACCAAACCATGCTTTTTGGTGTAACAAATATTTTTTAAAAATGGGTAAAAAAATAAAGCAAAGTCACGTGAATAAAAGCAAAATAACAATAAACAAAAAAGCGACAAAATATAAAAAAAGAAGCAAATGAAAACCAGACCTAAAAAATGTATCAATTTAGTCAAGTTTTATTGAAAGAAATAAAATGCTGAATTGCTTTTATTTCCCAAAGCAAGAGTTAACAATAAACCTTAAGTACCAATTGCAAAAAGATTATAAAAATAGAACATACAAAAAAGGGGTCTTTAATTGAGAGACTAATTCTAGCACAAATTCTATCGAACAAACTTAAATTTATAGCCTAAACAATAATAGCAAATAAAATGGGAAAATATATGTTGTCCCTTTTAAAATAATCATGCAAAAATAATCTTACTGGATATGTAAAAGCTGAAAGGAAAGAAACATGCAAAAAAGGGTCTTTAAAAATGCTGTTTTTCTTTCAGTCTTTCTTTGAAACGCAGAAGGTTCTAGAAGATTGAGAGAGTCTCAATCTTCTAGAACCTTTTGGTTTTAATGTTTTTTTTTGGGGGGGGGGGGGTAAACAAAAAGGTCCTTAGAAGAAGAGAATTTTGGTTGAATTTTCTCCCAAGACAGTTTCTTTCCTGAAGAACATGTGTGCCGATAATTTGTCTGTCTTTTTGTCTGACGGGCCGGCAAATTTAATTTCTGTCTCTTACTGTAAAATATCCCAGTTTCTTCATTGGTCCTTTTTGAAACTAATAGTTTCCCAGGGTTTGTTTTACTGTACACATAGATTCGAAAAAGTTGTCAAAAAACAAATATATAACAAATAAATGTTATCAAAGGCAAGATAAGTTACTTTTCTAACAAACTGGATATATTTTTTGTGTTTTTATTCAATGTAACATATTTATTCAGCTCGAAAAACATGCAGTGTTTACCGATGTATTGGGCAATTCAAAATGGCGGCCGACTCTCTCTTAAACACGGTAAGTTCGAGAAAAGGTGTTATAAATAATAAACTAGACAAAATACTATTAAAAAAACACCGAATATATGTCAACCTATGTCACGGTAATATATATTGAGCGAATTTCTAACAATATTTTGTCTAGTTTATTATTTATAACACCTTTTCCCGAACTTACCGTGTTTAAGAGAGAGTTGGCCGCCATTTTGAATTTTCCAATACATCGGTAAACACTGCATGTTTTTCGAGCTGAATAAACATGTTAAATTGAATAAAAACACAAAAAATATATTCAGTTTGGTAGAAAAGTAACTTATTTTGCCTTTGATAACATTTATTTGTTATATATTTGTTTTGTGACAACTTTTTCGAATCTATGTGTACAGTAATACAAACCCGTTTCCCAGTTGGTAAGGTTTTTGTTGCCTTATCATTCACTGAGAATGAAATTTTAACATCAACACTATGTTTAATGCCAATTAAAAATTTTTTTGATGGAGTTCAAAGCCCAGCATCTTATGCTGATGCTGGCTCACTCTAAACTGAAGAAATGGGAAAAGAAACCTTTCTCCCTCATCCCCTCACTCCTGGCAGAGCAATCAAAATGATTGCTGGGAAGTAATAATAATAATAATATCTATATATCTTTAAAAGTGAAAGTGTCTGTCTTTTCTGTGTGTGTGTGTGTCTGTCTGTGTACATTTCCCGACACAATAACTCTGTCAATTTAGTCTACAGACTCAAAATTTGATATACAGGGTACTGAGATTTGGAAAAATCTTTGTATTTCGTTTTCGGACAGAAATTTGCATATAAAGGGGTCAAAATTCAATGATTTGACCTTTGAGAACTCTACCAAACTCCTCCGCCAATTTTCGGTCTAAACACTTGAAATTTTCGATATAGGTTCCTTGGACATGGATCTACCTTAATAACTTGATTTGAGCCCAAAACAATAAATATTAAGGGGTCATAATAGGGGTCAAAGTTAAAAAAAAAAAATTGTCCACTGCAGTTTCTACCAAATTACTCAGACAATTTCTGGTCTAAACTTACGTCACTTCCGGTTTGGTGGTGGTCGTAACAGCAAAGATGTCACGTTTTTTATCCCATTCTTTTCCTTCTTCGTGGTACTGGTTCGAGCCTGCCTTCCTACTACCACTTTTTTTCTTTTTTTTTTTTTGCTCAACACACACCTCCAAACACCCGGGCAATGCCAAGCTGAAATGCTAATATATCTATAAAAGTGAACGTATCTGTCTGTGTGTGTATGTCTGTGTACATTTCCCTACACAATATCTCTGTCAATTTTCAGTCTACAGACTCGAAATTTGATATACAGGGTACTGAGATTTGGGAAAATCTTTGTATTCCATTTTCAGAAATTTATTTGGCTGTTAAGTGGTCAAAATTCAACGATTTGACCTTTGAGAACTCTACCAAACTCCTGTGGTGGTGGTGCAAAATAGGGAAAATGAATTGAATTGAGAAAGAGATGAATTACGTGTTAAATTGAATTAAACGAACTAGTATTTATTTCGTGAAGAAATACATGAAAGAAAAGGGTACCGCACGCGTCTAGTTTGGCGTGCGTCTCTCGCTGTTTACTGGTGAGAAGGAAAGTCTATTGTCGCAGAAAGAGAAAGAGAGAAAGTCAATCCAGTTTTGTGTGCATCTCTCGCTATTAGCTGGTGAGAGAGAAAGTCTATTTTAGTATAGAGAGAGAGAGAAAATGAGAAAAAGTCAATCCAGGCCATGGAGATAGAAAACGTATAAAGTGTACGTACTGACTGTTAGCTCATGCCCCATACATAGTAGCAGGGGATGTGACGTGAGCGGGACCCCGAAAGGGGGGGGGCAAATGGTCCGACGACTGCTCAGCTTAAGAGCTAAGTCGAAAAAGGAGGAAGCATCTTATTGCTCTTGCTTTTATATTTGTTTCCGGTGGTCTTTTGCGCATGTGTGGATTTCCTTTGAAAGGGAAGTGACGTTGTCCATGTGTGCGTACATGGGTGCGTATGTGTGCGTACATGTGTGTACGTTAGTGTGTGTGTATATACACGTGAATGTGAGTGTATATACGCGAACGTGAATATATGTATGTGTGTGGACGTGCGCGCGTATGTTTGCGTGTGCATATGTATATGACAAGTAATATAGCTTGAGATGTGAACGCGTGTTTTTTGTGTGAGACTAGAAAAGTCTCCCACAATACTCCCCTCCCTAGGAGAGAAAAAAATATGCAGTGTACATTTTTTTTTTTAAAGTAATGTTTTCGGCAATTGACTTTTCGTCCTGTTTTTTTGCTGTTGGTGTGGTTGTTTAAAAAAAAAAAATCAAAAACGGAGTGTGTTCGTTAAAAAAAAAGTATTTACTTACGCATGGAACAGGTGCTTACTCTTTTTTTTTTAGGCTGACATTTGTTTTGTTTGTTTTTTTGTTGTTGCTTGGACAGTGAAGTAAATTGTACGTTTGGGAGGAAAATTTTTGTTTTGTGTTGACGTTGTGTGTCAAGTTGACAGTGTCTTTGCAAATGAGTCCGCGGTAGTGTGTGTACATTGTCTGTACGGGCGTTTGTTGTGCATTCGTTCGTGTTGAACAGGTTTCCAGTTGCCGTTGTCTTCGCATGTGAGTCTGCGGTAGTGTGTGTACATCGTCTGTACAGGCGTTTGTTGTGCATTGAATGAGTTTCCAGTTGCCGGTGTCAACAAAACTTCCAGTTGTGAGTTTATCCGTGTGTGTGGTGCATCTCAACTCATTGTTAATTCAACTTTATCCAATGTGTTGATAGGGATGTCCTGTAATTGTTTCTTTGTTGTTGCGTCTGCTGTGCGGGAGAGAATTGCATAGGCCTATGTGATTTTGCTCCTCGCGTTTGTTGCAGATAATGTCAGGAAACCGTGAAAAATGTTTGTCGAGCTCGAATTTTTCTTTATTTTCGGGGTGAAGTCGACAGCTCTATGTTTATTTTTCTCCCGAGTCTGACGAGGGGTTACGTCATTGTTGTTTGTAGTTCTTTGAGGTTCTTGTCGATAGTAGTTCACTTGTTTTTCTTTGCTGAAATGTTTGTTTTTTTCTTTATCAAATAAAACGCGCGTCTCACTCAAAACAATTAATTTCAAAAAGGTAGGGTCACCATACTTGTTCATTTCACGTCTCGTTGTGGTCGCCGGTTTGTTGTGAGACTTGTGGCATAGGAGGAAATGCGTGTTCCTCTCCAGTTCGGGTGTCACCATCTTGTAGCGGTCTAGGATATAGAAGGAAATGCGTGTTCATCTCACATGCGGGTGTCACTAATTTCCTGTAGAGGACTAGGATATATAAATCCTAATCCCGTTACAAAAGAAAATAATGAAATGAGTGGAAAGAAGGAAACAAAAACTCAATTGCTGGATAAGATAAACGTGTCGTTTATTTACTGTTGAAAGAATGAATGTTTTAGGTAAACACATGTTCATGGCTGCGCAGGTGTAACAATCATTTGTTGCGGTACTGGTAGTGTAGAAAGAAAAGGAAATGTGTGTTCATCTCACGTTCGGGTCACTATCATTTGTTCGTGCGTGGGAAGAGAAGTGAGTAATGTAGTGTAAAATGGGAATGATAGTCCAGCGTGTAGACAAAGAAAAGGATAGAGGGTTGACATTAGTTAAACTGTGCGCCATGTTAGCAGTCAGCTACACAGTGGTGTTCTCAGGGACAAGTTGTATATATATACAGAGAGAAAGAGTGAGAATGTCAATCCAGTTCATGGAGAGAGAAAACGTATAAAGTGTATGTATGGTCTGTTAGCTTTTTGCCCCTCATGGTAGCAAGTGGTGTGAGGCACATGGGTGCGCGCGCCTGCCGAAAAGGCACGCTGTCGGTCCATAGACCGCTCACCTCGGAAGGCGAGTTGGAAAAAGGGAGGAAGCAGCTTATTGCTCTTGCTTTTATATTTGTTACCGGTCGTCTTTTGCACATGTGTGGATTTACTTTGAAAGGGAAGTGACATTGTCCATGTGTGCGTACATGTGCGTACATGTGTGTATGTTAGTGTGTGTGTGTATACACGTGAATGTGAGTGTATATACGTGAACGTGAATATATGTACGTGTGTGGACGTGCACGTGTATGTTTGTGTGCGCGTATGTATATGACAAGTAATATAGCTTGAGATGTGAACGCATGTTTTTTGTGTGAGACTAGTAAAGGCTCCCACACTCCTCCGACAATTTTGGGTCTAAACACTTGAAATTTTAGATATAGGTTCCCTGGACATGAATCTAACTTAATAACTTGATTTGAGCCCAAAACAATAAATGTTAAGGGGCCATAATAGGGGTCAAAGTTCAAAAAAAATTTTACCTCTGCGGTCTGTACCAATTTACTCAGACAATTTCTGGTCTAAACATTTGAAATTTTACATAAAGGTTATTCAGAGATAGGACAGCTTTTTAATCAGTTTGGGTCGAAAATTTGAGCTACCAATATATAAATATATGTATGTATGTTTGCATGTCTGCCTAAAACTTTCGACAGAGGTGTCGGATTTTCACATAAGAGTTGTTGTTGATGGGCAGAAATCAGACACCCACAGTATTAATGCTGGAGTTCTTCAGGGGTCCATCCTGGGCCCAACTCTCTTCCTAATCTACATCAATAATCTCCCTAAACACATACTTAAATCATTCGTTGACATCTATGCTGATAAGACGACCATATATGGCGACACATCTAAAGCTGCAAAGACAAAGTTCTCTCTGATTCTCTCCTCTGATCTAGAGCGCGTGGTACAGTGGGGGAAGAGGTGGTTGGTTAATTTTAATGCATCTAAAACAAGCTCCTATCTTTACATCATCAACGCTCTGATCCCCATCTGGCATCAATTGAAATGGATGGCTCTCGTCTACGGGAAGCTCCATGTTTTGATAAGCTTCTGGGCTTGACCTTTACTCCTGACCTGAAATGGAACACGTACATCAAGTCAGTTGCCAAGGTCGCTAAAAAAATGGTAGGATCCTTCTACCACGCCAGAAGATATCTCACTGCTGATGCAATTCTCTATCTATATAAAAGTCAAGTACGTCCAAGGATGGAGTACAGCTGCCACATCTGGGCAGGAGCTGCTAAAAACAGTCTATCCTGCCTTGACAGAGTACAAAATAGGCTTTGTGGCTTAGTGGCTTAGTGGGGAATGCCCTTTTCTCTTCCCTCTAGCCTCTCTCCCAAAGGAGAGATGTTGCTAACCTGTCTTTATTTTATCGTTACTTTCATGGCAAGTGCTCGTCTGAGCTCCAATCTCTGGTCCCCTCTCGCCAATCTTTCATGATAAACACCCGTCTAACTGAAACCACTGTCAAAAATTTTCCCCACTCTTTATCTGTGCTAAAACCAAAACGTAGATTCCATGAACAAAGCTTCTTTCTTAGAACTGCACGCCTGTAGAACTCTCTTCGGTTTGCCTGTTTCCCACCTGACTACAACCTGGATGTCTTCAAGTCCAACATAAACAAATTCTTGATGAACCACCCCCTTAAGTAAAACACTTTATCAAATCTCCAATACTAACGATTACTACAATACTATCCCATTGATTACTGTACACGCAATAACCCTTATCCCCAAGTGGCTTCTGGACCTTGATAAGTGGTGACTACCTTGTTAAAAAAAAAATTGAAAAAAGATCAGCATCGTTTTTAAGCTCGACCTTTCAGATGACAAATATCGAAAAATTCGCTAAAAACATTAATTTCTTCACCCTCAACTGGGCACTTTTCTACAGAGAGGGGTCGCTTTTTTCACCGATATTGTCGAAAGTCATCCCCTTTTTTTGATTGCAAAGACGTCACGTCTTTTTTCCCCCATTCTTTTCCTCCTTTGCGGTATGGGTTTGAGCCTGCCTTCCTACTACCACTTTTTTTTTTTTTTCTTTTTTGATCAACATACACCTCCAAACACCTGGGCAACGCCGGGCTGAAATGCTAGTATAAAAATAATTTTATTCAAGCCATTATATAAAAATAATTTTATATAATCAACAGTATATTCTCTACAGTGCAATATCGAATACAATGTATTGTGGTTGTAGACTAAGTCACTGCGAGAGTGCATGCGAAACTTCCCCCCAGTGTCAGTACCATGTAGCTGCTTCCCAATTGATTATAACATGGTCGTTTTCAAGTCCAACATAAGCAAATTCTTGATGAGCCATCTTCTAAAATACATTAACTCATCCAATTTCTACCATCATCAATCATCACGGTACTCATCAACCTTTATCCTTGAGTGACCTACAAGCCTTAATATACAGTGACTATATGGTAAAAAAAAAGCACTTATCAGGCTCTTAAAGCAACACTTTCTGATCGGTTGAAGTCTAGTCTCGATAACCAATTAAAATTGAGTATTTTGTAAAAAGAGTAACTAATAAAAATAAATTGTTTTGCTGCTGCTGCTGCTGCTGCTGCTGTTGTTGTTGTTGTTGTTGTTGTTGTTGCTGCAGCAGCAGCAGCAGCAGCAGCAGCAGCAGCAGGTTTTATCCACACCACCGGGAGCAGCAAGCTCAGCAGTTGCATGTGAAGTTGGAGAAGGTTTGGCCCTGAACATGTAAAGGAATGGTGCAGAATCAACGTTGTCACTTTGACTTCATTGATTTGCAGTGACATGTTCTTTTACTTGCCACACATAGAGAAAGGACCACCAGATGACAGATCTTAATGTCGACCCCTGAATTTTCACCAAACCCCTATTGTTGCCAAACTGATCTGCCATGGGTTGTCCTGTGAGAAATTGGAGATCCAGACAGCATAACTCTTGATGCTATTATGCTGCCACCACCCTGATCATGGTGAGAAGGAATAGTAAGAGTATAGGGAGTGCTGCTGTCACTACTACTGCTAGAACAGGATTTGTAGCAGCAGGAGCAACATATACTCCCAGCTTGAGATCTTGAACATCTTTGGTTTATAAGATCATTGCTGATTGGTTGTAGCAGTCAACTTCCTTTCTGGCTAGTCAAAGCTCTAAGGCGAGCTGATCACATGACAGAGTTTATTAAAAGGTTAAACCCACGGAGGTTTACACTTTTTCTTCTTGGCTCTCAGACTGAGAACATCTGCAATCCCCAACTACTCTTTTGGGGTGCAACAGGATTTGCTTGGGCCTTTGGCATTGGGTCAACAAGAACGCGAGTTAACATGACTACCTCAACACACTGACTTCAATACAGTACGCATATAAACTCTTTTATAATCCTACAGAACTGTTATGGTATTATTACCATACATTAACATGGGTACTAATTAGAGGTCAGCATTTCGGTAGGCTCCCACTTCGGGGCGCCTCTGATAACAGGGAGAACTGGAGCGCTGAAATAGAAAGAAATACTGCTAAAAGAAGACATTGTCTTCTTATAAAAATGAGGACGTGTAACGCGACTTTGTTATGAATTCATGAGGTTTATATATCCAATATATATGTATGTTTTCCCGAAACTCGGGTTACAAAGAAAGACAGTGCATTTTGTAAAGTCTGTATTAATGTTCAATGCTCCTCTTGGCTACCTAACGGGAGCTGAGGAGTGAGGCGTGTGTTCTGTCTCTAGTCGCCATGGAAGTAAGGACGTTTCCTTCACTCGAATGTCCCACGTAAACCGTTCTCGCTTTTCATTGGCTGGAACCTCTGATGATGTATAAGAAGAAAGGAAGGAAAAGAGAAAAGAGTAGGGAGAAAGAGAGAACTAAGGTGAGAATACAGCCTAGTCTCGTAGTAGTAGCAGCTCGCTACACTGTCTCTAATCTTCCATCTTCATTCACACACAAAAACTCCTCCAATACTAACCCATTTTTCTTACAAACATTCAAACAAAGATCTATCTATAGTCCTATAATTTTTTTTTTTTTTGTATATTGATATTCATATTAAAAACCCTTTTTTCTATTTATTTAGTTATTTATTTGCTTCCCCGAGAGGGAACTGGATAGTGACAATTGGTATGAAGGGTTTCCCCTACATTGACCAAAACTGATTGCTCAAGAGCAATGTTCTGATATGTGGGGTTGCCTCCACATATGACTTTGATTGCATTATCTGCCGGAACAGATACTACACTTTGATAACATAAAAAGACCTTGGCCCGAAGACGTAAAGAAGTAAAAAGGCAAAGCTTTTTTGTGTTTATTTAAAAAGAAATTGCAATTTTGTTATATATGGGCCGTGGAATTACATTCACCTGCAAAAGATCTAGCTAATTTGCATATTCTTTTAAATATTTATTTTAATTAATTCCCTGTTAGTTTTTTTGGTTTTCTTATGGGATAATCATCTTTAGTTAACTATTATGTGTAATTATATTCATGCAGTGCATAATATTTGCATAAAAAGGTCATAGTAAACATAAACCTCTTTTTATATATTTATGTATGCATATCTATATTTGTTAAAAAAGTTTGCCCAGCAAACTCCTCTGTCAGTTTTTGATCTACAGACATGAAACTTAATATATAGGGTATTCGAGCACATGCAAAACTTTATATTTGGGTTTTAGTCAGGGAAAATCTGTACAAAATGTGAAAATTAAAAAAAAAAAAATTGCCAAGTGAAGGTCGAATGACGGCATTACAAATATGCATGTGTAACGTAATAGCTATTGGTAAATGTTTTAATTTTTAATCTTGCAACAAACATGTATTCATAGCTCAGGCATTAATGTCAAAGGAAAAAGTAAATCGTAAGCTAAATATTTTGGTTTCGATTGTTGGTGGTGGCGCACAAGTCATTTTTTTTTTAAACATTTTAAATCATTATTATATATTGGGTCCAATATAGTATAATAATAAATACAAAATCTGTATTAATCAAAATATCATATTTAAGCATATTTTATGACCAGGCAATGCCAGGTGGCCTATTAGTAATCAATAAAGTTGTTATGAATGTTAGAATGAGACTCTTGTCTTTTTATTCTACTTGAAGTTCCACAGCACCAAACCATGTATAAAACAGCCCGTGCACACATTTTGTGGAACAGATTTCCTTTTGATCCATGAACAATGTATTAGTGCGCAAATCTACATCAGAGATTTCCAAATCTACAACAGAGATTTCCAAATCTACATCAGAGATTTCCAAATCTACATCAGAGATTTACAAATCTACAACGGGGATTTCCAAATCTACATCAGAGATTTCCAAATCTACAACAGAGATTTACAAATCTACATCAGAGATTTCCAAATCTACAACGGGGATTTCCAAATCTACAACGGGGATTTCCAAATCTACATCAGAGATTTCCAAATCTACATCAGAGATTTCCAAATCTACATCAGAGATTTCCAAATCTACATCAGAGATTTCCAAATCTACATCAGAGATTTCCAAATCTACATCAGAGATTTCCAAATCTACATCAGAGATCTCCAAATCTACAACGGGGATTTCCAAATCTACAACGGGGATTTCCAAATCTACAACAGAGATTTCCAAATCTACAACAGAGATTTCCAAATCTACATCAGAGATTTCCAAATCTACAACGGGGATTTCCAAATCTACAACGGGGATTTCCAAATCTACATCAGAGATTTCCAAATCTACATCAGAGATTTACAAATCTACAACAGAGATTTACAAATCTACAACAGAGATTTCCAAATCTACATCAGAGATTTCCAAATCTACAACGGGGATTTCCAAATCTACAACGGGGATTTCCAAATCTACATCAGAGATTTCCAAATCTACATCAGAGATTTCCAAATCTACATCAGAGATTTCCAAATCTACAACGGGGATTTCCAAATCTACAACGGGGATTTCCAAATCTACATCAGAGATTTCCAAATCTACATCAGAGATTTCCAAATCTACATCAGAGATTTCCAAATCTACATCAGAGATTTCCAAATCTACAACGGGGATTTCCAAATCTACATTAGAGATTTCCAAATCTACAACAGGGATTTCCAAATCTACATCAGAGATTTCCAAATCTACAACAGAGATTTACAAATCTACAACAGAGATTTCCAAATCTTCATCAGAGATTTCCAAATCTACATCAGAGATTTCCAAATCTACGACAGAGATTTCCAAATCTGCAACAGAGATTTCCAAATCTACAACAGAGATTTCCAAATCTACATCAGAGATTTCCAAATCTACAACAGAGATTTACAAATCTACATCAGAGATTTCCAAATCTACGACAGAGATTTCCAAATCTACAACAGAGATTTACAAATCTACAACAGAGATTTCCAAATCTACATCAGAGATTTCCAAATCTACATCAGAGATTTACAAATCTACAACAGAGATTTCCAAATCTACAACAGAGATTTACAAATCTACAACAGAGATTTCCAAATCTACGACAGAGATTTCCAAATCTACATCAGAGATTTCCAAATCTACATCAGAGATTTCCAAATCTACAACAGAGATTTCCAAATCTTCATCAGAGATTTCCAAATCTACAACGGGGATTTCCAAATCTACATCAGAGATTTCCAAATCTACAACAGAGATTTCCAAATCTACAACAGAGATTTCCAAATCTACATCAGAGATTTACAAATCTACAACGGGGATTTCCAAATCTACAACGGGGATTTCCAAATCTACATCAGAGATTTCCAAATCTACAACAGAGATTTCCAAATCTACATCAGAGATTTCCAAATCTACATCAGAGATTTACAAATCTACAACTGGGATTTCCAAATCTACAACGGGGATTTCCAAATCTACATCAGAGATTTCCAAATCTACATCAGAGATTTCCAAATCTACATCAGAGATTTCCAAATCTATATCAGAGATTTACAAATCTACATCAGAGATTTACAAATCTACAACGGGGATTTCCAAATCTACAACGGGGATTTCCAAATCTACAACAGAGATTTCCAAATCTACATCAGAGATTTACAAATCTACATCAGAGATTTACAAATCTACATCAGAGATTTCCAAATCTACAACGGGGATTTCCAAATCTACATTAGAGATTTCCAAATCTACAACAGAGATTTACAAATCTACAACAGAGATTTCCAAATCTTCATCAGAGATTTCCAAATCTACATCAGAGATTTCCAAATCTACAACAGAGATTTACAAATCTGCAACAGAGATTTACAAATCTACAACAGAGATTTCCAAATCTACATCAGAGATTTACAAATCTACAACAGAGATTTACAAATCTACATCAGAGATTTCCAAATCTACGACAGAGATTTCCAAATCTAGAACAGAGATTTACAAATCTACAACAGAGATTTACAAATCTACAACAGAGATTTACAAATCTACATCAGAGATTTCCAAATCTACGACAGAGATTTCCAAATCTACGACAGAGATTTCCAAATCTACGACAGAGATTTCCAAATCTACATTAGAGATTTCCAAATCTACAACAGAGATTTACAAATCTACAACAGAGATTTCCAAATCTACGACAGAGATTTCCAAATCTACGACAGAGATTTCCAAATCTACGACAGAGATTTCCAAATCTACAACAGAGATTTCCAAATCTACATCAGAGATTTCCAAATCTACAACAGAGATTTCCAAATCTACGACAGAGATTTCCAAATCTACATTAGAGATTTCCAAATCTACGACAGAGATTTCCAGGCTTCCGCAGTATTATTCCATCATACTAACATTTTGGGGAACATCCAATGTACTCCGTTCACCATTGTATTTTTGTTTTCACTATAAACACAGCATATTGTCACTTGGACGTAAGAGGCTACTAGTAGGGACCACATCTACAGGGACACTGTGCAAGGAGTTCAGCAGTAAGATGTCTGTTCAAATTACATTTAAATTTCTGAGCATTAGTACAGTCAGGAAAGCAGGAAACTGGGAGGGAATTCCAAAGTCTAGCAGTTCAAGAGAAAAACTATTAGAGTAGAAGGCTTTCCGGCATCTAAGGACCTCAGCAGTAAAGAGGTGGGATTTTGCTGCTTGTCATGATTTGATGGTGTAACGAAATTATAATACAACATGGCAAAATCTGCAAGCTATACTATCTTAAAGAACTAGGCATGTCTTTATGTGTTACGACATGCAATATTAGTTAACTTCATACAAGGCAAAGAATGTTTAAAGTTTGAAATGACTTTTATACATAATAAAATATCAATTTTTTCATTTATGGTAATTGAAGGATTACAAAAAGTTACAAAAAGTTAATATTGGGGAGGGGGGGATAAAGGCATTGTTTTCCTGTATCTCTACAAAGCCACCATTGGCCCTGCATGAAATATTGCTGCCACATTTAGGTTAGTGAATCTGCTACTAGTCTTTCACTCCTAGGCAAGGTTAAAAAAAAAAAAACTGGCTAACCTAATAGGTCCCGCACTGTCAACCAAACTCTAACTTTTGTTGTTCTCATCAACAAAATGTTGCATCCCTGTGCCTATTTCACAAGTATTTTAATGGAACGTGCTCCGACGAACTCCAAGATCTTGTGCCCCCTCGATGCAAATATCCCTGACTAATCCAACAAGCAGCAAAATCCCACACCTACACTGTAGAGATCCATAGATGTTGGAAGACCTACTCAAATAGTTTCTTCCTTTGAACTGCTAGACTTAGGAAATCCATCCCATGTCTCTGCTTCTCCAACTGTACTGGCATGCAGAAGTTCAAATCAATATGAACAGACATCTTGCTGCTTAACTCCTTAAATAGTATCCCTGCAAATTTTGTCCCAAATAGTAGCCCTTTACATCCAAGTGGCTTTGTACTTTGTTTGGGGTGAAGAAAAAAAAATTGCAAGAAAAAACAATATATGATTTGTTTAGTAGCATGTGTCATTGCAAGAGTTAAGAATGGATAAAGTAAGTTCAAGAATTTTTGCCATTACTAACCAGCAGAAAATTACCATTATAAAGCAAAGGAAGAGTCTATCAGGCATGCATAGGCAGTGTGGTGATTCATAGAAAAATCGTATGAGAATGCTACGATGCACAGTTTTTTTGTTTTTTTTTATTATTCCATTTTAACTCCAAACAAGGCACAGTGCCATTTGGATGTAGGGGGCTACTATCGGGGACATAAGTTGCAGGGATACTATGTAGAAAGTTGAGCAGTAAGATATCTGTTCACATTACACTTGAACTTCTGCATGTCAGTACAGTTGGGAAAGCAGAATCCCGGAAGTGGGTTCCAGAGTCTAGCACTTCTAGGGAAGAAACTATAGGAGTAGAAGGCTTTCTTACATCTAGGGATCTTCACTGTGTAGGGGTGGAATTTTGCTGCTTGTTGGGTTTGTTGGAAGTATTTACGTCGCGGGCATACAAGTGCTTGTAGTTCGTCAGAGCATCCAGCATTAAAATACTTGTAGAACAGGCAGAGGGATGCAACATTTCATCGATGGGACAGAGGCTGAAGCTTAGATGACAGTTCAACTGGCGACTCTCTTTTGAATCCTGTCCAGGAGCGAGAAACTAGTACCAGATGCTCCAGTCCAAATGTGACATGTATTGTGAATCTTGCTGGCATTGTCTGGTCATAAAATATGCTTAAATATAATATTTTAATTTATTTTATCCAGATTTTTTATATATTATTATATAGTCAATTCCCTGTCGATTATTTAATATTATACTGTACCCAATATATAATCGTGATTTCAAAAGTAAAAAAAAAATTACTTGAGTACCATCAGCTAGAATCAAAACCAAAAGCAAAATTTGTAGCATTCCAGCCTAAGACATTACCGCATGAGTCATCATCAGTCAGATAAGAAATTACTAAAAATAAACTAACATTAATCTACAACTATATATATATATATATATATATATATATATATATATATATATATATATATATATATATATATATATATATATATATTTGTGCATGTGTGGAAGAGCAAATTAAGTCAACTTATGCTTGCCAAGTTTTAATTTCTTTCAATTTTGATCTCTTAGTCACTATTTTGACCTATTAACAATTAATTTAACCATGCAAAGACCAATAAAAAGCTGCTCCATGACCTTCCATCTTGGAGTAAATACAGTTTGAAAAAAATGGAGATAGAAAGACAGATAAACAGATATAGTGAGTTTTATAAATGAGATGACTTCAGAGGAAGATTAAATTTGAACACTATAGAGAGATTTAAAAAAAAAAAATTTTACGAGGGAAGGTCACCGCTTATCAAGGCATAAAGGTTACTCAAGGATAAGGTGGCTGGTGAGACAGCACTATGATGATCAGTAATGATGGAACTTGAGGGTTTTTTTTTAATGTGTTCAGAACAGGTGTTAGTATGTTTAGTGACATTGAAAAATTAGCTTAGAATTCATGAGTTAACAGATGTGAATCAGTTGAGATAGCAGGGGCAGTTGATAAGGGAATGCCAAGGAAAATATGGGAAGACATAATAAAGATGGTTTTGAGCAATAAATAAAATCCTGGTCAGAGATAGATTAGTTTGAAAGTTTGATAGGGTATGGCATAAAGGTTTACTTCACAAGATCTCTAGCTATGGTATAGCTGGAAATGTCTTCTCAATTATTAAATCATTTCTTTCTAATAGGTTCATAAGAGTAGTAGTTGAGGGGCAAAAATCAGAAGCTCACAGTATTAATGCTGGTGTCCCTCAGGGGTCCATCCTGGGCCCAACTCTTTTTGTTAGAGAATGGATAGAGAGAGAGAGAGAGAGAGAGAGAGAGAGAGAGAGAGAGAAAGAGAGAAAATGTTTAGAAATAGAGAGAGGGAGAGAGAGAGAGGAAGAGGTGAGTTATAGTGTAGACACGTTGGCCGGAAGTAAAAGATCAGCTGATTTGATTGCGTGTGAGTCATGTGATCAGGTTAGCTGAATCGTTGAGATTTGATTTGGACTCAGAAGACAACGGACAGCTTCCCGTTGTTTCCTCCCCTTCACGGGGGGGGGGGGGACGAACGCTGACGTGTGTAGAAGAAGAACCCACACAGGTCGATTTCACTTCCACCTTCTGCAGGACATCTGGAGAAAGTGAAATAAAAATGATAGAACTAATTCTTTGTCTTGGAGTGATTGAATCTTCATCCAAAAACAGGTATCAAGTCTCCCTCCAGGATGAGAAATTTCCAGATGGTCCAACATCGAAGAAGCAGAGGTAGGTTCTGAAAATACGTCACTCACACACGATTCCCTTTATGATAATCAAACACACAACCTTCTTTATATTAGAGACAATATAACAAACACTCAATTTGGTGCCGTAACTGACCAGACCATCTAGCAAGGGTGGGTTTAAAAGAAAAAAGAAAAAAAAAAGAACTTCGGTTACCACGGAAAAAAAAAGACAAGATAAACACAATAAAATGCCTGGAAAAAAAAAAGAAAAAAGAAAGAACAATAGAAAAAAAAACAATACACACGTACAACCTTTTCACGAAGAAAGAAAAGGAAGACATACAGACACACAGATGTAAAACTTTATATATAGAAAATAGTTTTAAAAAAATGTTTATCGTATTAGGAATTAGCTCGTTATGAACGAAGAAAAATATCACTTAATGTAAAAATTAGAAGGGAAAAACAAAGAATTGCGTTATTCTGTTTAAAGCAAGGGACCGATGAGACAGTAAGAAAATGTAATGAGAACACGCACAAATGAAATTGTTTGGAAATGTGTCAATCATAACTTGAAATATTTACACCGTTGCAAAAAGAGAAAATGGCCATCGCTTGTCTTGAACTGGGTTAAAAAAAAAAAAGAAAAGAAAAGAAAACAACGTAGGGTCCTTTCATTAAACAGCGGTGAAACAAATATATATAGACACAATGGAAAAAAGACACATTAAAATTATGTATAGTTAGATTATTTGATAAATTAAGAAAAATAAGAAAAAAAAAACAGATATATCAATCGACAGACTGATAACAAATTGGTGTAAAAGAAATAGAACACATAAACTTTAGTTACAGAGGTGAAACAAAAGGGAAAAAGAAATGAGATGACTGTCACGATTACCAGAGAAAAACGTCAATCAAATATTTGTTGTGAGTTTATAAGTTAAACAAATTATAAGGTTAAATTGTTGCTAAATTGTAAAAGCTTTGTGTACTTTTAGGAAAAGACAATGTGTATTTTTTTGTTTGTTGTTAAGAAACAATGGATGCTTTCTGCTAATGTGGAATTGTTTTTTTCTCTAATTGTACATTTTTTTTTTTTTACGTGAGAATTTTTTTTCTGGTGTGGAAAAATGTTATTGTATGTAAACTGTTTTATGAAATGTTAAAATGTATGTTTTTTTAGATGGAAAAAAAGAAAGAAAAAAAAACACAAGTGTTGTCTTAGGGTGATGGGATTCTGTGATTTCGAGTAGGATCAACATGGAAAAATCCATGGATGGAATCCCGATATGTTTCGCTGAGCTGTATGCCTTGAAAGGCAGTCGCGATTACCGACCTGGAAAGAAAAAGTTTTTTCCAATATAACAAAGCGAAATGTATTTCTGTCCAGCGTCAGGGAGCAATTGGAGTTCCCCTGACGTGGCGTAAGTGGCAGTAGAGAAAATGGCAGAAAAGGCCATAATAGAAATCACTCGGATGAGTAAAAGGTGATAATTTTTTTTTTCAGAAAACCACAAGTGTTGGGTGACGTGGACAAATTTAGTTTCCATCGATTGTTATTTTGTGTTGAATTTTGTTTTATGAAGGATTGTCTAAAAATTTTAAGTGAGTCGTTTTTTTTTGTTTTGGAAACGACTATGTATTTTAATTGTAAATGTCTATGTATTTTTTGTAAACGACTGTGATTTAAAAAAATTTTTTTTTATTTTTGAGATTCTGTGAGGTGGTCAAAGATTATGTAAACTGACCTCAAAATGTGCTGACGTGGACAATTTTGGGTTTCCACGAATCTATGTTTTTATTATTTGTAATTTTTATTGGTGAGATGAGACTTTGTGAATGATTGTAAGAATTTCTTTTAATTTATATTTTCATGCGATTGATGTTTTCTCACAGCATAATTGTGCAGTTTTTTTCTTGTTCTTGGACATGTATTTTTTTTTCGCAGGAGGAGGAGCGAATTTTGCCTTGTGGGATTTATTGAGATAATGATTAATTTATAAGTAAGAACATGTTAATTAATTAATAATGATAGTAATAATAATGATAAAATGTTAAAAAAGAGAAAGAAATAAGATTAAGCAGTGTACGAAAAAAAAGACACACTACTGGGTTGAATAAGGGGTCAACTAGTTCTTAAGTTTGGAAGAGTCAAAGGTTCAGTCGATATTTATTCTAATTTTCGAAATTGTTGGAGAATTATTATTTTTTTTTTTGTCGTTTTTTCGTGGGATTTTTCTCCGGATGCGTAATTCGGTGGGAGACATAGGAAAATGCTCTCGTAATATTATAAGAAAAATCTTTTTTCTCGTATGAGTCATGTGCTTGTGGAAACGCATTATAGCGTAACGAGAGATATTGTGATCTCTGCATGATTCTAAGATGCGAGATGGAAGCCATGGGGTCACAGAGAGTTGTTGACCTTCGAGGGCGCAAGGATTCGCGCCACATGGTATTATTTGTAGATGTAATTTATTTATTTTATTTATGATTTATTGAATAATGGTATGACAGTTCCTTTGCCAGTGGGGTGAGCTTAGGATTCCCTTAGTAACGGGGGGGGGGACGAACGCTGACGTGTGTAGAAGAAGAATCCACACAGGCCGATTTCACTTCCACCTTCTGCAGGACATCTGGAGAAAGTGAAATAAAAACGATAGAACTAATTCCTTGTCTTGGAGTGATTGAATCTTCATCCAAAAACAGGTATCAAGTCTCCCTCCAGGATGAGAAATTTCCAGATGGTCCAACATCGAAGAAGCAGAGGTAGGTTCTGAAAATACATGTCACTCACACACGATTCCCTCTATGATAATCAAACACACAACCCTCTTTATATTAGAGACAATATAACATTTTCCTGATCTACATTAATGATCTTCTAAATCACATCCTTACATCATTTGTAGGCATTTATGCTGATGACACTACCATTTATGGTAGCACATCTAAGACAGTAAACGACCAGGTTCTCTCTGATTCTCTCTCCTCTGATCTTGAGCACGTGGTACAATGGGGAAAGGAGTGGCTGGTTACTTTTAATGCATCTAAAACCAAACTTCTCTCTTTAAATCATCAACATTCTGATCCACATCTGGCATCAATTGAAATGAATGGTTCTCGTCTCCAGGAGGCCTCAAGTTTTGACAAGCTTCTGGGCTTGACAATTACTCCTGATCTTAAATGGAACACGTACATCAAATCTGTTGCCTAGGCCGCTGGAAAAATGGTGGGATCTTTCTATCGATCCAGTAGATATCTCACTGCTGATGTAATTCTCTATCTATATAAGAGCCAAGTACGTCCAAGGATAGAATACTGTTGCCACATCTGGGCAGGAGCAGCTAGAAAGAACTTGTCCTGCCTTGATAGAGTTCAAAGTAGACTTCATAGCCTCATAGGAGATGTCCCTTTTCTCTTCTCTGCAATCTCTATCTCACAGAAGAGATGTTGCGAGCTTGTCTCTGATGTATCGTTATTTTCATGGAAAGTGTTCGACTGAGCTTCAGTCTATGGTCCCCCCTTGCCAAACTTTCACAAGAAACACTCGTCTAGCTGAAAACACTATCTATAATTACCCCCACTCTTTATCTATGCCTAAACCTAAACGTAGATTTCATGAACAAAGTTTCTTTCTTAGAACTGCACGCCTGTGGAATTGTCTTCCGTTTTCCTGCTTTCCGGCTGACTACAATATGGTTGTCTTCAAGTCTAACGTAAATAAGTTCTTGATGAGCCGTTCCATATAAGTTAACAAATTTATCGAATTTTCATTACTAATGATTACTATATTGTCCAATTTCTACTGTACACTCTTTAACCCTTATCCTTGGGTGGCCTTTTGGCCTTGATAATGTGGTGATACCTGTGTAAAAAAAAAAAAAAGAAGTTAATTTCTAAAGTTATCCAACACATGCCAACATGTAAAACAGATGTTAAACCGAATCTGATGATGATCATGGTGTTGATGAGTGTGATAAAGCTGATGATGATGATGATGATGACGATGATGATTTTTTACAATTACTATTAATTATTTATGATGTAACACTACTTTTGGCAACTATCATTCATCCTTTATGATGTCATCATTTTAAAGTATCTATATATTCCTTTTTTTATAATAATTACGAAGTTTGCCCAGTTACAAGCAAGTACTTGTTTGAACATGGTAATCAGGGTTAGTCCTCATTGTCTGGACCTCTGTGTAGCGTGTAGCCTCATCAAGTGGTTGGTGGATAGGTACAAGCAAACAAGCAAAGCAGGATATACAGAGTGACCCAGAAAGATTTACCCATAATTTCACAACTACATTATTAACCTAATGCTATTTCATGTATCTTCAATCTTTTATGCTTTAAAGCGTTATATATCTAATAATGTTCACCTAACATTTCATGCATTTATTCCTGGTATTTAAGAATTTA
This sequence comes from Euprymna scolopes, assembly GCF_053919585.1. Classification (NCBI taxonomy): domain Eukaryota; kingdom Metazoa; phylum Mollusca; class Cephalopoda; order Sepiida; family Sepiolidae; genus Euprymna; species Euprymna scolopes. The sequence continues at coordinate 176,640,416 of NC_136482.1, forward strand.
TGACTGATAAGGTGAAGATTGACCAAATTGTTGTCCTCAAGAACGCTGATGTTTATAACAAGGATATCATCAAACAGCTCAAGGTGTGTCGCCAAATAGTTTACAACGCTTGAAACAAGATGATTAGTCTCCAGTGGAGTAATTCCAGGACGTAAGCAGTTAATTCAAACCAAAAGTATTATTTCTGCAGTGAAGAAGCCGATTAACCAATATAACGAAATGCTAGAAAAAATGGTTATCTCAAAGTCTTCAATGCAAAGGCTAATAAAAGAGGATCTATAGTTAACTGCATGTAAAAAGAATTCTAGCTAATGACTTTCAAAGGCCTCAATGAAAAAAGGGCTGGACAAAGGTAAGCTTGTGTTGCAAGAAGTACAGCATTCCAAAAGCAAGGTCTTGATTTATTCTGACAAGATGTTCCCAGTGGAGGTTGTGACCAACAAGCAGAATGATAGAATTTATGCCAATAGTTCTGGCGACTTGTCTGTAAGTGTTAAGAGCAATTTGGCACACCAGAAGCCTGATTCCATTATGGTCTGAGTCGCCGTTGCACTAGATAGGACCAAATCTCTATTTGTCATCATCCAGAAAAGCTTCAAAGTTAACAGTCAAGTTTATCTGAATATGTTGCAAAAAAAGTTCTTCCTTGGCTCAACAAATCATTTAGGACACATTTTATCTTTACTAAAGACAGAGTATGGACATACATAGCGAATATGACTCAAACATTGTGCAAGAACTGTTATCTGGACTTTTGGATTAAAACAATTTGACTTCCCTTGCTCCGGCATCAATCTTATGAACTTCACAACCTGGTCCATTCTGGAAAGCAATGTTTCAAATCGTTCCTACATTTATCTTGCTTGAACCAAGTTGAACAAAGAATTGATGTAGCATTCTTGTGCTTCGATGACAAACCATGTTAAGAAAATGATCAACACAAAAGGTGGCCATAATGAACTTTGATAAATTACTTTGGTTCTGATTATACCTCAAAATGATTCCATTTATACAGTTTCTCATTATCCTTCTAGTTTTTTTTATATTCAATTTTTTCCACAGGTAATTTTTTTTTTTTTTGAGTTACTCTGTATGTAACTCTTAACGTATTGTGAAAGGTTGTGAATTTATCACCATTACAAAATACAGACTTAGTAGTATTATAAGCTTACCATGATCACCGGATATGGACCTTAATATACTGTAAAAGCAAAAATATACAACTCATGACTGTATTCACCTCAAAGAGAGCAGCAGTTGAAACTTATTGCAACCACGGGATTTCAGTTATTTGTTAAAAAGCTCTTCCTTTCACAATACATTAAGCTCTGTATTATTTTCATATGGTTACCATCTTAAAAGGAGGACATACGCTGTAGTTGTCGATAAAGAGTTACTTCCCTTTGTTTGGAACAAAAAAATAATGGTTCAAAAAATGAAAAGCGGCATAGTTTGAAAAAGAATTGTAAGTAAATTTACTACTGGATAATGCCAGATAGGTTAGATTTTGAGTTAGGGTGAGGTACAGCTAATTATTTTTTTAAGTTTGACATCGGTAGATAAAGCAACAACCAGCAGTTATGGTTGCTCTAATTTTCAAATAAATATACATATATGAAAATAACAAAATTTTATCTTGTAAGCAGAATGCTGTGAGTTGTGAGATATTTTATCACACCTGCTTTTTGCTCCATGACAGTGTCAAAATAAGACAAACACAACAAGGTCAATCTTAAAATTCAATACAAATTTTATTGATCCTCGGTTGCATAAAGGAAGGCCCGTATTGCCTCTGAAAAGAGCTGTTAACAAGGTGATAGCCTTTCATCTTCAACAGGAACTGGAAGCAGGTTCATCTCTTTGAAGATCTAAGTTTACAGCCCTTTGAAGGGGGTCGATATGATGCCTTCTGATGAAAAAGATTCAATTCTCACATTGAGATGATATTACAGAAGTTCATAATTAATGTTCATGGAAGGAAAAGTCCTTTACAACAAGTCGGCAATTCAGACCTAAAAGTCTCAGGGAGACTTAAATAATAATTATTAAGCCTAATTATTTAGACTTAAAATAAAAGTCTCAAGGAAAAAAACAGGAAGAGGCGCGTAATGATCCTCATTCAGAGAGTTGGGGTTCCAGTCTGTTAGAATAAATTGCTTTGACTCTTCCATAAATAAAGGATCGTAGTTATTCCTCTTGGCCGGAATTAAGGATTCCGCCGTATTGATTCTCGAAAGCACGTGTATATTTTTAAGTTGATAAAACCTTTACGAAAGGCATTCCGGTTTACTCTTTTATCTCTACTTATCGTTTCAATTTTATCAACTTAAAAAATAAGCAAGCAAACAAAAAAAAAAAAAAATGGACAAACTACTGTGGATGGACAGATTCAACGTAGAACCAACAGCTTCGAATTCGGAAAAAATCTATAAACACTGGAAATTGACGTTCGAGTATTATTTACGCATTTTAAACAGGGAAATAGAAAACAATGCACAAAATCTCTTCGCCTTGATTAATTCAGTCTCAGCGACAATATAATAATATATAGTAATAAGCAATGCTACAGATTACAACGGCACCATAGAAACACTAGATGCTGTTTACATAAAACTGGCAAACGTTATATTTAACTGACATCAACTTCTGACAAATGAACAGAAACCGGCACAAACTATCGACGATTTCATACAACAACTGGAAGTATTTGTCAAATCTTGCGAATTTCAAGCAGTAAGCACTGAGGAGAACAAAAAGCAATATATCCTTGACGCTTTCATTAGCAGCATCTCCTCCTCGTCTATTTGTCAGTGCCGACTCGAAAAACCATTCTCAACTCTACAAGAGACCTTTACAATGGCTAGGTCTCTAGAACAAGCGGAGAAGCATACGGTAAGCTTTGATAACCATCCAAACATAGCCGCTATTGTAATTAAACCAGAAGACACTCCCTTAGCCGCTATAAAAGGAAATACCCTACCAAAAGGAATTTGTTTCTTCTGTGGGAACACACGACATTCACGGGCGATGTGTCCTGTGCGTAACACCGAGTGTAAGAAATGTAAAAAAAATGGCCATTGGGCGAAGGTATGTAAATCTTCCTCCTCCACTGCTGCTGTGTTATACGACCCAAACTCCTCCCCCATCCAATCTCTCCTGACTAGGAACGGGTGCCAAAGACATTACATACACAAAATGCAAAATAAATGGGCAAGTAGTGAACACTATGGTAGACTCCGGCAGCGTGGAGACGTTTATCAACAAAAATACAGCAAGGAAGCTGAAACTTTTTATTATTCCCAAACAGAAAATCGTAGCATTGGCAGACCCTAATCATCATGCCAAAATCATCGGTGAAACTATTGTTGAAATCTCCCTAAACAGTAAAAACCACCACGCCATGACAGTGGAAGTAATTAAGAACCTGTTCATTGATAAGATTATTGGAAAAGACCTCCTAAAACAATATAAAACTGTGACCCTGAAATTCGACGGTCACGGAGGAGAACTTGTTATCAGAGCAATGGGTAAGAGGGACAGTTTCAAAATTTCTCCTCATCCCCTTTTCTCTCATCTTTCTACACGGACGACCCCTATTGCCACCAAATCTCGTCGTCACTCATTCACTGACAACATATTTATTAGAGAGGAAACTGACAGAATGTTGAGGGAAGGCATAATAGAGCCCTCTATATCTCCTTGGTAAGCCCAAGTTTTAGTGGCCTCTAATGAGAATCAAAAAACAAGAATGGTGGTCGATTACAGCGACACCATAAATAAATTTACAGAACTGGATGCCTATCTCATGCCGAACATTAATAAAATGATTGATGACATAGCTCAACGTTTTTACAACACTCAACCTGAAGTCTGCTTACCATCAAATCCCAATTAGTCACACCGATCAGAAATACACAGCATTTGAAGTAAATGGAAAACTTTACCAGTTTACTCGTATCCCTTTTGGCGTCACTAACGGAGTAAGTGCCTTTCAAAGATGCGTCGATGGCATTGTAGAAAAAGAAAAATTAATTAACAGACACTTTTGTGCATGTAGACAACGTCACAATATGCGGAAAGGATCAAAAAGAGCATGACTACAACCTTCAAAGGTTTTAGAATGTAGCGAAAAGATACAACATCACGCTCAACCAAAGTAAGAGCATCATTTCTGCTACTTCTATCACTAAAAGCACTCCTTGAAATGCCAGCGCCTCTAAATTTCCGGTCTCATAAACGAATAATTGGTATGTTCTCTTACTATAGTATATTCATTCAAAACTTTTCTGATAAGATACTGCCTCTCAACCATAACAAGGAGTTTCCACTGCCCCCCGTCTATTCTAAATTCTTTTCAGACGCTGAAGACCGACTTAAGAAATGCTACCCTTATAACTGTTGACCCGGATAAAGAATTTGTAGTAGAAACTGATGCCAGTAATTACTGCATTGCTGCTACTCTAAACCAACAAGGTAGACCTGTTGCATTCTTGGACACTAAACTTGAATGAGATTAGACATCATGCTGCCGAAAAAGAAGCTGCTGCGATTGTCGAAGCTCTCTGAAAGTGGAGACATTTCCTACTCGGGAGACATTTCAAAGTTATTACAGATCAAAAGAGCATCAGTTTTATGGTTGATAATAAGAGGAAATCTAAAACTAAAAATGATAAGATATGTCGTTGGTGGATCGAACTGTCACAATTCAAATTCAGTATTGTTTACCGTCCAGGAACGGAAAATACAACTGCTGACACATTTTCTCACATCTCTGCATTAACGCACACTTTGCAAGACCTCTGCGACTTGCATGTTACTCTATGCCATCCTGGTGTCACGCGACTCAGCTACTTCATGAGGAGAAGAAACCTTCCTTTCTCTTTAGAACAAATTAAAAATATAACAGACTCGTACTCCTCCTGTCAGTATCTGAAACCTAAATTTGCCAGTTATAACAAAGAAACACTCATACAGGCTATACTACCTTTCCAGCAATTAAACATCGACTTTAAAGGCCCTTTACCTACTTCTGTGCGTGGTAACAAATACTTACTCACTATAATTGATGAATATACTCACTTTCCCTTTGCCTTCCCCTGTAAGGATATGACTAGCAAAACTGTGATTCACTGCCTAAACCAACTATTTTCAATTTTTGGTATGCCCGATATGATACACACTGACCGAGCTGCCGACTTCCTTGCAGGAGAAATCAAAGATTACTTACGTGGCAAAGGTATCGCCACCTCTAAAACAAGTAGATACCACCCTGAGGGTAATGGGTAAGTTGAGAAACTCAATGGAACTTTATGGAAGGCCATCCAAACGACCTTACACTCTAGCAATATGAAACTGCCCTATTGGGAAGATATACTACCAAACGCTCTCCATTCAATTAGGTCGTTACTATGCACTGCCACTAATATGACTCCTCATGACAGAATGTTCAAATATAGTCGTAAATCTTCCTCCGCAACTTCTGTTCCCACTTGGGCGAAACCAGGCCCAATATATGTCAGAAACCATACTAAGTCTAATAAGCTCGATCCTCCGGTAACCCTTGCTACCCTATTAGACATCAACCCCTACTATGCTCATGTACGACTACCCTCTGGTATGGAAACTACTGTCAATGTGCGAGACCTGGATCCTAACTCTTCAAATCAAGAAAACCAACACAATGAAAACAATTCTGCAAGCCCTGAAGCCCCTAAAGAACCGCCACCTGACGAAAACAATACCTACGTGAAGGAGAAGAATCCCTTACCTGATCCTGAAAATATCCATGCTCCTCATCCAAAGATGTGGACACTGAGGACCAAAATCCCTGTGAGTCAGTGCGGAGATTGTCCAGAATGCGATGATTTCCAAGTAAATATAAGGACTTCTTAACCTAGTACTGAACAGACTAAATTTAACTTCTGTAATTTCATACTTAATTATTGTTGAAGGGGAAAATGTTAGAATAAATTGCTTTGATTCTTCCGGAAATAAAGGATCATAGTTATTCCCCTTGGCCGGAATTAAGGATTCCGCCATATTGATTCTCGAAAACATGTGTATAATTTTAAGTTGATAAAACCTTTACGAAAGGCATTCCTGTTTATTCTTCTTTTATCTCTACTTATCGTTTCACAGTCCTTCATTGTTCGCTGTATCTGTGGAACTGAAAAAGAATAGGCATGCATGCAAAAAAGCCCTCCAAGGCGAACCCCGCAGCAAATACAATTGACCAATCTGATTGGTCTAAAACAAGTGCAACAGGAGGCATGATGTAATTCTCAAATTTCTAACACAGTTCAATCCCTGATAGACGAGATGCCACAATCTTCACTCAGTTTCTTTGTGGACCCACATAATGGTTACTACATATCTCCCTATATTGTTCAATTTCTTTTAAAACTCTCATTCAACACAAACAAGCCATATTGCCATTCGGACGTAAGAGTCTTCTGAAAAAAAAATATTGAAAGTGTCTTGCTCAAAATGTTTTTGCATCTAAAAAGGTTTTGTTTTTTTTACTTGGAGGGTTACCTCTTATCAAGGCCCAAAGGCCACTCGAAGATAAGTATTAATGAATGTAAGGGGGTACTGAAGTAATCGTTATTGGTTTAAATTGGGTAGAATTTGATTATTTATGAGGATGATTTAACAGGAACATTTATATTAGATTTGAAATCTACCATGTTGTTATTAGCCGGGAAGCATGCCAGCAGAACAGCGTTTCAAAGCCAGGCAGTTCTGGAATCTACATTTACATTTAGGCACAGACAGAAAGTGGGGAAAATCATATATAGTGATTTTAGCTAGTCAAATGTTTTTCGCAAAAGTTTGGCAATGGGAGAATATAGATTGGAGTTCAGATGAGCACTTACCATGAAAATAGCGATGGAACAGAGACAGACTTGTGATGTCTCTTCTGTGGGAAAGAGGTTGCAGTGAGGAGAAAAGGATATTACCAATTAAGTTTTGAAGATGGTTTTGAATGCTGTTAAAGCAGGATAGTGTGCTCCGAGCAGCCGCTGCACAGATGTGGCATGTTGTACGAATACATAGAGGTCAAATTTGTAGTGATATACAAAAGAAAACATGTTCATTTTGCAACAAAATGATTTGTATGCATATGCGCCACAAAGCTAATCAATTGAAAATGTTTATATTTCAAACTGCTAGTGTCTCTGCTTCAATACAAAATCATGTTTTCACAAGTCAGTGTGAATTGACCAAGGCAACAAAATCGGGAAATTAATCAATAGGAATTTGACAGTCAGGCTCAACACTTAGTTCATTCGCCATCAAAGAGATTCAAATTATAAATTTATTTTTCTTATAATAGTAATCAGAATATTCGATTTAACTCACAAAATATATTTGGTTTATCTTTTGGATTTTCTTTCCTAATAAAAAACTTCCCAAAAGAGCAAATAAACAAAAATGTTTATTATATACTAGTAGAAATACCCATCGCTGACTCGGTTCAAAAAGAGCCTTCAAAAAATGGACTCTGATTTACATAACAATATAAATAACTTGTCAATTCTTTTAAGCTGGTATTTATTTTCTACATACTTTTTGCATCTTATTTTCCCTTTCGTCTTATAGATATATAGACAGACACACACACAGATGTTGAGCTTTATTACATCATCCTGTAGATGTACAGACAGACAGATATACAGACACACAGACACACCCGAAATTTCTTGAATCATCTTTGCAGTAGAGGGGGCAGTAGTTGAAATCTTTATTGACATAAATATATGAACAATAATTAGGGTTCTCCATTATAAGTGACATAGGGCCCCACCTCCATTGGTGGGAATAAGCAATGTAACCCATAACCTCCCCTCTTCCCATGGTGGGTTATCATTGTTACTTGTGGCGGTGGTAGTGGCGGTGGTGGTGGTGTTTGGTCTGTTGTTGGGTCACCATCATCATTGCCACTTATGCGGTGGCATGCTAACCGACTCGACATGTACAACTGGTGGGATGTTGCCATTGCCATCCTGCTTTGAAACCCCCAGTGAAGTGTGAGATGGGGGATCGCTCATAGACCACTTGATTTCAGGCTGAGGGTGTCATACTTATAGAGCAACCACCATACTGTGATCTATTGAGACTAAGCCCTCAACCGACCTGATTCGTACTCAGTGAGGGATGACCGTCCGCCCGTCTATCCGTCAGTCCGTCTGTCCTTGGCAAATGGCTAAAGAGATCTGTTAGAACATCCATTTGGTTTTTCAAGGCTCATTCTTGCAAAAGGTTATCATCTGCCCACTCTCTCATTAACACTTTTATACAGCCTAACATCACAAGTGCATTTACGAAGTTTTATCACAGTACAAACATAAAGGCTTAGTGCATAAAATCAACAGTAGTTTGAATAAGATAAGAGTATGCTGAAAATGAATGTTTCCATTTAGAGCACAAGCGAACCATGATACTTGACTTTTGAGTTTTAAACTTTAATGCAAGCCATTATATAAAAATAATTTTATAAAATAAACAGTAGTAAACTACAATGTAATGTGGAGGAAGTCACTGCAGAGAGGTATATGAATCCTCGTGGATCCCCGACTAGAGCAGGCTCAGGCAATCAATCGATTTGATTTTAAAAAATGGGAGATTTCACGAATTTGGAAACGTTAAACATTCGTGGAGCCTAATTCAATTACGGGCACCGTCGGGTCTCGCTGCGAGTGAGATTTAAAAGTTGAATTTAGACAGAGAAAAATTATGATTATCTCCCTTGTTTAAATGTAATATTTAACTCTTCTGCTTCTGAAGGAGTAAAAACCATTCTGTCACAGATGTTATGATGGCTGTTCACGACTCACTTCGTTTGTAAGCAAATTATTCAACAACTTTTAAGCTTCTTTATTAGTTTTGTTTTTATTACCATTTTAGTTTAACAAACGTGTTATTGCTTTTAATATTTCTACTTTATGCAAGAATTCTATTTAAATGTATATATATATATTTAAATAGATGCTTGTTTATCTTGGTAAATGAATGATTCATGACGTGGTCAAAAAAAAAAAAAAAAAAAAAAAAAGGCGGTGTATTCGTTTCTTTTTCCCTCTGCATTTTTTTTTTTTTTTCGTGAACAATTAATTCATAATTTATGTAATCTCGTCAATTAAATAATCCCCTATTTTGTACATCAATGAAGCCTTAAACTATGAGTATGGATAAGTAGAAATGTTAACGCTGTTATTTTAAAGTTCTAGCAGTGGTGGTGACTCTGGTGGGCCGGTGGGGTTTCACTTTTTTTCCTGATTTTATTATTATTTTTTTCTCCTTAATTTTCTGCAATCTAACGATTTTTTTTTTTTAACAAATGACAGTGTTTATATAGACCAGTCCCCACGGCTGCCTATCTTGGCTCGGTAAAATGTAGTTAACGAATTACGCCAATCGGGGGAGAACATTCAACACGAAATTAAACTCTGGTTCCTAAAACCGAAATCAAAACACTTTATTTATTTACATATTTTTATTTTATTTTACAAACATATATATATATATATATATATATATATATATATATATTATATATATTTGTATTTATTATTGTTATAAAGTGTCGCTACTCGATCGATTCATTTTCTTGGGTAACAAGTGTTGCAAGATATTTTTAACGTTGATTTTCAAACTTTATCGTTCTATTAAGTTTTTTTGTTTTTTAATCTTTTTATTTACTAATTGAAGAAATACTAATTAGTTTAGAAATCTGCAGTTTTTAGTACATTTTTTTCCATTCAGCATGATGGAAATGTATCTAATGAAATTTCGGATTTGTATTACTAACTGTGCTGTCTGTACACATAGATTCGGAAAAGTTGTCAAAAACAAATATATAACAAATAAATGTTATCAAAGGCAAGATAAGTTACTTTTCTACCTAACTGGATATGTTTTTAGTGTTTTTATTTAATGTAACATGTTTATTCAGCTCGAAAAACACAGTGTTTACCGATGTATTGGAAAGTTGAAAATGGCGCCCGACTCTCTCTTTCACACGGTAAGTTTGGGAAAAGGAGTTAAAAATAAAAACTAGACAAAATGCTGTTAGAAACTCACTTTGTATATGTTATCGTGACATAGGGCCTATATATTCGGTGGGTTTTTAACAGTATTTTGTCTAGTTTTTATTTTTAATTCCTTTTCTCAAACTTACCGTGTCAAAGAGAGAGTCAGCTGCCATTTTTAACTTTCCAAATACATCGGTAAACACTGTATGTTTTTCGAGCTGAATAAACATGTTACATTAAATGAAAACACTAAAAACTATCCAGTTAGGTAGAAAATGAACTTATCTTGCCTTTGATAACATTTATTTGTTATATATTTGTTTTTTGACAACTTTTTCGAATTTATATGTACAGTAATACAAACCCGAAATTTCTGAGGTTAAAATTGTCTAAATGGGAAACTTTTTACGGTTGAATTAGCCGGATTAATTTTAACCCCCTAATATTTTTATCATGAATTATAAACTGGTTTTTGAAGGTCAACAACACAAGCTGAATACATAATTTCTGTGTTAATAAAATTGAAATACCATTTTTCCTGTATGCATTTCTCGTACCAACAAAATTTTGATAATTGCACTTTTTGATTTACTGTTGTGTCAATCGAATATGTGGAGGGGGGGGGCAACAGCGTAGTAAAAAAAAAAAAAAAAAAAAAATTAAATCCACCAGAATATATTTCTATTTCTTGGATCTTGTCCAGAATTCAAACTTAAAAAAAAAAAAAAAAAAAATTATGATGTACGTATTCGTCATAGGACAAAAATGTAGTATTAAAAAATCATCTAAAATGATCAGTTTATTTTATTTTTTATTTATTTATTTTTTTTTTTAACTAATAAAATCAAATTATATGAGGATGGCATGTTTCACTTTGCCGTCTTTAAAAATCATCACTGGTTGGTTATCTCTCCCTTAACAACCTCTCCAGAAATAGAGATCAAAATCAGTCTTGTAATGGCTACGATTAATAGTAAATCGCTAATGTAAAACAAAAGCAAAAAAAAAAAAAAAAACGAAAATGATTTCCTGATTATGCTAGGTAGGTAAGCTAGTTCTTAATATTGTAGATGGCCAGTGTTTGTTGTGTGCTTTTTACTAGTTCGCTTGTCAGGATTATTGCATGAATTTTTCCTTAATCTTTTCTCTTAATCTTTACCGTTAGCTTCATCGACGCAGTACGCACAAGGATGTTATCTTACTTTTTAAGCTAGTTGTATCTCTACTAGGTAAATTTTGAGGACAGAATTATTCTTTTTGTTTACATATTTTTAGTTGAATGTTTATATTTTTTTATCACATGAAAGAAAAATGTTTCGCATATACATACTTTCAATCCATATTATTTTATTCTTTCAATTACTGTTCTCATCTTGAGTGTTATTTTCACGATGTTCTTGTCGATGTAACCTCCGACCTTCTTCAGGTGTATCTTGCCAAAATCTACATGGAATTTTGAACAGAACCCTTCATTTAATCAGCCATAGTTGTGTAAAAGTTGCAAGTAATTTGTAATTGTATTTTGAGTATCGCCCACACTCAGGATTGAACTTTCAGCCTTCAAAAGTGTAAATTTTACAACTGAATTTTTACGAAATACTTTATCCACTAGGCCATGGGTCATTATGCAATGACCTATGGTGCAGTGGATAGAGTACAAATAATAAAAATAATCAATCCTGATCTCAAATTCAGAAACACATTTTTAATGTCTAATATTAACATCAACCACACACATGCAGCAAAAATAAAAATGGAGAATAAAGATGAAATTTTTCAAAGGTGTAGTTCACAATTATTACCCTTTATTGGGGTGGTAGTATTTCACTTAGGCTGGTATCAAATTGTTGTATGAATTTGATTTAAAACATTTGGGATATTTTAAGTAGGGTAATCCATAGTGTAAATGTGGTATTGTGGTGATTGCTGAAGTGAAATTGTTGGACAAATGAAATAGTGCTTTTTATTTATTTATTTTTTTTTTTTTTCTTATTTTGTTCTAGATGTGGATGGGGAATTTTTTATTTATTAAATGATGCTATTATAGGTGTTACCATCTTGCTTGCCGCTTCTAAAACTATGGCAATATAAAATGTTCTTTTTATTTGTTGTTGTTTTTTTTTTTAATTTTCTTATTGAGGAATTCTGATATTCACCCATTATCTCATACATTCTAGCTGAGAAATCTTTTTAAGATTCTAACTGCCCCTTTAAGTGCAATTATTTGTATTTCTCTTACACTTGGTTCACTGATGCCAGATAGTTTTAAAAAATTCTTTTTCATTAGTATAGTTGCTCTTATACTTACTGGAATGATAGAGATCCTCCTAAGATTTCAGCTTCTTTTCCTGTTATACATAAGACATTGATATCTTTTCCCTCTCAGCTCTGTTTAAGTCTGCACCATTGGGGGCACTAACTTCTAAGGTTGTTTCATGCTCCTACTTGTCCTATATCATTATGTCAGGTTTAATAGCTCCATTTTCTAGGTAGGTAGCTGTAGGAATTGTATAGTCAGTGGATGGCGTATGACTTATTTCCAACTGTTTTTTATGGTATATTTTCTGAGGATTTGCAGCTGCATTCAATATTCAACTTGGTAAACGTTACCTTATGCTACAACAGAACACCGACCACTCTAATTTGTTTTTTTAGAGGTATTCGAGGTCGCTGACAACGAATCTGATAATCAAACCCACCGCAAATTTATCGTTTGCATGGTATGAACCCCTAGACCTTGGGATTATTTTGTGCCATTTCACCGCCTTCCGTAGTGTTCTTACATCATACATTCGTGTGCAAACAGGCGTAGTGAAGTGTCTTATCACATCGCATAAGAATCTTTCAAATAAGAAAGTTTAAAAAAAAAAAAAAAAAAATGTTAAAGATTCCTACGCGATGTGATAAGACACACCACTATGCCCGTTCGCATGCGAACGTATCGTGTAAGAAAAACACTACCAAAGTCGGTGAAATGGCACAAAATAGTCACATGGTCTAGGGGTTCATACCATGCAAACGGTACATTTCCAGCAGGTTTGATTATCAAATTCGCTATCAGTGACCTTGAAAACCTTTTAAAAAAAAAAACAACAGAGTGGTCAGTGTTCTGTTGTAGCGTAAGGTAACATTTACCTTCGACTTTTACAGATCATCCAGTGGAGATATTTATACACTCCATTGTGTAGCATTGTATAATAGCCATCTCAAATTATCTACTTTTGTATGGCAGAATCTGCACTTGTTGTTCTTTGGACATGAATATTTGTTGAGAATAATATTTATAGATTTTTCACAATTCTTATATCTCCAAAATTTGTTATAGTAAATATATTATTGGCATACAAAAAATGGGAGTGGCAGGATATAATATATATATATACATATATCTCTGTCTCTTTGTTAAAAGAATTTGTAAGGTTTTGGAGATAGATCTCAATAAACTATTAGTAAGGTTTTGGAGATAGATATTCATAAACTATATTACTCAGTGAACTTAGTTATGTATGTTGCATTTTGATTAAAGGAGTTAAAATATAATTGTGGTTTGGTTGTTTTGTTTTATAATATATCAACCCTTTTCAGGTTATTTAATCTTGAATTCAGTCATTTTGGTAAAAGTTTTTATGCCTTTCTTTATATCTTCAAATATTTATCCATCATGTTCGGTTTGATTTATAGAGGAAAATTTTTGTTTTTGGCTTTACAAAACCTGATTGAGTTTTGCAAAGGAAAAAACAATATCAATATTTGGTGCATTTTAGGTCTGGAATGCCAGTATCTTCAGACAGCCTGATCTGTTAGCATGAGAGATAATTGTGGAGTTTTTGTTAGCACTTCATATCCACAAAAACTGTTAATTATAATTATTATTCATAATTTAAAAATTAACAAAAATGTTCATCCTTTACCACCAGAATTTTTTATGCAATTATTACAAATTTTTTAATCATTAAACCCACACGTGATGGAAGTTAGCATGCAACTGATGCACAAACATAAACAAATTTCTCATCCACTTATTGAACCATGCATAGACCTCTACTTTGATTGAAGACCAGTTGGGTTGACAAGCCAGAAGAGTAAGAAATATTGTATTTTTTTTTTTTTTTTTTTTTTTTTGTGAAAGGTGACTTGAAAGTACAATTTGGTGGTAACGAGTTAATGTAGGGTTCAGAGCTTGGAGCAGGCAGATGCATTGATTCCTGGAAAAATGCTGGGCATGACTCAAAAGATATAAAAACTTAAATTTTATCGCAATTTATTTAAATTTGTTACTTTGCTTATTTGCTTACATTTCTCCCATTTAATCTATCTTTGCTCATAGTCCCCCTCCCCATTATATGTTACGAAATGTAAAGAATAAAAAAAAAATCTGGTGTTATAGGCTGGGTGCAAAAAGACATGGTTTGTCATTCAATTCCAGGCAGTACTGTGTCTTCTTGCATCATTAAACATAGATATCTTCATCTTACGCCAGTCTCCAGTAAACACATTATAGTGATTTCTGTCAACGTTAATAATACATAATATTCTTCTAGTTGTGTGAAGGCAATATTTGGGTTTTTAACAAAATGTGAACAAAATCTGTCTGAAATATGAACTTTAAAGGTACTTATTAAACCTGTCCTCATTTTGAGTAAAAGTAATTGACTTTCTGTGAATTGGCCTTTTTCCAACCTTTGTGTAATTTTGTAAGAATGATTTTTTTCGCTTGTATTCAGCCATCCATCAAGTTGGCAGAATTCCATAAAAATGACTCGATTGTTAAATTCTACTTTATAGATGATTGTCCAGATAACTTCATATTGATTTGGGATCCTTTCTGAAAGAAAAAAAAAGAAAAAAAATAATTTTATCATTGAATATGTATTTTTTGCGCAGAATTATAAAAACAACACATTTATTGTGTGTATATATATATAATTTTTTTTTTTAAAATATGATTAGCTATACCTACCATCTTTGTACTTGAATATTTTTCTTTTAACTATCATTGGTAAAAAAAAAAAAATATTTAAATGCTTACTTCTTTATAAAGAAATTGAAATGCATTCTGATGAATTTAATTTCATAAAATTCTTTTTTAAAATCAGATTTAAAAAAATTTATTTTATTGAATTTTTTAATTAATATAAAAAAATAAATCCAATGTGTAAAGGTTATGCTAAGAGAAGTGTTGTGTTTTTGAAATTTTGAGATAAGGATTGATAATTCGTATCACTTGAATTATTCTGATTTGAGCATTATTTACACAATGCTTTAGTCAATGTAACCTCCTGCCTTCTTTGGGTGCATCTTGTTGAACTCTGGAATCTGCACAGAATTTTGGCCGGAACCCTTTTTTAATCCACAAGGGTTGCATTCCATCAGCTGATGACTGTAGAAGTCTTGAGTAATTCGCAGTTATATTTTGAGTATCACCCACACTGAGGATTGAACAGTCAACTTCCAGAAGAGTGTAATTTACAAGTAAATTTCACCAAGTACATTATCCACTATGCCACGGGTCCTGGTGGACAATTCTCGTATGACTTTTAGGAGCCTTAAACTTATTTTTGCTTTTAAATGTACAATTTTACTATTTATCACTGCTGATTCTTAATCCAGAAATATTGGAGAGTTCAACAAGATACACCTGCAGAAGGTCAGAGGTTACATCAACTGAAACGTTGTGCAAATAACACTCAAGATGAGAACAGTAGTCCTAAGGGAAGTGGTTTTACAATTAATAGAGAGAAAATAGCTTCAATTTCATATTCTGCTGCAAAGAAAGTTGTCTCTCCCTCTACCAGGATAGTGAACTTTTTACACCTGCCAATATCCTACACTGCTATAAAGTCTCTATTCACCCATGCATGTAGTATTCTTATCATATCTGGACTGGTGCACCAACCACTAGTCTCTCTCTCTCTCTCTCTCTCTCTCGGACAGGGTACAAAAAGAGTCTCTAACCTAATAAATCTTGCACTGCTCCAGTGAAGTGATAATGGTTGAAATTAAATGTTTAAAAAAAATAGGTGATTAAACGAACGTCAACATATGGTCTTCTAAGTCAAATGTCACACCATAGTAGTAGAGAAATGAAATCACAGCGTGAATTTTGTAACATAAGTCACTGAAATTAAAGATACAGACGACCTTGTTTCGTAAATCGGAGATATTATAATCTAGGAAGTATATAAAAAGTTGTAAGAAACAGAGAGCCCCTCCTCCTCCAAAAGCCTTTGGTGAACATACAAAAAATACACACACACTTTCGCTTTTATATTATAGGCTAGCGGGGGTACCTGGCGTTGCCCGGGTGTTTGTAGGTGTGGAGGCAGGGGAGGGATAAAGCAGAACAAAAAGGAAACTTAACCCTGTTTAAATTTAAAAAAAAAAAAAAAAAAAAACGGTATTAAATTTCTATAAAACATAAAACAAAAAAGCAATTTTTAAAAATGGAAGAAAAAATCTTTTGTAGGTGTAAAAGAAAAAATAAAGGGGGTTAGTGGCAGGTAGGCTCTAACCCGGAGCCTTGAGGCCAATAGGCTGACGACATACACCTGCGCTACAGCAACGGAAGCAATGTAAGACGTTTAATTTGGGTATTAAAAAGTGAATGAGTTCAAATTGAGGTCAAACATCACACTATTCCGCAGTTAACAATTTCTGCGAGACAGTTTTTAAGTGCGTGTTTAATGAAGTCAAATCCGCACTTAATTTTACTGATAGTTCTTTTGAATTTGTTTTTTTTTTTACCCAACTTTGTCTGGTTTTGTTTCCCCAATGTGTTGGAGAAACCAGCTCCCCCGTTTATTAAGGGAGTGTCCAAATGAAAGCAATTGTCTGATATGATGATTAAAACTGACATCGACTAAACGTATATTGCTTTCTGGATGCTACCAGCCCGTAGGCCGAAAACAGCGCCTTAGTTTCACCAGTTTCGCTTTTATTCGAAAAGGCCGAATCAACACAAGAGGGGCCGAAATATCAAGAATTGTATAAAACTCGATGTAAATAAATCTAGCTGCGACACGCGTTCGCAATTCATACATATGATCTACAGGGTATATAAGTTCTAAGCGATGGTAACCCCCTCCCCCCAGAACAAGCCTTTCTTGGACATACAAAAACTTGCGCGTGCGTTTTGCCTTATATATATATATATATATATATATATATATATATCTATATATGTAAATATCTCCACTGGACCATCTGTTAAAAAATAAAAAGTTGAATATCAATTGCGGCAGTAAGTCCTGGGAATACATACCAGAAAGAACAGTTGGAAATAAGTTGTGCACCATCTGCTATAACTATGCAATTCCTATAGCTACATATCTTGAAAACTGAGCTATTAAACCTGATATAGTAATATGGGATAAGGAGAAAGAAGCAACCTTAGAGATTAGTGTGCCCAATGATGCTGAGTTAAACAACTGAAAGTGAAAAGATAACAAAATACCAAGGTCTTATGTATGACATGAAAAGAAATTGGTATCTTAGGAAGATCTCCATCATTCAACTGGACACATGAAAAAAAATTTCAAAAGCTACCTAGGGAGCCAAGTGCAAGAGAGATATAAACAATTGCACTTAAATGAATGGTTAGGATCTTAAAAAGATCTCTCAGTTGGAATGTATGAGATAGCAAGTGAATGTCTGGCATCCAGTAGGATACTCTATTCCTAGCTAAAATAAAATAATTTTTTTTTAGATAGCATTCTGATTGTTAAAGGGAATAAGCATGTTTAACAAGGCTTTTTGAATCCAACGTTTTATTTTTATTTTTAAATAAATAAAAATCTGTTAATAAGTGATTTGTATCTTAAAAAAGAAGAAAAAAGATGACTCCCACGTAATAAAAAGAATTTTTTTTTTTTTTATTCATCGGAGTTGGCCAATTTTCACAAACTCCAGCTCTAAGAAAGAACATGATTTTGCACTGACTACAACTCCACAAACTTGTAAAACTATTCATGCAAATGTTTTCTTTCCTTAAATGGTGACATTGAATGATATGCTTGTATATAATACACTGACTTATTGTTGTTCTCTCGGCTATTATTAATGCATGGTTTAGTTTGTTTGTTGTTTTTAAGGTGGGGGTCTTATTTATTGTCATTTCTTTTTTACTTTTTCTTGTAAATATAAGAGCCATGGCTATACTTATGTGTATTGAATTAAGTTGATAAAATTGTTGAAAAAATCCTCTTAATTTCAGAAATGTACAAGGGTAGTTCCAAAAGTAAAGCCTCCTATTTTTTTTTTTTATTATTTGGACTACTGTTCTTATCTTGAGTGTTATTCTCACAATGTTTCAGCTGATAAAACCTCTAAACTTTTTGACATAATGGATAAAATACTAGTTAAAATTCAGTTCCAAGTGACACTCTTTTGGAGGGTTAGGGTTCAATCCTCAGTGCTGGTGATATTAAGAATGCTATTGCAAATTATTTAAGTCTTCTGTCTGGTCATAGGTAACAGAACAAGCACATGCTTCCTCCATGGATTAAATAAAAAATGCCATTCAAAATTCTGTGCTGATTACCTAAGTTAATGGAAAGATTCTGGAGTTTTACAAAATACATCAGAAGGTTGAAGGTTGAAATATTGTTAGAACAACACACAAGATGAGAGCAGTAGTCCAAATAATATAAATTATCAATCCTCATCTAAAAACTTCAGAAAGATAAAACTTTAAGGTTATAGTTAGCTAGCTAGCGTACTTCCGAACTTCCGGTGTAGCACTACCAGAAGTAGTGACAAGTGAATGAGTTCCTTCACTTTTATTGTTCTTCAGTATTTCTATTGTGAAGCAATTCATTGATATAAAATAGAAGAAAAAGACATTATTGAAAAGTAAATAATAAAAATTATACAGATATAAATAACACGGTTAATCTTTATTTGCACGTTTAATAACAAAATTTAAAAAACTAAAGTTTTTATTTTATTTGAAATTTTATATGTTTATGGAAGTATAAAAATAAAATTATTGAAATCAAAATAAAAAAAAATGTCAAATCTAAAAAAACGTTTCAAATACATAATACTCTCAAAATAGTTGGCTTTGAGCTGCCACAGCAATTCTTGCAGATGACTATTGAAAAAGTCTGATTGTGGTATTTTTATCTATATACTTTTAATTTTTATTGTGTATTTTCCAATAATGTCCTGGTTTCAGTATGGTTAACAGTGTTATCTATTTTTTAACCAGGTATATTATTATTATTTTTTTGCTTTGTTTTTTAGCCCAGCCCCCCCCCCCCTACAAAAGGAGTGTAGGTCTGTGTATTTACCCTTGCCCGTTCGTCTATCTGCACTTTTCTCAATAACTACGCCTTGGAATTTTTGGAAATTTTGTACAAGCATTAAACATGATATGAGTCAAATTATGGTTGGGTCCTACCCCCTCTAGTGTGCTTATTAAAAAAAATTGATGCCTTGGATTTTTATAAAACTTTCTGAAAAGTTGTAACTAACTGATTTCTATATAATTTTTTTTGTCTATATTTCATGATGATTCTTGGGCTAATAAAAACACTCCATTTTTGGGACTATTTTACCATATACGTCCAAAAATTTTTGTGTATGTCTATTTAGCAGTTTTGCATGGTGCTGAACTCAAATTTAAAAATGTTAAGGCTTTGGGGACTTTTGGGGCTAAATGGCAGGGTGGGAGGAATGATGGACTTAGTCATTTCTTTTTTTGCATGGTGCATAACTCAAATTTACATATGTTAAGGCCTAAAACTGCATCATTTGTTCATTTTCACTAGAATTTGATGTCCCCCTGGAGACTTTTGGGGCTAAATGGGGGAGGGGGCAAATGCTGAACTAGTCATTCCTTTTTTTTTTTTTATGCCTCGTTCACGGTGCACTCCCGGGGCACCATGCATGCTTCACTTGTTTTTTTTTTTGTTTTGTTTTTTTACATTAACCGAAATGTTGCGCAGATTACCCAAGATAAGAACAATTATCCAATTAATCTAGAAAAGTATGAACTTATTTGTCTTTATTTTTTTTTTTTTTGTTGTTGTTTTAACTACCCAGATGATAACATTACAGAGGTCTTTCAAGCCATGGATCAAAAAATTTTTGGTTTTTGCCAACCAGGTGTTATGAATTTTAGCTGGCTTAAAAATAATAAAATTCATATTCATTTTTAATAATTTTTAACTAATTTTTGTAATTTGCACAAAAATAAGTTAAAATCCTGAAACAATAATCATCAAATTAAAAAAAAGAAGAAATTCATGATTAACTGTCATCATAAAATGCTACTGCTAATAATGTCTTTTCTGGCTAACTGAAAAAGATAAACTAGAAAAATATGTGGTAATTGAACTGTGAAATAAATGTTTCATATATTAAGTCTTTTCAATTGTTTTTACTATTAAGGAAAATCTAATATATAAACGCCTATATGTCTGTCTGTCTCCATATTTTCAAACTCTATCTCCTCCAAAACTAAAGGACCTCAAATGATTGGATTTTTTACAGGCCGTCCTTTTCTGGGTCTTTAGCCGGTTAAAGTTGTTTTTAAAGGAACAAAAATTTTTTTTTTTAAATCGTTAAATATTTTGTACATTCATCTTAGTTTATTCTTAATTGGTATCGTCATCAGCTTTGCATGCTAGTTTCGGTTTTCAATTCTAGTTGATGGTACCTAAATTTTTTTTTTTTTTTTTTTTTGCGATCACGACTCTATAATAATAATAATATATATATATATATGAAATCTGGACAAATTTAAATATCATATTTAAGCGTATTTTATGCCCATGCAATGCTGTGCGCCAACCCCCCACCCACCCACTAGTTTCCTGTAACTTTTCTTAATAACTATGCATATCTTGTATCTTTTTAGTTTCCTGTGTGGAATAACAGGGAAAAGAAAAATATTTGATTCTGTTTTTCTAAAGATAAGATAAAAGATGATCACTTGACCTTTGACCTTATTCACATGATACCTCCATTCTATATGTACCTTGATATCTATTCTCAGATCGCTTAATTCCCAAGCCCCAATCATACAGGGCTAAATATTCAGGACTTTTTAAAAAGTCAAGAGTACAAATCTCTTTCCCTCTGTATAATTTCATTTAAAAGCATGATTCTATCCACCAATTTTTAGCCTAATAATGATTTTGTATATCATAGCATTGAATTAGTTTTGGGGTCTAACCTCTTTCATTTTTTTAAGGAGTATGACTCCATCCCTTATTGAAAGCCTACTTTTTCTATTTAAAAATTATTAGCTTGATACCCGGCATTGCCCGGTCATACAATACTCTTAAACATGATATAAATTTATGCAGATTGCGTATGTATTATTATAGAATCAATCCTCTATTGATTATTATATATTACGAGGAATAATTTACTCAGTGGGCATATCATGTTTGCAAAAAATATTTTTTTAAAATAATATTAATAATGATGTTCATTCAAATTCTGTCTGTGTTTGTTTACAATATCATGTCAGCTGATATTTGGGTTTGATGATGAATGCCCTTAAAAAATCACTTCTGATTAATGTTTAATTTTAAAATATGCAAACGAAATGATTTGCAGCGATTTTAAATGATGCATCTTTTATCATAAATTGAACTCATTAATAAATGAAAAAAATTAAAATAAAATGGTGAGGTACACCTGGGCTCTAACGGGGGACCATTTGATTTATAATCGAATGCTCTACCACTGATCTATATCTCTAGATAATAATAGTTCTGTTTTTGTTATGAAGAAATCATTTGCTGAGAATTAGCTTCCTTGGCAGTTTAACGTAAAATATTCCCCCTGTAAAAATTCGTTTTTATCTATAAGAAAGAAAGATTATTTTTAGGATCGGATTTTTTCGATTTATGATACTTATCAGATGAGTTTCTGTACAAACAATATCTAAGAACACTGCCAGACATATAAATTACCTTTGTATAAAATTTACAATAGATAGGTTCAGCCGTTTTGGAACCTATAAGGAAGAAACTCGCATACACACACACAGTGACTTTTATATAGTTGTAGAAATTAAAACAAACTTAAAATACTCTATCATAGATATGTCAGCAACTTCATGAAGATTAATTTGAAAATTTGTATGTACTTATTATATCGTAGATGACCATTCAGGTTTAATAATGGTTTACTTTTTAAAGAACAAATCTGATACCCTGCTAGCAACTGAGAAATATCTAGCCGACATGGCCCCCTACGGTGAAATCAAGTGTATTCGCTCTGACAATGGTACGGAATTTACCAATAAAGACTTTGAACTTTTACTAATTAACCGTCATATCAGGCATGAAACATCAGCTCCTAGATCGCTACACCAAAACGGGACTGCTGAACGTGCGTGGCGGACACTTTTTGAAATGGCAAGATGCCTACTCATTGAATCAAAACTCCCTAAAAACCTCTGGACGTATGCACTTATGGCGGCAGCCTATATACGCGACAGGTGTTTTAACAGAACACTATCTAAAACTCCATATGGATCTTTCTGCAGTAAAAAACCAAATTTAAGCCAAATGCATATATTTGGTTCAACTTGCTTCGCATATATAGAGAAAAAGAGTAAATTGAATATTAAAGCCGACAGAGGTATATTTGTTGGATACGATAAAAACAGTCCAGGCAATTTAATATTTTTTCCGAAAAATAAAATAAAATAAAAAGAATCCGGTGTGTAAAATTCACAGACACGTTTAATTGTAAAGACGAAAACCCGTCATATGAAGAGGATGGAATTATATTACCTCAAATAATTAGAACAAACGAAAACAATAAAATGACGGAGACGAGAGTGTCCATGATGATGATGATAAAGTTGAGATATCCCGAAAGAAATAGAAGACGACCCGATTTTTTTGTGGTTGACAATATAAAGGATTATCAAATCGACTATTGCTGTTCAATGGTAAATGCGCCAAAAAGTTTCAACGAAGCAATTAATTCAGAACATTGTGATGAATGGAAAATTGCCATGAAAAAAGAAATAGATGCCTTAACCGAAAATGATACCTATACGGTAGTGCCTCTCCCAAGAGATAAACGTGTTATTTCTACCAGATGGGTTTTTACAAAAAAAGAGTACAGCATCGGGTGTAGAACAGTGCAAAGCAAGATTTGTTGCTAAGGGGTGCTCTCGGATTTACGGTAAATAATACTTTTCTACGTTTTCACCGACCACAGGCCTAACGGCAGTCAGGATTTTACTGCAAGTCGCATCACAATATGACCTAAACATCCATCAAATGGACGTAAAAATTGCTTATTTGAATGCCTCAATAGACTGAAATTTATATTACCCCTCCAGAGGGATTTATAATGAAAAATAAAAATAGCGTGTAGCGACTTAACAAGTCATTATATGGTCTAAAGCAGAGTGCTCAGTGTTGGAACACAGTATTCCATGATTATATTATTAAACAACAATTTAGAAAATGCGCTGTAGACCTCTGTTTATATACCCAACACAAAGACGATAAACTACTTATTTTGGTTTTGTGGGTCGATATTTTAATCGCATCAAATTGTGACATAATGTTAACTGATGTTAAGAACAAATTAAGTAAAAGATTCAAAATGACCGATCTTGGCAAAATATCCTGGTTTCTGGGGATAGAATTTACTCAAAGCAAAGGACTTGTTACGATGACTCAATCGAGATACATCGACAAAATACTATTAAAATTTGGAATGGGAGAGTGCAAGAAACGTTCTACACCGGTCGAAAATGATATTAATAAAAATATACACACAGAATCTGAAATAATAAATGACACACAATATCGCGAAATTATAGGTAGTCTTATATATTTGATGACTGCAACCAGGCCCGACATATGCTATACAGTAACAAAACTGTCACAAAAATTATCACGACCGACAATGAAGGATTTAAACAGAGCTAAACAAGTCCTACGTTATTTAAAACGAACTAAAGAACAGAAGTTCCACTTATGAGAAGGCTCTTATTTTTTTTTTTTTTTTTTTTTTTTTTTTTTTTTTTTTTTTTTTTGCATGAATATCAGCGGAAAACCCTAGGGGTAATGCTCAGAGTATATAGATTTCTATATATCAAAAAAAAAATAGTCCTGGACAAGACGTTAAACTGTATCTGTTTTTATTTGTATTAACACTTAAACCTACTAATACTTTTGCTTAAAAAAAAAAAAAAAAAAAAAATCTTTGTAATTTTCTTTTTTGACATTTGAACACAATTAAAAATGGCGTCTTTTTAAATGCTAAAATTCTAAGATCCAAATGATTTCTAATTTTTGTTATGTCTAAGTAAATATAAAAATATATATTTATTTTTGAGCAGAACAAACACAAGGGACTTCCCCATTATAAAAAATAGGGAGGATGTTGCAATATTTTGGACATGTTAATGGGGTATGATCCCACACAGTCGGACGATTCTATTTATAAACGATGCTGCTAAGAACTGACGAATCAAATTAATTCACGTTCTGCTACCAACCAGTCAGAAACCAGAATTGCTTCATGAATATTAAACCTTTTCTGGAGCAATTTCACATGTTCTTTCCTGGGTTTCGACACGGTAAGAATATTTTGTTCTGTGGAACTGTCTACTACAGACAAGTCACCTCCCAGGACTTGTGTGTAACAGCGAACCATCTGAAACTCAAAATGGCTTAAACTTCTAGAGAATGAATGCTCGTTTTTCAAAGGAATGCTTTAAAAAATGAGTATTCATTAATTATTCATATTTGGTTCCTTATTAGATGATTGGTCTTATTTAACTATTACACTGAATTCTTTTTATGCATCGTTTCTACATTGTGCAAAATTGTGTTGAATTCAGGATGAAAACGTTCTAGCATATTGACACGATTTTTGTGAATTTTATGTATATTTATAATTATTATTTACTATAATAATTATTAAATACCGACAGACACTAGTGTTTCATCCTTTCGGGAATCATCAGTGCAGGATGTCCCGATTAACGCCAGTCAAGAGACTCTAACCCCGGCAACAGAAGTCATGTCTAGCTTCATTAGCAAGGGGACCCGAACCACTAGGCTACCGCAAACCGCGAGAGATACAGTTGAAATTAAACATTTATTCTTATTAAATGCTTTTAGCGTCACTCAGTGATTTTATCATTATATGACGATCTGCACGCATTGGCCGACCGAATTTATTACAACTGAAATTGCTCAACGATAAGAAAAAAGTTTCTTAAAGGGGCTGACATTAGTATTTACAATAATAATTATTAAATACCTACAGACACTAGTGTTTCATCCTTTTGGGAATCATCAGTGCAGGGTGTCAGAATTAACGCCAGTTGAGAGAATATATATATATATATATATATATATATATATATATATATATATATATTCTCTTTGAAATTGAACTACCTCTATTTATTCCTTCAGTTGAATTTATATCTAGTAATTATTCTAATGTGAACATATATATAAATAAAACAATGTGTGAAAATATTTAACTGATAAACTCTTAAACTACTAGTCACATAACACTGAAATTAACAGAAAATAGTAATCATACACTAAGGATGGTTTATAACGAGTAAAAGTTTTGTTTGGATGGATGAATAACGCATAAAGAAATATGTCCGTAACTTGAAATGCAAAATGTTTGTTTCAACTTGCTGACATATTTCTGTTACTTTTGTACATGCGCAGATTATTTCTCTGTTGATAGCTCAAACAGTAGGGTATGCAGCTGCAGTGCTACATGTTTTGGTTTTGATTCTAGCTGATGGCACCCAAGTCTTTTTTTTTTTTTTAATTTTTGAAATAAGTACTATATACTAGACACAATATAATATTGAATAAAGAATTGGCTCTGTAATAATAAATGCAAAACCTGCAGGAATTAAAATATATTTAAGTGTATTTTATGACGGGACAAAGTCGGGCACCTCCGATTAGTTTTCAATAAATTTATAATCTATAATATAAAGCTGTGTGTGTCTGGTCACGAATAGGCTCCTATATGGTTGACTATTTTAAAAAACTGATTACATATAATGATAGAAGATGTATCGAGACACAGGAATGGGTATGTTTTATCTGGCAGAACAGTGGTTCATTAAAATTGTGGGGTCTGCATTCGCACCTGGTCTACAAAGTATGGAAATAAAAAATTTAAAAATTAAAAGAAAAACGTTTACAAGTGTTTCTGATATAGATGTACATAAGAATTCTTTGATAAGTATGTTTTAACTTAAATAGGGATGGTATAATAAAATTGTGTGGTCTGCGTTCGCGTCTGGCCTCCATAGAATGTAAATAGGCACAAACTTTAATAAAGACTTTTCATTTCTATCTGCGTAAATATACTTTGATAATTATGTTTCTGTTTGAAGAAATATGGTATAATAAAATTATAGGGTGTTCGTTCGCACCTGACCTCCACAGAATGGAAATATGTCACAAATTTTAACAAGGTTTTTTAATATAGATCCACAGAATATTTTGATAAGTGTTTCAGTGTGAACAGATATGGTATAATAAATTATGGGGGTTATCTATTTTATTTTTAATTTCATCATATTTTGCTTTGGTTTTGATACCCCCAAATTCAACCCAAATTTACAACCCTTCCTTTTCATAACCTATCATACTTTCATAAATCAGAGTCCATTTTCTGTAGGCTGTTTTTGAACCCAGTCAACGACGGGTACCTTTGCTAGTAAATAAATAAATCTAGAAGTGTAAGCCATGTTTAGTTTCAGAACAGTTTCCGATTGTTTGTTGTTCTGCACAAGTCCTGGGAGGTGACTGGTTTGCAGTAGACAGTTCTTGAGTTGGAATCCACAGAGCAAGAGATTCTTCCAGTGTTGACACGAAGAAGAAAACATATGCAAAATTGCTACAGAAAGATTTAATATTTATGGAGCAATTCTGGTAGCAGGAAATGAATTAATTCGATTCATCAGTTGATAGCAGCATCGTTTATAAATAGAATCTCCTGACTGTTCGAGATCTTACCCCATTATAGTAAAAAATATTCTAACATCTTCCTTATTTTTTATAATGGGGAAGTCCCTTTGGTTCATTCTGCTCAAAAATAAACATTTTTATATTCAATTATACATAACAAAATTAGAAATCATTTGGATCTTAAATTTTTAGCATGTAAAAGACGCCATTTTTAATTGTGTTCAAATGTCAGATATGTGTACAGAGAAGAGAAATAAAAGAAAAATGGAATATATTTTCACCTTAAAAGGGGATGGGTATGTGAAAAAGAAGCCATTTCTTAAATTCGATTATGCAGTTTTATTCAAAAAAACACATACATATAAATAAATTTACATGCAATATGTACCCGTTTAAAGAGTTGGTTTTTTTGGGGTTTTTTTTGTTAATTAAAACAATGAAAAAAAATAGGACATTTTTGGTAAGAAAGAAAACTAATGTGCACTAGGAAACAAAATAATAAAAGTCAATTGTAATTTATGCGCACCTTAACATAAGCATGCAAAAAGTATTTGTTGAAAAGAAAATTTGCACAGAAAATGTTTGCAAAAAGTGACTTTCTTTTTTCCTTTTTTTTTATTTCAGTAAAAGTGTTAGTTACGCATTAGTAGGTTAAAGTGTTAATACAAACAAAATGGGTGCAGTTTAACGTCTTGCCCAGGACTTATTTATTTTTTTTCAACATATAGAAATTTATATACATACAGGCCTGTGAAAAAATTATTCAGTCGAATCCCCCAACAAGTTTTGAAGAAAACCGCTTTAACTTTATTCTTGTTGTGGGTTTCGTGAATACATCAGCGATATTTTGTTCTGATATGTAATTCAAAATAATGGATTCCTTTTTCACCTCGTTTTTTATGAAATGGTATTTTATATCTATATGCTAGATCTTTGGTTGATTACCGTGTTCTGTGCTAAGACTATACTGGCTTGATTATCACAATTAATTACTACGGGGCTTTTAGTTAATTCTGGCTCTAAAATAGTCTTTAGGATATTTTTAAGGTAGAGTGCTTCCTGGGTCGTGTGATCACGATAAATTCTGCTTCACACATAGAGATACAATCTGTTACTTTTTAGATTTCCATGAAATAATAGGCCCATTTTCTGATAGTTTGAAACCATATCCAGATATACTTTTTTGATCTTCGTCGTTTCCTCAATCTGAATCTGAAAATCCCTCTAATTTTAGGGTATTTTTTGATTTTCAAAATACTAGCTTCTGTTCTTTAGTTCCTTTTAAATAATGGACTTGTTTAGCTCTGTTTAAAGCCTTCATTGTTGGTCTTGATAATTTTTGTGACAGTTTTGTTACTGTATAGCATATATCAGGTCTCCTTGCAGTCATTAAATATACAAGACTTCCTATCATTTGTCGGTATAATGTGTCTATTATTTCAGATTCTGTGTGTATATTTTTATTGATATCATTTTCAACTGGTGTAGAGCGTTTCTTGCACTCTCCCATTCCAAATTTTAATAGTATTTTGTCAATGTATCTCAATGGATTCATCGTAATAAGTCCTTTCATTTGAGCTGGACTGTTTTTATCGTATCCAACAAATATACCTCTATCTGTTTTTTGATATTTAATTTGCTCTTTTTATCTATATATGCGAAACAAGTTGAACCAAATACATGCATTTGGCTTAAATTTGGTTTTCTACCACAGAAAGCTTCATATGGGGTTTTAGATAGTGTTTTGTTAAAGCACCTGTTTCGTATATAGGCAGCCACCATAAGTGCGTACATCCAGAGGCTTTTGGGGAGTTTTGATTCAATGAGTGGACATCTTGTCATTTCAAAAAGTGTTCGCCAGGCTCTTTCTGCAGTCTCGTTTTGGTGTGGCAATCTAGGAGCTGATTTTTCATGCTTGATACGATGGTTAATTAGTAACAGTTCAAAGTCTTTATTAGTAAATTCTGTACTGTTGTCAGAGCGAATACACTTTACTTCACCGTAGGGAGCCATGTCGGCTAAATATTTTTTAGTTGCTAGCAGGGTATCAGATTTGTTCTTTAAAAAGTAAACGATTATTAAACCTGAATGGTCATCTACGAAATTCAACACATATCTATAATGTTCTCTGGCCATCAGTTCCACAGGACCGTTCCTATCACATTGCACCAGTGATAGGATTTTCTTGGCTTTCTTGTCTTGTATCTCGTTTTGATAGTTTGTCATTTTTTCCTTGTGTACAAACGTCACAGTTAAAGTTTTTTTATGTTTTTATTTTCATTCCATCAACTACAGTCAGCAATTTTTTGATATCTGGAATATTGCAGTGTCCAAGAATTTTATGCCATGTTTGTAGATCATGGCTGGTGGTTTTCGATGGGACTACGCTATTTAAATAATATAGTCTTCCATTTTCTTTAATGTTGAATACAGTTCCATTCGGGTACACCAGTTTTGATTTATTGGGGCTAAAGTTTATATTTGCACCTTGTTTAATGGCAGCTTGTACAGAAAACATATTTTTGTTTACATTTCGGGGTTAGAAGAGCGTTTTCTAGAATACAGAAACATAGTTCACCTTAGCGAGATTTTAGCATCACCTCTTTTCAAAACGATATCATTTACTCGACTCCCATCAGCTAGTTCTACAAAATGATTTTGTGGCTTAAAGTTGGGATCAAAATTGATAAAATCAGATTCCTTTGTAACCACATGTGCCGTTGTACCACTATCAACAAGAAAATTATTGTTTGTTGAAGTGTTAAATGTACATAAAAATAAGAATGTATGTTCGCTAACGAAACTCTCCATATTTTTAATGGAGTCGCCATTTTGAGTCCTGTATTTACATTGGAAACTCTTGTGATTAGGTCGTCCACAATTATAGCAAATAATTTTTGTATTTTTCTTAGGAGAAAAGTTGTTTTTGGCAAAGTTGCGATTTTTATTCCCGGCATGGGTATAATTTAATTTTGGTGTTTTTATGTGTGTATTTTTAAATTTCATGATATTTGTAGATTCGTTTTTTTCTGTGATCATTTTTTCAGTTTCCTCCTAACTTCTGAGTGCCACCTTAAATTGGCTAAAAGTCATGGGTTTTTCTTTCTGGGTTATCATGTTGGTAAATGGCTTCAAATCACTCGGTAATCCCTTTAGGACCATGGAAATTAAGACTGTCGCTTATAACTTCACCAGACATTTTTAAAGAATTTGAAGTCATTTCAGCTCTTAAATCAGTAATGATTTTGGCTTCTATTCATTTTAGAGAGGTCGGTTCAGTATATAATTTTGGGTTTTCCTTTCAATAAATAATGCTCTCTTAATATGTTCAATGCTTTGCAGCCATCATCCAGGGCTTCTCTCATTACCAGCGATAAACTTCGGTCATCTAAACATTGTATTAATTCCGCAAAGATAGTTGTGTTGTTTTCAATGAAGTCAGGGTCATTTCGGTTTTCAGGTTGTGTTTGAAGTACTTCGTGTAGCTTTTGAATTCGTACATATCCTAAAAATTTCACTTGCCACAATTCGAATTTTGATTCGGATCCATCGAAATAAAGACGCACGCTGGGCCAATAACCTCTAGAAGTCTAAGCCATGTTTAGTTTCAGAACAGTTTCCGATGGTTCATTGTTCTACTCAAGTCCTGGGAGATGACTGGTTTTGCAATCGACAGTTCTTGAGTTGGGATTCACAGAGCAAAAGATTCTTCCCGTGTGGACGCGAAGAAAACAAATGTGAAATTGCTACAGAAAGGTTTAATATTTATGGAGAAATTCTGGTTTCTAATTGGTTGGTAGCAGGACATGAATTAATTCGATTCATCAGTTCCTAGCAGGATCGTTTATAAATAAAATTTCACAACTGTGCGAGATCTTACCCCATTATAGTAAAAAATATTATAACAAGTCACTAAAAAATTGTGTATATAATAATACTGAAATTATGTTAGAAAAGATAATAAATAAAAAACACACATTTCAATCAAATAATTAAAACTAAATAAGACAATACATTTTTTAATCTTATAAATTTAATTGGCATAGCACATGAAGTATTAAGTAAAGTTCATT
This sequence comes from Euprymna scolopes, assembly GCF_053919585.1. NCBI lineage: Eukaryota > Metazoa > Mollusca > Cephalopoda > Sepiida > Sepiolidae > Euprymna > Euprymna scolopes. Next base: position 176,671,469 of record NC_136482.1, read on the forward strand.
TCTAAATGATACTCTTCTTGAGGTTGAAGGTTCAATCTTAAGTGCGAGCGATTGGAAGACTACAATTGCAAATTGCTTAAGACTTGTACATGGTCATGGCTGACGGAATAAGAACATGCTACCCTTATGAATTAATCAAAATGTTCTGTTCAGAATTTCATACAAATTCCTGAGTTCACCAGAAAGACTCCAGAGTTCGACAAAGATATGCCTGAAGAAGGCCAGAGATTACAACAACTGAAATGAGTTATGTCCAAAAATTCAGTATGCAATGTTAAGACACCAGAAGTGGACTTGGTTTACATAAACGTGGAATGGAAGTCAGTAAACATGAACTGAAATATGAAACCATATGGAAATAATTGATTTAAAAAAAATTATTTTAGTTTTAACATTTGTGTTATGAAACAATAAAAAATAATGAACTTTCATTTTTTATATTTCTTTAATTTTTTTTTTTTTTTTTTTTTTTTTTTTAACATTTGTATTATTCCAGAAAAAAATCTAATGAGAATTTTTATTATTTACATTTCTTTAAATGGTGTCTCTTTGAAATATTATACTTATGTCTTTCACGGGTTTTATCACAGAAACTGGTCATAAATAATGTGTAAAAGTTTTTATTAACACTTATGTTATCAGCAGAAAAAAAAACAACTTATTTTAAACATTTGTATAAAAAGGTTTCTTAAAATGAATAAATAGAATTTCGTTATAAATATTGTATTACTTTTTTTAAATAAAATATTTCCATATGAATATATTTTAAATATTAAAAAAATATTTATAGAAACATAAAAAATAAAAGTTCATTATTTTTTTATTGTGTCATGATAAAACAAGAAGTTCTTTTATATGGTTACATTTTTCATTTCATGCTTCATGACTTCCATTCTATATTTAGGTAAAGCAAGTCCACTTCCAGCATTTTAACTTTGCATACAGAGTTTTTGGACATAATCCTGAAACATGAAAATAATGCTCAAGATGAGAACAGTAGTCTGAAAATTCCAAATAATATGTAAACAATAGCAGTAAAAATAACATTAAGAACAATAAAATAATAAAAACTGCAATTGTGAAAAAAAAAAAAAAAAAAAAAACATTCTTTCCCTTTACAAAATAATTGCCTAACAAAAACTATAATTTACCAGGGAACAATATATACAAAAAAAAAATTCTAAAAAGTACATAAAAAAAAAAATGTAGAAAAATAAAATTCTGGAGTACAAAAGGTCGTTTGTTTTAATGATACCACTTCCATCTTTGTAGCTCTTTAACATTTTGCATTGAAAAAAAAATAGGAGGCTTTACTTTTGAAACTACTCTTGTAAAGAAAATGTTACAAAACTGCAACTAAAAAAATGTGCACACATTTTAAGTCCAACCATTATACATATTGTTTTATCTTTATATATTCATATCTCGGTCATATACATGCCCCAAAAAGTTTTTTTTTTTTCTTTTTCAAATAGATGCACACAGAATTGCACTAACATAGCAAAACAAAATCTCAATTAACAAATTAAGCACAGTCATCATTTTTATTCACAAGATGCAATTAAAAAAAAATATTCAAAACAAGTGGAAGTAGTCACTAACAGTCTCGCATATATCTTATATCCGACAATTATATGTAAATAATCAGATGTTAATGACATTAATTGCCATGCCATTTTTAAAAAAACAATTCGGACATATTTAAACAACACTTAACTAACATTCCCTCTCCCTCCCACAAAAAAACTGGTATAGGATTATTCAGTTTTTAGCATATTAATTCTCTACACATGTTAACCCCCCCCCTTATTATCAATATACTAGATGGCTGCCCAGCATTACCTGGTCTTACAATATGCTTAAACATGATATTTTAATTTATGCAGATTGTATATGTATTATTATAGAATCAATCCTCTATTGGTTATAATATATTACGAGGAATAATTTGCCCGGTAGAGTAATTTGCAAAATAAATAATGATAATGTCGTTCAGCAAATTCTGTCTGTGTTTGTTTACAATATCATGTCAGCTGATATTTAGGCTTGACAATCTTAAACATAGTCTCTTTTTTATCTATAAGAGAAGAAAAACTATTTTAAGACCAGATTCTTTCAATTTTCGATACTTATCTGATGAATTTCTGTACAAAACATATCTAAGAACTGCCCGACATATAAATTAGATTTGTGTGAAATTTGAAAAAAGATAGGTTCACCCATTTTGGAACCTATGAGGTTGGAACTCACATATATACACAATTTAAAATTTGATGGTTGAAAAGACCAGACAAGTGCAAACATTTATTTTAATAAACATATCTATTTATTAAAATTCAAAAAAAAAAAAAAAAAAAAAAAAATTTTCTCAAATTTTTGAATAGTAAAATATTCTTTGTCAGAAAATACAGTTTTTTTTTTCTTTCATGTCATACTAGAAGTAATGCATGGTAGATCCTCAGAAGTTGGAAATTGAGGCTGGATGATGTATAAATGCCTGATTTAATTTTAAGTTCTTAATATCAAGTGCTTATTAGACAATAGATTTCCTATTATATAGAACAAAAAGTTAATAAAACATGTTAAAAAAAAAAACACTTTAACAAGAGTTACAAACATATTTAATTTCCAAAAAGGAAACACAAAAGAAGTGGATTGTTCTTAATCCACAGAGTTTCAAAAGAAATACTTTCCTTCTCATCAGAGGGGAGGAATTAGCAAAATGTGGAATCAGATTTTGCTTACAAAGTATTTAATGAAATTGTAAGTGCGCTATAGAGCGTACTTGCTTTTTCATTTTATGTATATATATATATGTGTGTGTGTGTGTCATCCACATACAGTACTGTTTTGCTGTATAATAGCTCATTAGTGCAGCTAGAGAAGCAACAACCTCAAGCCAGGATCAAAACTATATATATATATAATATATATAGTCATCCCATATATATCATGTGCGTGTTTGTAGCATAAGACATTTTTCTCTCAGATGTTTTGAATACAGTTGGGGGGGGGGCTATAAATCCTACAATGAATAAGTTTTTTTTTTATTTATGTTTTTTAGACTTTACATATCTCCATTTCTTTCTATATATATCTTTTTTCATTCCATATAAAACAAACTTTTCAACAGCTTTTTGAGAAACCTACATCTGTCTCTGAGGAGTTGTTTAGTAATTTTCTGCTATTCAACGAAATATGTGTAAAACGTACTTACTAAAAAAACAAAAGTATAAAAATTGAGTGTGAATCAAATACATCCTCTTGTTCTGGTTTTGCGATGATAAAGGATTATGTATGTATATACTGGGTGTGGACAATACTATAAAAAATGAGAGGTGTTGTCTGAGTATCAAATATGTTTAAATAATAACGATATGGATTTACTAGCATTGATTAGGAATCTTTTTTTTTTTTTTTCTTTTTTTTTATCATTAATCTTACTTTTTTCTGTTCCTTTTCAAATACTCTTTAATTTTCCAGGAACTCTTTTGGCTGTTGTCATAAGTTATCAGTACATATTACTGAACCAATGTCAGCAGTCATTAAATAACAAAAAAAAGAAAAAAAAAAAAATAATTTTTATTTATTTTTGTTCCAAATCTTATTCAGGAACTTGAGTGTAATTTTGTGTGATTGCCTTTCTTCTGCCATTATAACTCACAAGAAGTGGGTATTACCAAATAAAAACATCTTTAAATAATTTTTTTTTTTTTTTTTTTTTTTTTTTTTTTTCAATTTTAAAATAAGAGACTGAAATGGTTTTTCATTTGTTGGTTAATCTTATCAAATAACTCAATGTTCGTATTTATTTGATAATTAAAATTTGTCTAATTTTGGACAACATTATTATTAATATCTACTGTTAATAGGTTAATTTGTTGCTGAATGCAAAAATGGCAGCCATTTTAATTTATATTTGCTACTAATAACATAGCTTTCTTTCTGAAAAATAATCTGAGCAGAATAAAGTATATTTGCAAAGAAATTGTTCTTAATAGGATGGTCTAACATTAAAATGGTTATTTAAAATGAAATATCAATACTTATTGGATGGAAGCCATTAATTACAGACTTTGAGAAATATATACAGCATAATGACATTGACACAGCGGTTCTCATTAGATCAGCAAAGTTAAGCAATTTTGAGCCTGCTCGGTATCAGATAGGTGACCATTTTAGAAATACCAGATGTTGTATGTAGGAGGACATCAATATCTTCCTGCAATAACTGCAAAATCCTAACATCGTCTCCCCTGACCATGGTATGCATGCAACTAGGAACTACTTGTGAATTATATATTTCGGAGGAGGCTGTTTGGACTCACCTATGGTGACTGCTGCTGGCATTTGAGAAATAGACCAGTTCTGCATTATTATATAACTAGAGGTTTTTTACTTCACAGGGGAAACTGGGGAAATGATAAAAATGTATTTAAGAGTAATCAGGATAAATAAAGACCTGGCCAGAGATATGTTGGTTTAGAAGTCAGTTTCTGGAAGACGTTCAATGCATGCCTGCATGTATAACGGATGTTAAACCAATGATGAGGATAACTATGCACAGTGGATTACATTACTAAAGGATGACGTCTTACATAAAAACAATTAAGAATAACTGTGCACACTGCATGACATCACAGTAACAAGATCCACAATGTTTTAGTATATAAATGGGTGGATATTTTATTTCATTTAATCCCAAGAATGGAATGCGCAAAGAAAAATATAATATGGTATAAGCATTTTTATTTCCCCGACAAAGGAAGGATTGGACTTAGTAATTCACTCCATTCGTCTGTTTGCACTTTTCTCAATCATGCCTTCAATTTTTTAAAAAAATTTGCACAAACATTAGTTATGGTAAAGTAAATTTTTCACTCTTGGAGGGGGACTCCGCATGCTCATTGTTTCATTTTTGATTATCCTATAAATTTAAATTTATTTTTTTTTTACAGGCATATTACTTCTGAGAAATTTCTAATTGAGGCTCAAGATAGTGGAGCTCACGAAGTTTTAGTAATTGATCGAGTCACTCAGGAAATTAATATTCAAAGTAAGTGTAATTATAATTTTCTTTTTTAGTATTTTTCTTGCAGATTTTTTTCTTAAGAAAACTTTATTTTTATATGCAACGAATAAAAATAATATTTGCTCACTCAAATTTTCCTCAAAATCATCAGCATTGAATACTTTTCTTACATTTTGAACTGTATTAATTTAAATAGAGATCTTAGGCATTTAGAAAAATACTAGCCTGGGTATCCGGCGTTCCCAGGTGTGGAGGTGTGTGTAAGCGGTTTGGTTGAGCAAAAAAAGCAAACCCAAAAAACATGAATTGAAACAACTCAAAATAGCAGTGAGTACCTATGAGAGCGTAAAAAAAAATAGTAGTAGGCAGGCTTGAACCCATAACGCGCAAGAGGAAAAGGAGTTGATTAAAAATCAAATGGTCTTCTCAATGTACCCACCGCGATTGTGATGTCATGGATGTTCGAAATAACTTGTTTTATGCAACGTCGTTGACGCTAGGCTTGAATGACTTGCAAAAATGTTAAAAAAAAGTGACCCCTCCTTGTAAAAAAAAAACAAAAAAACAGCCCAATTGATGGTTAAAGAATTTTTTTTTTTTTTGGATATTTGTCGTCTGAGACATGGATCTTTGAAATGATACCAATTTTGTCACTTCCTACGTATCTGTCGGAGGTTTTTGTGAGATATACAAACACACACCCACACATTTTGCCCTTTATATATTAAACTAGTGGGGGTACCCACCGTTGCCCAGGTGTGTTGCGATGGTGTAGTAAGAGTGAGAATAAAAAGCAGCCCGGTGAGGAGGGAGGAGGGGCAACAGGGCGGAGAGAAGTGTTAAAAAAAAAAAAGTGGTAGTAAGCAGGCAGACTCGAACCTGTAATGTGAAGGAGGGGGGGGAGACCTGACCTTCATAGTCGATGTCTCCATTGCTCGACCGGAAGTCAAGAGTGTTGAAATTAAGTGAAGTCAGTCCAACAGTGACGATGACTTGCTAAAATGTCAGCGAAAAAAAAAAACTACCCATCCTTGTAGAAAACTCCTCAGTTTAGGGTGAAGGAATTAATGCTTTTGCCCAATTTTTCGATATTTGTTGTCCGAAATGTCCAGCTTCAAAGTGATACCAATCTCGTCAGGATCGGCGCCTCTATCGAAAGTTTTTGCGAGACATACAAACACACACATTTTGTCCTTGCCCGGGTGTTTGGAAGTGTGTGTTGAGCAAAAAAAGTTTTTTAAAGTGGTAGTACGCAGGCAGGCTCGAACCCGTACTGCAAAGAAAGAAAAGAATGTGAAAAAAAAATAAGTGACGTCTTTGCTGTTGCGCCCATCGCCAAACCGGAAGTGGCTGATTGTTTAAATTCGGGCTAGTCAATTGAAAAGAGGGATGACTTTCGAAAATATTGGTGAAAAAAGTGACCACCTCCTTGTAGAAAAGTGCCCGGTTGAGGGTGAAGGAATTAATGTTTTTAGCCAATTTTTCGAGATTTGTCGTTCGAAGGGTCGAGCTTCAAAATGATACTAATCTTATGAAAATCCGTCGCCTCTTTCGAAAGCTTTAGGCATACATATATTTAAACAGACAGGTGAGATTTATATTATAGATGGTGCCCATTTCTACTGAATATTGGGAGTGGGAAGGGTAAAGATGACTCCTACATTTATGATAATGATGTGAATGTTTCTTGTGTTTTTAGTTGGAACCACAATACCTGAAGATGCAACAGTAAAGCCTATTCATGGAATTTTGGGAATTATTAGATTATTGGCAGGTAAGTTTTCTCCATTTTAAAAGACAGCAAATTATATTTTATTTCCTTTTTATAAAAGAACCTAACTTAGTAGCCACAATGGAACTGAAACGCATGTCAAGTCCGTATCCAATGTCAGTAGCTCTTGCATCATTTCTACTGCTGAAAAAAAAAAATTGATATTTGTATATATTATACAGCTGTAGGTACTGAAAAATACTTGTCATATAGTCTTGAATACTGAAAAATGTTTGCTATACAATTTTAAGTACTGAAAAATGTTTGCTATACAGCTCGAGGTACTGAAAAATGTTTGCTATACAGCTCAAGGTACTGAAAAATGTTTGCTATTCTGTTCAGGATACTGAAAAATGTTTGCTATACTGTTCAGGATACTGAAAAATGTTCCCAACATGTTATATCTAAATCAAGTTAAAAATGGTTTCTTCATAGCATGATCTTTCAATGATTTTTTTTATGAAAAAAAATTTTTTTAATTTTTTTTATTATGATTTTATTTTCTCATCTTTTATATAGGTCCATATATTATTGTGATAACGCAGAAAAGCAAGGTTGGAGAGATCAACGGTCATGCAGTTTGGAAAATCACGGATACAGAAATCTATTCATATAAACGCACAAATTTACATCTTACCGAGAAACAAGTATGAAAATATATTGTATTAATTTGCTTGCACTAAAAATACAGAAATATTTTGATATTTTTTTGGTTTTGTTTTTATCTACGATTAAAAGGCTTTGTAAAATAATAAAAAGGTTTTATGAAATTGAATAATATGTTAGTGATATTTTGTGTTTAGAAGGAAGGCTAGAGGTATCTCTAAGACTGAGAAAAAGTAAAAGGCTAAGTGGTAGATTCTTAGTGAACTCTAGCTTCGACATTAAAATTATTACTGCAAGTATCAATTGCCCACACTCTACTACTCACATTTATATACATGCATTGTATGAGATTAACAAGCCACTCACTTCTCTACATTCACCTCTGATATTGCCTTCCATAGTACCTCTCTGGGGACTCTGTTAAAGGCTTTCTTTAGGTCCACGAATACCATATAGACTCCTGTCAGTGCATGCATATCTCTCTTGTGGTTGGTATTATGTTCCTGCCAAGTACAAAGCCAGACTGCATCTGATCTATATAATATATATATATATTTGTCTGTTACATGTTCAATTACTTTCATATATCACAGTTTATGAATTTGGGAATTAAATTAAAGAAGAATAAATAATTGTAGTGGTTATGACCCAACGGATCAGTTATGTCTAGTATATATATATATATATATATATATATATATATATATATAATCATAACCCTAATCCTCATCATGAAAATTTATGGCAATTAAGCTACATAGAATCTTAGTGCTTCACGTCTGTAAGGAGCCGTTGGGCTAAAATAGAATTTGTTGCCTTTTTTTTTTTTTTTTTTTTTTTATGTCTATGTGGTGTTTAGTTCAGCTAGACAACCAATCAGATTCATTTTTATTCCAGTCTGAGTTGAAGTATTTGTTAGCCAATAGCTGTGCTTCACCCAGACACAGGTTTGGCTTATATCTACTTCATTTGCTATTGGTCTGTTTTGTTTTGGGTGGCATACCTTTTTTTTTTTTTCTTTTTTTTTTTTTTTATATGAATGTATTCAATCAATAGTTGAGCTTATCTTAATACGTTCATGCTCAGAATGCTTTTTTATTATTAATATTATTTTTCTTATGCATCTCTACTGATATATTGAGCACTGTTGAAGTAAATATATAAAATCGACACATGAAATATCTCCTCACAGCATTTTATGTGAACATATGAAATAATAATATATATTAGAGTTTTAAAACATTTTAATGGTTTTGTTTTTGTGATATTTAGCCTTAATTGAATAATATTTGCTGTTTATCCTTACAGATTACAGATAATCGAATTTATTATTCGATGATTGAAAATGTCTTGAAATCAGATGGGTTCTACTTTTCTACTACGTTTGACTTGAGTCATTCATTGCAACGGTTGTCAAATACGAGTCCAGATTTTGTGAATATTCCTCTCTTTGAAAGGGTAAGATATTTTTTCATGATTAAAAACATATTTTATATATTTTATTGCATTTATTGAATAACCATTGAAATCAGTATCATTAAATAAATGTTTTCAATTTTAATCTAGGAGTGTGTTTTTATATGGAGAATACAAATGATTATTTCTCCTTTTTAAATCAAAATTTTTAACTAAAATTTAAAACTAAATCTTTAAGAAGCTGATATTGTTATACAAAATTTAAGTATTAATTACACTATTTTGTCCTTGTCCAAAATTCACCCTATATTAAAAAAAGAAAGAAAAATTTGTATGATGTACATACCCGGTGATGAAACGAAAATATCATATTCCAAAAATCACTTAAATTGATCAAGTAGTTTAATTTTTGAATAAAAAAAAAAATGAACAACAAAGGAGCATTTGTTTTGTCTACAATTTTGAAAACAATCTTTTAAAAAAAACAAAAAAAAAGGAGATAATTCAATAATTTAAACTTTGTAATGCTTATAAATTCCTATTAATCGCTTTAAAATAGTTTACTTTATAAAAATAAAATTACTTGATCAATTTAGGATCAATCTATGGTCCCCCCTTGCCAAACTTTCACGAAAACACTTGTCTAGCCAAAACCACTATCAATAATTTCCTACCCTCTTTATCTGTGCCTAAACCTAAATGTAGATTCTATGAACAAAGCTTCTTTCTTAGAACTACATACCTGTGGGACTCTTTCGATTGCCTGCTGACTACAATCTGATTGTTTTCAAGTCCAACGTAAACAAGTTTTAATGAAGCGTCTCCCCTTGCAAAATTCCCACTACTTATGTTTACTGCACTATAATCACAATGACTAATGTATACCCATTAACCCTTATCCTCGAGTGGCCTTCGGGCCTTGATAAATGGTGATTCCTTGGGGAGGGGGGGATATTTTTTAATGATATTTCCATTGTCACAGATTTTTTCTTTATTTTTGTTTTTTTAATATAGAGGGAATTTAGAACAAGAACCCAATATTTCAAAGCAGGTATTTGTAAAGTTTAAAGATTATTAATTATCTCTTTATGATGAATGCATCAAAGACTTTTTTAACATCTTATTCTATGTTTAGTCAACTTTCATGAAAAAAAATTGCTGCTGCTTTTTTATTAGACCGAAATTCAAAAATCAAAATATTGCATTTCAAGCAAAACCAATAGTATCTACTTAATTGTCATGTCACAGTAATTAACATATCCAAAAATTACAAGAAAAAAAAAAAATAAGCGTCCTGGATATGACCTTAAACTATATCCGATGGTGAGGCTCCAGCTTGCGGGTTCTGGGGAGTGTGGAGCCACCCTTTAATTGCCATTGTTCCCAGGTCCACTTTGACCCGGAGTGGTAGTACCTGTTAGGGTCCCAACTATGGGTTAAATAGAAACCGACTTGTAAAAAAACAAATATATTCTATTAAAAAATTTTTCTCCAAAATCACCAGATTCAGCATTAAATAACCTGAAAAGGGTTGATATGCCGTAAAACAACCAACCAACAAAAGATAAGGTAGAAAATAAATCCTTAATAAAAAGTTTTCGAAGACAATTAGCAGAAATTAAGATTTTTCAAAGTTTTAAATAATAATGACCTCCCTTTATTATGATTCATACTTTCTTTCTTTTTTTTTTTTTCGTTTTAGCAAAGCTCAATTTTGGCTGATTGTCTTCAAAAACTATTTTCATTAATTAATTTTCTATTTTATTGTTGTTTGTAATTTTTGGATATGTTTATTACTGGTAGCCTAAATTCACTATCAACCGACTGTAGGCATTAAAAAAGATTTTGTATGAATGACATAATGGAGTTGGAGGGGATGCTAGAAAAATATATTTAACTTTAGACATGAATATGTTCAGCATTGGACATGAATGCGTTTAGCACTCGACATGAATGAATGCGTTTAACACTCGACATAAAGGCATAAAAAAATAAAATTATATTGTTGCGATACCATGGAAGCACCAGAGGAGAATAGGTTTGATAGATTATCAAGCCATCCTATTCAGAAAAAGTAATTATTAATAGACATTTTCACAAAACCTTTCTGCAAATGTGACCCCAGAGATCAGGTGGACACCCAAGTCAGCGAATGTTTATAAATGCAGTTGTCCTCTGTGTATTAAAGAGAAAATCAAATTTCAGAGAGAGAATGACTATCAGTGAAAATACTATTCTGCATTGACTGTCAGTCACTTGTGATAATCATATGTTAAACAATACCATGTATGTTGCTAGCTGAAAGCTGGAGAGACTTACCCATGGTTTGCTCAGTAACCCTATGCTGACGGTGAAAAAGAAAAATCTATTTTAGTTGATCCATCAATCGAAAAGAACACATTTAAGAGATTGTTTCTTCTTGAGGCTGTTTCTCCCCGTATGGCTGTTGAATGTGCCTGAGAGAACAGAATCTTGAATAATTATAGAAAAACCCTACATAATTTCATGAATTCTGATATACTGTTATAACTTACCAACTGCTTACTAGTGCTATAATAATATAATAATTAATATCATTAATCTATATATCTATAAAAGTGAGAATGTGTGTATGAGAACACTTCTCAACCTATATACTCAACGAATTTTCGATCCACAGATTTGAAATTTGGTATATAGGGTATTCAGATATGTAGAAAACTCTTTAATCTATTTTTGTCCAGAAAAAAGGGCTGCTAAGAGGTCAACATTGAAAATTGGTACTTGGGGAGGGGGGAGGTCATCAGATTTGTCAACTGTTTCATGATTGCGCATGTGCAAATCGTTCCTATGACAGCTTCCTTATGTTAAGAATAAGTAGGTTTGAAAACACTTTTTAAAGATCATGACAAGCTGGCCTAGTAGTTATCATACTTGACTCACTATCTTTAGGTTTTGATTTCGATCTTAGCTTGAGTATTTTTTTTTCTTTACTTACAAGAAATACCGGGCAACACTGGTGCATCTGCTAGTATTATAATAGTCCTTTAGCAATTCTGTATAAGACAAGGTATAAATGTGTTTGTATTTTCATTATATTTTTGTGTGTTTATTTCTTGAAATCTAGGCTGATCCTCAGTTTGTATGGAATGGTCATATTATGAGAGAATTTGCTCAACAACTTGAGCTGGGAAAATTTTGCCTGCCTGTTATTCATGGATGTATCCTTTTTTCTCTTGGATTCTTGGACTTTCATCTATATCTATATAAAGTTGAGTTTTTCATTGCACTTACATTGATAACAAAAGCCTACTTTTTCTATTTAAAAGTTATTAAAACAAACTTAATATATTCAGCCATTGGTATGTGAGCTACTAAATAACACTTAACTAATTTGCATATTCCTTTGAAAAACGAATTTCATTAATTCATTTTTTATTGTTTGTTATCAGATGATTGGATTCATTTAACTATCACACTCAATTCTATTTATGCATATTTTTTACATTGTGCATAATTGTGTAGAATTTAGGGTAAAAATGTTCTTGCAAATGCACATGTATTTATATATATAATCTGCAGACATATATAAAAAGTGACCTTGTGTGAATGTGTGTGGAAAGTCTCTACCAAACTCCTCTCTGAAGTTTTAGTCTCCAGATTTGAAGTTTGATATATAGAGGATTTAAACTTTTTTTTTTTTTTTTTTTCAAAATTGAAAAAAAAAGTACAGTTGACCTTAGCAGGAATAAATCAAATAAAGCTGTTACTCCTTTTACTATGCACAAAATTAAACATTCATAGCTTAAAGTCACTTAAGTTTTAACCTTTTCATATACATCTGCCGGTAACTCTGGTGTTAACTACACTGGAGCAATGACTAAGGCTGAAGACTAAACTCTTTAATTTTGATTCTAGCAGATGGCACCCAAGTAATATATTTTTTATATGATTTTTTAAATCATAATTATATATTAAATAATAATCACTAGAATTGGCTCTAGAATAATAAATACAATGTCTGCATGAATTAAAATATAATATTTATGCATATTTTATGACCAGGCAACGCCTGGCAACCTGCTAGCATTTGAAATATTTATCTATTTTTAAAGGAATTTTTTATTAATGTTTTCTTTGAATCATATTCCATATTTTATTATTTGGTACTTTTTCAGAATTCCCCGATGTTAAAAAATAAAAATAAAGAAAAATCTATATGAGGTATGTACCTGTGATGAAATGATACTATCATATTCCAAAAACCACATAACTTGATCAAGTAGTTTCATTTTTAAATAAGAAAATCTAACTTATAAGTAACCAAAGAACGTCCGTCTTGTCTGCTATTTTTTTAAAAAATCTAACAAAACACAAAATGGCAAATAAACTCAACTATAATTTAAACTTGTGAGATTTATGTTGTAATGTGTACGAATTCCCATTAATTACTTAAAAATTATTTCATTTATTTTTATAAAGAAAATAAAAATAACACTACTTGATTAGTTTACGTAATTTTTAGAACAGGATATGTTTTGTTTCATTACATGTACGTACATCATACAGATTTTTCTTTGTTTTTGTTTTTTAATATGGAGAAACTCTGGACAAGCGTAAATTTTTTTTTTTTTTTTTTTTATTAGGTCATTTTGTATGTTCGTTTAAAAAAATAATTCAATATTTATATTTTTCCTTAACTTTAATGCTAGTTTTATCGATAAGATCTTGTACAATTAATAACAAACCTGTTGATTACATTTTAATCTCCCGACGATCGGTGTTTCGAGCTGGCACAAGATTTTATGTGAGAGGACTCGACTCGAAAGGTCAATCTGCCAACTTTGTTGAAACTGAACAGATTCTTTTATTTGATGGGCACAAATGTTCGTTTGTACAGGTAAGAATTTTTATTGTTTTGTACAATATGTTAGAACATTACAACACATAGATCTATTAAGCTAAAACTCATATTCAATATTTTGTTTTTTTTTCCATTGTTATATAAAAATTACAGATTTAAAAATGTTAACTGAAATTTTATACAATTTGAAACGCATAGGTTTACTAAGCTAAAACTTATGTGTCAGTTTTTTAAAAATGCAATATTTTCTTGGGAGCATTGAAGATATTCTATTATGTTGTATAAAATAGAAAGAGAAATACTGAGTGTTACAAATTTTAAAATGTGAACAGCAAAATTCTGCGAGGCAGAAATTTTCCTTTTTATTTATGTCTTTAAGTTTTTTGTGTTTGAAAACTAATTTATATGTAATTCAGAAATTATTTATTGTTTAAATTTAAGTTAATTTATAGTTTGATTTTAAACAAAAATATTAATAAAGTAAAAATAATAATAAAAAGAAATGCGATTCTCACAAAAACATAAGAGATAATACAATCGTTATCATTATTATTATTACTTACTATGAGCTCTTACACAGGTAATCATCAGTGATTACTCATTGATAATAATTGGTGATATTCCCTGGAGTCTAGGTGACAAGTTCGCCTAGATTTCCAGTATTTTCCACCTCTTGATAATTATTGCAAATGAATTTGCGTTATCGCAACAGCCGCTTGCCATTAATTTCACACTGGTCTTCACCAGAATTTGGGTGGAATTCTATTTATTTAACAAATGCAACAGTTAATGTTTTCATAATCGCAAACAAATATGTGGTGATTGAATTGATTATTTAAACTTTTAAATATGTCTATATCAATGTTTTCTTCTTTTTTTTTTTTTTTGAAGTCGACAAATTTTAAAATGAATCATTTGAAACTAATTCCGAACATGCATTAATGATGTAATTTATTTAAAATTTAAATACATTTTAAATGATAACATTTTAAAACGAAAAGTTGTCTTAGATAAATGAAGATTTTAACTGTCCATCCTATAGTCACAATTTTTTAAAACGTAATAAATATATTGTGGCATATTTTTAATTTTTGAAATATATCAAAGTATGTTTAGAAATGGAAAATATTGCATTAATATATATTATTTTTATTGGAATCCTTTGAGATGAGTAATTTTTTTTTTTTTTTTTACTGTTATCCTCATCTTTATAGCTGTTGTTTCACCACGTGTCAGGGCCTGTGGCGCAGTAGTAGATAGAAGCATCGAGTCTGAAGATAGCAGTTTCAATCCTACCTAAGCAGGTCAGAGGATTAGTTGGCCAAAACATGATGAGGCAACAACAACTATGGAAGGCAGTAATTACCGGGGATACAGTTACAAGACTCCGCATTCCTATCTCATTGCGGTTAGTCACCTGAAGAAGGTCAGAGGATGAGTTGATCAAAAGATGGTGAAACAACTGCTATGAAGATGAAGATAACGTTCTGCAAATAATAAGAAAAAGAAAAGTTAATTGCATTAATCATAAATAATAAATTTTCAACAAATAAAAACAAATGTCATGCCTAAGGTTTTACCAACTGACCTATGTTGACTTTCTTATGAATAGAGCTTAAAACATAACCATAACAAAATAATTATAGCTTTGGCATGATGCCATAAATTTGTTTTACGTCATGTTTCAATGCATGAATTCAAATATAAGTGATAAAAAATTAATGGGTAAACATTATCAAAAATGTTTCAAGTATTTTAATAGTCGCAATAATTTATTTTGCTTTAACTATGTATTTTATGTAGTTCTTTCATATACAATCCTCCCTGTAAAGCAAAATATGTGACCGGAGAGAAGGAATTAACCTTGTGGATTTTTTATTTTTTTGTGGGATTGGTCTTGTTTAATTAGATGATTACATTTGATTTTTTTGTTTGTTTGTGGATGGGGCTGCGACTTGGTTAGTTCTAGAGATACGCTTATTTCTTTGTTTTGTTTTATTAGGTGAGGGGTAGAGGTTACCACTCGAACCTAGGTTTAGTACTAAAGTTAAGGAAATTTTTCTTATAGGTGGGCCATTTGGATTCAGGATTAGTAATAGAATAAGTAATTTACTTTCTTTTTTTTTTTTTTTTTTTTTTTTTTTTTTCTTAAGAACTTTTCACCATGAAAAATCTCCCCATTCAAAAAAAAAAAAAAAAAAATGTTCATAATTTATCTCCTATAAAAAAAAATTTTTTTTTTTCGTTTAATTTTTCTAAAAAAAAATACAATGGCACGGATATGATGGATCATTTTATGTTAAATTTCACATGTGCGCAGTTTGGGAAATACAAGAGGAGTTAGTCAAGTTTGGATCTTAATTTCAGATGTTTTTATGATTACCTACTCGCATCCTTGTTTTGACAGTTTTTTTGTTTGGACTAAGTGTTTTACTAATTAGAGTGTTTATGAAATTGTTATGTTATTTTTCAATTCATAACCTGTATTGGTTCAAATTTTTTATTACTCTTCATACTTTTTTTAAAATATAATTTGATTAACAGTTAAGACTTTAAGTGCTTGTATAGTTAAAAGCACAATTTAAAATATAATTTCCTGATGATACCAGATCAGGCTGTCTGAAGATATTTGCTTCCCGAGACGAAACACAGTTAACATTGATGCTTTTTGTTTTTCTATTTACTTTTGCAAACTTAATTATGTTCTGTAAAAACGAAAACGACAAGCAACCTTTTCCCCTTTTTCCCATCTGCCCTTTCTTTTTCTATCGCCCACGCTTCCTGACTGGTTTCCTAACTTAAAATTTACCAAACATTAATGCTGTAACCCTTTTCCCTCTCCCATTGCAAAACTCATTCATGTTCTGCAGGGCAGGGAACAAAAACGATAAAATACACTTTTAAACAACCAAACCCAACTCTACAAACTAGCGATTGAAGATACAAAGAGCTTGAAGAATAAAAATCTTCTACAAAATAACTGGATGCAACATGAATACTATTTCTAAAATATCTGGATTCGGTATTTAATAACCCAAAAAGGGTTCATCTGCCGTAAAACAAAACGACCAAACAAAACTCTACAAATAAATATTTGAAGATATCACACAACTTGAAGCATGTTTCTAAAATAACTGGATTTGGCATTAAATAAGCCGAAAAAGGTTGATATGCTGTAAAACAAAACAACCAAACCAAGAATAATAGTTCAAATAACTCTTTGATATACTTATGTATCAGCTAAAAAATTAATACCCTCACCAAAAATTAGGAAAAATTGTCGAGTAGAAGTTTAATTAAAAGTAAAAATTCAATTTTATCTTTTTCTTTTTTTTTTTTTTTTTTTTTTGGCATGAGTCATCATGAAAGAATAAGATAAAACAGGGGTAGTAGGTGTCCTAAGGAGTTGTGCTCTCAGATAACATGAAAGTCCTTCTTATTTCCTATGTTAAGAATAGTTTTCTATTTAGAAAGCCATTCTTTCCATGGGGAAGAGGGAATCAAAATGATAGATTTAACTCCCGCTTTTGCATAACTCTTCAAAATTATTAATACAATAAAGCTGCAACTTACAATAAAATCTGTTTACTTTTAATTAAACTTCTATTCAATGATTTTCCATAATTTTTGGTAAAGATACTTTTACCTGATATCTATCTATCTACTATTATTTAAAAGGAACTTTGTGTCTGATTTCATTCCCTGTGGACTCCAAAACGGCTGGACCAATTTTTATGAAATTTCACACAAATGTACTTTATGAATCTGGCAGTGTTCTTAGATAGGCTTTGTATCGGAATGTCTTCGATAAGTATCAATAATCGAAAAAATCCGATGAAAGAATGAACAGTCTGATTTTTTATCAAAGTTAACACCTTACACAGCCTAACATAAGTGCATTTGAGAAGTGAAGCAGAAAGGCCCAGTATACAGTTCTTTGATAGGAATGTTTTTGTTTAAAGCAAAATTGAAGCATGATACTTGACTTTTTCATTTTAAACTTTAATTCAAGCCGTTATAAAATAATTTTATAAAATCAATAGTAAGTTCTCTTCAATGCAGTGTAGACTATAATGTATTGTGGACTGTCACTACGTGGAGGCATATGAAGCTTCTTTGGTGCATTGTGATGAGCCCCCAGGAAATCAATCGATATGACTGAAAATTAAGCGATTTCATCGATTTCAATGGCAATCAAAATATGGGAATGTGAAACATTTGTTGATCATCATTCAATCTTAGGCAATGTCAGGTCTCCCTGCTAGTATAAGTATATAAAGAAATTTTTATTTGGAATATGATTTTCATGTGTGATTTTAACTCTATAAACATCCTTTTTTTATTTTTCTTCAGATATATTATTAGAAGTAAATATCGAAAAAGTATTGCATTGTAAGAAAACTATTTTATAAAATACTTCATAACCTTTAACATTTTTTTTTTTTTTTTTTTTTTTTTCAGACTCGTGGTTCCATTCCTTTATACTGGTCTCAACGACCAAACCTCAAATATAAACCAATACCTCTTATAAGTAGTACTGCCAATCATGTGAGTCCAGTTTAGAAAACGTCTTTGCTTTTTATAAATTCATAAAAATGTTGTTTTTCATATTATTTATTTGTTTGTATATCATGTGAATAATTTCATTTATAACTTGTTGTTTCAGATGGATGCATTTCAACAACATTTTGACACACAAGTTTACAGTTATGGGAAACAAATCCTCCTGAATTTGGTATGATTTTTGTATGCGGTCTCATTTATTTCTTCAGGAGTGGGAAGGGTGGTCAATGCGCAGATTTACTTAATGTTTTTCTCTATCAAACTGTCTCTCTGTGGTTGCACTGTTTGTTCTCAAATTGAATAGTTCAAAGATATATACAATATAGATCTGTATTATATGTATGTATATATATATGTATGTAAATTAACTGAAATTTTGAAATACTTTCAGATTACAGCTTGTAAAATTAAAGTCTATATAAATATTACTATCAAAATTTATAAGACAATCCCAACCAGATAAAAAAGAAGCTCAATATACAAAATAGAGCAATATTATAAGTGAAAATTTGGAATTAAATTCGGTTAATTTTTTAAATTTTATGACATTTATTATTTGACAAGGAATACAAAAATTTAAAGTTGTTTTCTTAATCCATATATTTTCAATAAATGATCATCAGAGAAAATGTTTGTTCTTTTTACAAAATAATGTTAATAGATAGTCATAAATGTTGCTATTTAGCATAGATACTGAAAAACTAAAAGATTGTATGAAAATCCTAAAAGAAGCCAAGATTAAAAAAAAAAAAGAATATTCCATAGTGTTGTTAGGTTCAGTGAAGAAATATAAATGCATAATCATAAAATCCAAGGCAATGTGGAAAGAACTAATCCAAATGGAGTTTTTAATGTTCAAATGTATGCATATAAGGTATACGAGACAATCCATAAAACCAGTAAGGTAAAAAATCTATTGCACTGTAATATTCTAACAAGCATACTGTACAAAAGAATTTTCTGAAAAATTTGTTATATAAAGTTTACTGAAAATTTTTTTATACTATTAATATATATTAAAATTGATATATTAAAAATATTAAAATTATAAGCCAATGCAAGAGAGAAAAAAAACTCTGTATGGCCCCATCAAATATTAAAAAATAAATGAAATATAAAATCTTATTTAGACTAAATAGTAATGGTAATTAGGTTAATTGCGGTTACCGTAACCCAGACATTTACATCTGGTTAATATCCAGCCCGAAATGAAATCGAAAGATTAAAATAAGTAACAGTTGGATTGACGCGAGCTGAAAGAGGAGGGGAGCATGTACTCTCTACGCAAATTCACACACGTATACACACTAATGCAATCTTACAAATATGTGTGAGAACTCGGTTAGATATGTACGTATTTTCATGGTTTCAAACATTACAATCAGCAATTACAACCAAATCCTTAAGCTCCCCACCTCCAAAAAGCAAATTTGAATTAACTATAACAGAGCTATATGCTAATACAATATAATGTAAGATGCTAAAGAAAATGAAAATAAATGAAAATATTTGCGTATATCTAAATTTATAATTATAGAAATGATTTTTATAGTTATAAAATCAAAATATATTCAAGCTATATCAATATTCATCTAATTCAATATTAACGTGAAATTAAAAGTTGTTCATATAAAAAAACATTTTCTTTAAAAAAGAAAAAAAAAACTTAATTTTATTAGTTTAAATTAAATTAAGTCAAAAAACGTTTCTAGTAATCAAAAAAAGGAAAGTTAAGTATAAGTAATTTTTACAATAGTAATGAATTCTTTTTATGGTATGTGTGGTTAAATGAAAAAGTTAAAACTACATTGGATTGTTTCTATACAATTGAAGAGAACTAGACTCTAATTATGAGCATTACTAAGAAAGTAATCCATAAGTTCTAGAAACTTGGACTAATTATTATATCATAGGAGATTTTCTACAATGTGATGTAAGGGAAAGCATATAGGGCAGTCAAAATATATGTGGAATTGCAATAGTGGGATCATAACTATCCAAGAATTAATTGGAGTATGAAGTTAGTGAAAAACAAGCCTCAAATACAAAAGTCAGCTGTATGTATGAGTTAATAAAATAAACATGTCAAAGAGAAGGTTGGTTGGTTGGTTGTTTTACGGCATATCAACCCTTTTTGGGTTATTTAATGCCGAATCCAAAGATTTTGAAGAAAAATTTTTTTTAATAGAATATATTTGTTGTTTTCACGTCGGTTTCTATTTAACCCATAGTTGGGACCCTAACAGGTACTACCACTCCGGGTCAGAGTGGACCTGGGAGCAATGGTAATTAAAGGGTGGCTCCACACTCCCCAAAGCCCACAAGCTGGGGCCTCACCACTGGATATAGTTTAAGGTCATATCCAGGACCCCCATTGAGGGACTTTTACCCTCTGCAGGGGGGCAGTCGCGTATTCTAATGCCCCACCGACAGGGCCACAAAGAGAAGGGGAGGAAGACCTGTGCAGAAATTACATTTGTAAATGTAAGCATTTAAACCTTGTAGAGTTCATAAGAGAGAATAGTATTTAATTTGAGATAAAACCTAGAAATTTATATGGAGAATTTTATTATTATACAGTTTTTTCTACAAAAATTGTTTCAGTGGCTATTAAATTTAGCTAGGTGATTTCAAACTAGCTGTATTTAATTTTTTTCATGTTTGCATTGCAAAATCAGTTAATTTTTTTTGTATTAATTTTATTTTCATTTTGAGAGGAAAACAACTTCCGAAATGCAAAGGTTATAAAATTTGGAGCCAAAAGTGTATTATTTTGTTTTTTTTTAGTATAGCCTATTCTATTGAGAAAGGTCGTTCCTAGCTGTGATTTTTCTGACTAAGGTGGTTAGGAAATAACTTTAATTTTTTGTATTCCCTGTCATATATATATATATATATATATATATATATATATATATAACTCCTTACTGGTTATTTCTAAATGTACGTAGATGTGTCCATTTCATTTGTCTCCCAGCATCCTAATCTGTCAGAATATCCATTCTTCGAAAGGATGTAGTTTTTCTAAAGGTCACTAGAATACATCATGAGAAACCATATCAATATTTGAAATCTGTCCATATACTTGGAGATGACCAGTTTTACTTGTATACTGAAAACTACATAAAACCTTTTTTTTTTTTTTCAATGCTGAAACCATTTAGTATAGTCTTATTACTATCAAAAGGCCATAATCAAATGAGCATAGTGAGAAAGTTAGTAAGATTTTAATAAAATTAAATTTTTACTAACATTTGTATTATTTGTTAGAAGGAAGAATATTATGTAAACATTTAATGACTAATTCTTTTATTATTAAAATAGGTAATAAGATTTATTTGTTTACATTATTTGAATAGAAAGAATATAATCATAACTCTTCATCCCACATATTGAAGCAAAATAATAATTTTTTTCTTTCTTAGATTGATCACAAAGGTGCAGAGGATTTGCTCGAGAAGGCTTTTGCTCAAATGGTTGTAAATGCTGGTAATAAAGATATCAGGTATTTATAGTCACAAACTAGCTCTACCTACCCAGTGTTGCTTGTTAAGTTATTTTTGTTTCTTTTTTTACTTTTTCATTTTGGTTTCATTTTTTTTTTTTTTTTTTAACTGTGCTATCTTTTCTTTTTTCTTTCTTTTTTTTTAAATGGAGTTTTGCGTGGGTATCTAGTTTTACCCAGATATTAAAAAATTATAATTCCACATGAATTTTATTGCATACATACATACATACATACCTGTTGTTGCATTTAAAAAAAAAAAAAAAGGCTGTACACCAAAATTGATGCAAATTCATCCAGTATTTTTGTTTTTATAAAATGGAATAAAATAAAATTTGATTACTAAACCATTTCTAGTCAATATTATCAAAATGACTGTTGAATTATGTCCTTTGGCCATTGACATTAATGTTAGCAGAAAATGGTGGATGAAACATTTCACCATTAAAATGTTTTTTCTTGTTTAAAAAATACTTGATGAATTCGTAATGTTTTGTGTACATTTTTTAAAACTTAACACAAGTAATTATTTTTTATAAGCAGTTTTTTATATTGGGGTGAAACTGAATAAGTGCTTGGTTTTGAAAGTTAAATTTAATTATTACAGTATGATTTGATCCTTAAATAGTTAAACTGATTTGTTATAAAACTATAACTAATTTTGTTAGGATAATGTTGTTTCAATCTCTATACACCTATTGGAGGTAAAAAGCTTCTAAAACTTTCAATCTTTTACTACATGAAGATTGCTAGTAATTTTAAAGTCAAAAAGTAGTATTTTACAGTTTAAATGCTTCTCATTTTTTTTTTTTTTTTTTTTTTTTTTCAAATTTGATATGGTTACAAAGTAACTCATTCTTTTTGTCAACTATTCACAAAAGATTAAAATGGCTGACTTATACATTTTAGTGGATTTAATTTTATAATTATTTTTCTGAATAATTTTTTTAAGCTATTGCATTTTTTTATTTCAATAAATAATAGTGAATAAAGCTTATGCTCACATAAACGGTCCCATAATTAAGCTACTTAATACATGAATTCTTATCTTTTATTAACATGATTACCATTAAAAAAGTTACATTTTCTATGAATATAATCCACTCATTATATTTTAATTATATTGAAACTAGCGGGGCCTGTGGAAATTCCACAGAATACTCATTCATAAGTAATATATTGATGTTTGCATTATGTATATGTTCAGCGTAAATAGAGACGCTCTGATATTATTGTAGCTCTTCTGTTAAAATTAGAAAAGTATTTACATAGGCTAGCAGAAAAGTCTGGCATAGCCCAGTCGTTAAGTATGCTTAAATATATTTTAATTCTTGCAGATTTCATATATATTATTTTTGAGTTAATGTTCTATCGATTTTTATATATTATAAAATTGCAATTTCAAAAATAAAAAAATATGACTTGGGTGCATCAGCTTGAATGGAAACTGTAACCGAAACTTATTAAAAAATGTGTGTGTGTGTATGTGTGTGTATGTATATATATATATATATATATATAAACTTGAGATCCTTCAGCCATAATCGAAATCAAAACTTATTAAGAATTCTTGATAAAATTATTTATAAAACAACTAGATGGCTTAAGTACCATCAGCTCTAATCGAAACTGAATCCAAAACTTATGAAGAATTCTTGGTAAAATTATTTATTACAAGAAATGAAAGTACATACCAATGAAATGACCCTGATGTAAGTGTGACACAGAAAAGAACACACGCTATCGTATTAATATATAGACTAGCAGAACCCGTGGAAATTCCACGGTAGTTAAAATCTTTTAAAACACATCAGTAAGAAATTCCTTATTGTTATATTACAAAAATGAACGTATGGAAGCAAGTAGAACAAAGAACTTTAGTTAAAACTTCTATTGAAGGTCAATGCGATCGTAACTGATGCTGTTGATATTGTCAGGAAGTGCTGGTGATGATTGAGGCGGTGACAGGGACGTCGATCAGCTGCTTGGAGTGAGAATAGTAGTCAGTCAGCAGGTTCTTGGGAGTCAGACTGTGAATTTAAAAAAACCTGTGTGACATTGTTGACATCGATTTTGTGCAAGTTCTGATGACCCCAAGTTGTTTAGTATTTCAGGACATTTTGGATTACACGTGTGAGTAATGAATAGGTCACAGAAAACTGCCATTGCATCTTGATGAAGCTGTTGTAGATTCCTAGGACTTCCTGTAAATGTAGATGGTAGAATAACTGGTACACCAGAATAACCATCTTCATTCCTTGATAAATGATCCATTAAGCCAGACTATTGAGCAGCTCTTGGTTGACTTTGATAGCTTTTAATGAAGTTAAATAAGCAACCGTCAACTTTTACATATGCAATAGACTTTTTTATTTATTTTTAATTTTATTCAATGAAGATTTGGAAATTCACAAATATTTTTTAAGTCGAATTATTGATATAGATTTCAATTAATGCATCACAACTTCCTGATAATATAAATAGAACACTTTGAATTTTCTGTACAAAAGTTTTTTCCATAAAAACATTGTAATCTGTTATAATATTCAGATTCTTGTGTGCATAGAAAATGAAGTGTTTCTGTAAAACTTACGAAGTACAGTTAAATTTTGATTTTTTGATAATCAAAATTATGTGAGGTAGGTTGTACCTATCAAATTTATGTCAATGTTATATAATTAAGTAAAGTTAAACAAACTGTACACTACTTTTTCATCAAATTCTGAATTTTAAATATAAGGAAAGCAATTAAAAAATTTTTTTTCCAAAATCAAATTTACATCCAAGTTAATTTTTAGATTCCATAGCTGTTCCTAATTGTTTTCATAACACTTCACGGTAAACATGGTAAAACTTAGTATATGTTACACCACACTTTCTGCCCTGATTATCATCTCTATGCAGTTGCATTACCTTAAATTTCACACTGTACTTAGATCGAGCTCTTGAACATGCCACATACAGCTGACCATGAGAAAATACAGGTTGTTGAAGATATATACCAACCTTATCAAAAGTTTGGCCTTGTGCTTTATTAATGGTCAGTGAATATGCTAATCGTATTGGAAACTGTATCCGATGAAATGCAAACGGAACATTTGTATCACATGGCTTTAACTAAATTCTTGGAATGATAACTGTGGAACCTCTATTAGATCCACTAATTAAAATAGCAATGATGCTGTTTTGATGATATTCTTTTATTTTCATCCTAGTTCCATTACAAAGTCCTTGATTTATGGATAAATTTCGCAGTCGCATTACTATTGCCCCTATTTTCACATTAAGTCAGTGAGGTGACATTCCAGATGGAGTTAATGAATTTATGAACTCGATAGGATAATTTTGAAGTTCAGCATCATCATCGGAGATGTAATCTGTACTTAAATATGTATTTATGCCTCCGGGAAGATCATTTAGAATTTCTATATTTACTGTTAAACATTCTGTATTTTTTGGAGTCATGATGATTCTATTTTCCATTTCTTGAGGGCTGCAATCAAATATTTCTGAGATTAGAGAACCATTACATACCGAATCATCAGGAACATCTATGGCATCTACAGGAACGTCATTAAGACTGCTCGTTAGTGTACCATTACCAAGATGAAGGAGCCATCTAGAAAACTCCTGTTCATTTATGTTAGTTCTGACGTTTTGTGTTAGTTGTAATTGACTGAAATGATGCCACAATGGGCATCTTTTAAGACAGGTGTCTATAATAGATGTAGGTGATCCATGTGGCACTACTGGCAAAATTTGCCTGAAGTCACCTCCAAGTATGAGAAATTTTCCACCAAATATTTTATCGTTACCCATTATATCTTGTAAACATCTATCTATAGCAAGCAGTGCATGATTAGGTATCATAGAGGCTTCGTCTATGATGAATACCTTTACCTTTCTCAAAAAAGAAGCATGCTCTGATACAGGAGAAACGTTACAGACACTGGTTTCTGTCAAAGGTACAGGTAGTTTGAATATACTGTGGCGGTTACAGTACTACTGGAGGTGAAGTAATCATATAACATGTTGAATAAAAAGGTTTTTCCTGATCCGGCTGGGGCATCTAAATAGAAGCAATTGTTGTGTGGGGCTTCTTTTTCAGTTGCCATGACAGCCTTGATTATAGTATTAAAGACCTCTAATTGTTCATTGTTTAACAATTCAACATTAGGCCCATTTGTATTTCAAGTCATATTATCTATTGGAGGATCACCTGTTGGTTCAGGTAAACCCATTGCCTGGCAAGAAGAACCATGCTCATTAAATATTGCTTTTATCAAATGAATAACCATGCTCATTAAATATTGCTTTTATCAAATGAATAACTGGGGGATATGTATATACACTGGCCCCCGCCCTTTGCGGCCCGGGTGACAAGATCAAAGTGTAGTATCTGTTCCGACAGATACTGCAAGCAAAGACCATATGTGGGGGTAACCCCACATATCTACCTTAGTCAATGTAGGGGCAACCCTTCATACCAACAGTTTTTTACAAGCAGTTTTTTATATTGAGGTGAAACTGGATAAGTGCTTGGTTTTGAAAGTTAAATTTAATTATTACAGTATGATTTGATCCTTAAATAATTAATTAAACTGATTTGTTATAAAACTATAACTAATTTTGTTAGGATAATGTTGTTTTAATCTATACACCTATTGGAGGTAAAAAGCTTCTAAAACTTTCAATCTTTTACTACATGAAGATTGCTAGTAATTTTAAAGTCAAAAAGTAGTATTTTACAGTTTAAATGCTTCTCATTTTTTTTTTTTTTTTTTTTTTTTTTTTTCAAATTTGATATGGTTACAAAGTAACTCATTCTTTTTGTCAACTATTCACAAAAGATTAAAATGGCTGACTTATTTATACATTTTAGTGGATTTAATTTTAATCAAATTTTTCTGAATAATTTTTTTAAGCTATTGCATTTTTTTATTTCAATAAATAATAGTGAATAAAGCTTATGCTCACATAAACGGTCCCATAATTAAGCTACTTAATACATGAATTCTTATCTTTTATTAACATGATTACCATTAAAAAAGTTACATTTTCTATGAATATAATCCACTCATTATATTTTAATTATATTGAAACTAGTGGGGCCTGTGGAAATTCCACAGAATACTCATAAGTAATATATTGATGTTTGCATTATGTATATGTTCAGCGTAAATAGAGACGCTCTGATATTATTGTAGCTCTTCTGTTAAAATTAGAAAAGTATTTACATAGGCTAGCAGAAAAGTCTGGCATAGCCCAGTCGTTAAGTATGCTTAAATATATTTTAATTCTTGCAGATTTCATATATATTATTATAGTTAATGTTCTATCGATTTTTATATATTATAAAGTTGCAATTTCAAAAATAAAAAAAATATGACGGGTGCATCAGCTTGAATGGAAACCATAACCGAAACTTATTAAAAAGAGTGTGTGTGTGTGTATATATATATAAACTTGAGATCCTTCAGCCATAATCGAAATGAAAACTTGTGAAGAATTCTTGATAGAATTATTTATAAAACAACTAGATGGCTTAAGTACCATCAGCTCTAATCGAAACTGAATCCAAAACTTATGAAGAATTCTTGGTAAAATTATTTATTACAAGAAATGGAAATCCATAACAATTAAATGACTCGGATGTAAGCATGACACAGAAAATAACACACGCTATTGTATTTATATATAGATAATTATTGATAAAATTATTGTAACGTTATAAACAAAAGGATGCTTGTGTAGTATAATAGGATTTCTAAAAAATACATTTCAGGTAAAAGCACTATTACGCAATTGTGTCATGTCAAAATATGATTGAGTAGAAATATTAAATTTATCGAATGATAGAATTTTACATATTTGATAACATTAAAGAGCTCTTAAAAGCCAAGGGAAGGTACTGCATCTAATAATTGTGATAAAATAATTGTAATCTGCAAAATAGAAAAAGGCAAATCGTTAATATACTCATTTATGCTTTTTATAAAACTGGGGGAATTTTTTAGTAATTTCAACATGACATGTATGTAATAGTCTTTTTTTTTTTTTTTTTTTTTTTAAAGCACCAACAGATTTTTTTCTTTGTTTTTTAAATCCTTGTTTAATAGACAGGGTTTTGAGATAATGAAGAATCCAAATCCTCGATGGATGGTAATTCTAATTGTAGCTCTTAAAATGAGATGTTCAAAACTGAATGTTTCATTTTCAAACACTCGTATGCATCTGTGAAATTATTTATCTTTCTCCCACAGCACAGTGATGTGACACAAGGGATAGAAAGCTGGATTTGAAAAGCTAGCACCCTAAAGGAAGATCACTCTGACCTGCAAAATGGTCAGTCCCATCATCATTCCCTGGTAGGGGCGTACCAGGTGATTAGCAATAAACTATCCCTTTCTCAAAGGAAGAAGGTAAAGCCTGGGAGGGTGGACCTCTTAGAACTGGACAGGACCAGAGACATGGCACAAGCCATCTCAACAATGACTCTGTTGGCTTTAATACTGAAAGAAAAAAAAATTTGGGTTTATGCATGTATGAAATTTATTTTATCAATGAAGATTTTATTTGAGTTTTGTATCTAAAAGAGCTAATGTTTTTGTCATTGCATTTTATTCTTTGTAATTGGAAGTTTTTTAAAAACTTCTGGAATCTTTTATATGTAAAAAGCTTGGGTGAAGTAAAATCTATTAACTGTTCTGCCTGTATTACAAAAAATACATAAAAATAAATCTATGATGTGGATTATTATAATTGGTAATTTTCTTTTACTTTTCAGATATGAATCATTTGACTTCCATCATGAGTGTCGAAAAATGCGTTGGGATAGACTTTCTATTTTGATGGATAAAATCAGTGAAGACAGAAAACAATTAGGGTATGTTTTTTTTGTTTTTTTTTGCTATTAAAATGTTCTTTTTTAGCTATTTATTTTTATTTTTTTCTACTTAATTTCTTTGTTTCCTTTTTTTTTTTTCTTTTTTTTTTTTTTTTTTTTTTTTTTTTGCTACTTAATTTTTTGTTCTTTTACATATGTCTTACCAATTCTCAGGGCCCCAAAATATTCAAGGATTGGATCAATTAACAATTGAATGATGATGAATACTATGATAGGATTAAAAATATTGATGTACCAAACTCAAAATAACAACCAACCCAGAAAATAGTTATTATTTCCCCTTTGTCAGAAACCTTGTCCCTATAACGTAAGGAGTAAAGAACCAAGTAGGAGATTTGAAAGTCTGAAAGTAAACCCTTGGTTCAGTTTCAACTCTTCAGCCTTTTTTCTGCTTATAGAATTTAATTTATTTATATCCAGTTTTTGTTTTTCTTTTTGCCATGTTTATTTTTATTAACAATAAAATGAAAACTGCTTTAAAATTGACGACTTGAATCAATGTGCATTCAGTGATATGGGGATTCAGTTTGATGTTTTGATCATTGCCAATATTTATTTCATGGATGGTATTACTCAAAGTAATGTACTCAAAGTAATATGCACATAATTTTAATTTTGCTGAGAAATTCTTATTGTTTCATTTTATTTCACTCCAAGTTTTCAGGAATCAAATGGGGCTCCCCAATCTGGGGTGTAACGTTTGATCTCTATATGAGATATTCAAATATTCTGTTAAAGTTCTTCTTTACCTCGCAAACACTAAGTTAGAAAAGTCGCGAACATAATTTTCCTCTTCTCAATCAACAATTTAAATATGTTATAATGTACCTTTCTTGTGGTCCCTTGGTCTTATTGGATCCCAGGATGAGAATTCATCTTGTCTGGTGGAATATCCAGCTTCGTGTTGTTACTTGAGTTAACATCACTTGGAGAAGGTGCACCATTCCATGTAAAGGCCATTGTATTTGTAGCGAAAAGTATCCTCACGTCAGGTTTTTCTGACAAACCCCTACACAAAGAGAAACTTAGACACTTGAGCAGAGTATCTAGTAGGCATTCAAGTTCCCTCCTAATCTCTAATATATGCATAATTATGTTTTTTTTTTTTTAATACAAACTGTCAGAACTTGGTGTCTCTTGATCCTTTTTTTGTGTTTAAGATAAGATGCAATGTGATGTGGAATTAATTTAATAATGAGTCTATTTTTGTCATTTTTACTTTGATTTTAGTGAAAATTGGACTTTTTAAATATTGTTTGTTTTTCTGAGTACTAACTAAAGTTCTGTTCTGAAGATGATCCAATGTTTGGAAAAATTTTATGTGTCATCGTATTATTTAAAATAAACATTGCCTTAAAACAGCTGTAAACATTTGTGTATACTTTTTATTTAGAATGTAACTTAAAACTGATTTAAATCATCATACATATATATAAGGTGAGCCAAAAGTAGGTAAACAGTAAAAAAAAAAAAAAAAAAAAAAACATTTAGCCATCACATATACTTACAACTATATGTAATAAGACAATTATATTAATGAAAACTAGCGGGACCTGTGGAAATTCCACAGGGGGACTCATTCATATGTAATATATTGATGTTGGCATTCTGTAAATGTTCAGCATAAATGGATACGCCCTGATATTATTGTAGTTCTTTTGTTAAAACTGCAAAAGTATTTATCTAAGCTAGCAGGGACGTTCAGCATAGTCTGGTCGTAAAATATGCTTAAATATGATATTTAAATTTTATGCATATTTTGTATATTATTATAGTCAATTTTCTGTTGATTCTTATATATTATAATTATAAAGTTGTGATTTCAAAAAATAAAAGAAATATATCCATATGACTTGGGTGCATCAGCTTGAACCGAAACCAAAACTTATGAAGAAAAAAAATATATATAACTTGAGTGCCATCAGCTATAACCAAAACCAAAACTTATGAAAAATTCTTGGTAAAATTATTTATTACAAGAAATTTTTTTTTTTTTTTTTTTTTTTTTACAAAGGCATCACCACATTATCAAGGCCCAGAGGCCACTCAAGGATAAGGGTTAAAGAGTGTACAGTAGAAATTGGTCAATATAGTAATCATTAGTAATGAAAATTTGGTAAATTTAATAACTTATATGGAACGGCTCATCAAGAACTTATTTACTTTAGACTTGAACACAACCATATTGTAGTCAGCCGGAAAGCAGGAAAACGGAAGACAATTCCACAGGCGTGCAGTTCTAAGAAAGAAGCTTTGTTCATGGAATCTACGTTTAGGTTTAGGCACAGATAAAGAGTGGGGGAAATTATTGATAGTGTTTACAGCTAGACGAGTGTTTCTTGTGAAAGTTTGGCGAGGGGGGACCATAGAATGAAGCTCAGTTGAACACTTTCCATGAAAATAACGATACATCAGAGACAAACTCGCAACATCTCTTCTGTGAGATAGAGGTTGCAAGGAGGAGAAAACGACATCTCCTACGAGGCTACGAAGTCTATTTTGAACTCTATCAAGGCAGGACAAGTCCTTTCTAGCAGCTCCTGCCCAGATGTGGCAACAGTATTCCATCCTTGGACGTACCTGGCTCTTATATAGGTAGAGAATAGCAACAGCAGTGAGATATCTACTGGATCGATAGAAAGATCCCACCATTTTTCCAGCGGCCTTGGCAACAGATTTGATATACGTGTTCCATTTAAGATCAGGAGTAATGGTCAAGCCCAGAAGCTTGTCAAAACTTGAGGCCTCCTGAAGACGAGAGCCATTCATTTCAATTGATGACAAATGTGAATTAGAATGTTGATGATGTAAAGAGAGAAGCTTGGTTTTAGATGCATTAAAAGTAACCAGCCACTCCTTTCCCCATTGTACTACGTGCTCAAGATCAGAGGAGAGAGAATTGGAGAGAACTTGGTCGTTTACTGTCTTAGATGTGCTACCATAAATGGTAGTGTCGTCAGCATAAATGTCTACAAATGATGTAAGGATATGATTTGGAAGATCATTAATGTAGATCAGGAAAAGAGTTGGGCCCAGGATGGATCCCTGAGGGACACCGGCATTAATACTGTGAGCTTCTGATTTTTGCCCCTCAACTACTACTCTTATGAACCTATCAGAAAGAAATGATTTAATAATTGAGAAGACTTTTCCAGCTATACCATAGCTAGCGATCTTATGAAGTAAACCTTTATGCCATACCCTATCAAAGGCTTTAGATATGTCAAGAGCAATTGCCCTAGAAAGATTGCCACCGTCGAGAGATTTGCTAATCCTATGCGATATAACTGTAAGGACATCTGCTGTAGATCTAGCAGAACGGAAACCATATTGAGTGTCACTAAGAAGGTTATTTTTGTTGAGATGTTTGATTACTTCTGTATTTAACACAGATTCTAGCAACTTACTCATGACGCAGAGGAGACTTATTGGCCTGTACTGAGAGGGGGATGAGCGATCACCTGAATTCTTAAATACAGGGCATACTGATGAGATTTTCCAGGGAGATGGGAAACTATTCTCCTTAAGACAACGTTTAAACAGTTTTGTAAGTATGGGCGCTAATTCAAGTTGAAGTTTTTTGAGTACTATAATTGGAATACCATCAGGGCCAGTTGCTTTACTCGAATCAAGGTTTTTGATTAGCTTCGCAACATCACGTACAGATATACGTATATTACATAGCGTGTTTTCTGATACAGGAGGAAATATTGGAGGTTGGCGGTCTTGGTCGCAAAGGGTAGAATTAGCTGCAAAGTTCTTGACAAAAAGTTTGGCTTTGTCTGATGCTGACGAGATTACCTCAGGTCCATTGATAATAGTTGGGATGGAGCACACGCTTCTATTCAGGATTCTGTTTGCTATTTGCCAAAACTGGTGGGAACCAAGCCTCTGCTCAGCTACTTTGGACTTAACAGATTGAGCATACAACACTCTTGCGTTCCTTATTACTTTCTTACAATGGTTGCTGGCAGTCCTGAAAACGGCTTTAGTTTCCATACATCTATTACGTTTGAAGCAGTGGAAAAAGTGATTTCTGTGCGCAATGGCAGCAGCACATTCTGGAGAGAACCATGGCTGGCTGTTAGGTTTTTGCTGAAACTTTTTAGAGGGTATGAAATGGTCAATACCTACAATTAACCATTCAGTTAGGTCTAATACTATAGAGGACACATCCTTTTTAAACATGGAATGCAGAGGTAGATCAGATATAAATGTACGGAAGCTATCCCAGTCAGCCTTAGTGTATCGATATACTGTACGATGAAGAGGTACGTCTGGGGACTTATTACATTTCATTTTTATCTTAATTGATACAACAGAGTGGTCGGAAGATCCAAGAGGCGACAGAACAGAAACTGAACATAGTTCAGGGCAAGTTGTGAGAAAAAGGTCTAGTAGGCTCGCATACTGGCCGTCATTATCGGGCACACGGGTAGGTTCCTGAACAATCTGAGTGAGGTCATAGGCAATGGAGAAATCATGACAGAACCTCCCCTCATCATCGGTCTTGTTTGAGTTGGTCAACCATTCGACGTTGTGAACATTGAAGTCTCCACATACGTGAACGTTAGCTGAAGGATAAGTAGAAAGGACTTGGTCAATTTTCTCAGATATGCTTTGAAAGATAGTAACTCCGCTGTTGTGGGGGCGATAGAGAGTAAATATAAATGCAGTAGTGTGAGCTAAAGCAACCCGGAAGCACATATAGGGTAAGTTAGGATCTTCCCTGGAGATGTCCCTCCCACATGGAAAGCTATCTTTAATATAGGCACATATTCCATGCCCATGGCGATCTTGGGGGTCAGATTTAGAAGTTAAGTTAGAGTATCCTGAAATTGCAAACTCATCTAGGGAAATAGCCTGTCCAATGCCAGTTTCACTTAAAAATAAAAGGTCTGGTTTAGTCTCCTGTAATTGGGTTTCAACCTCTGGAAGGTTAGAACGAAGACCCCTGATGTTGGAGAAGGAGACATGGTAGTAGGGGTCTACGTTGGAAGTTGGAGAACCGGGTTTAATCGTGTATTTTTTCTTGAAACTTGTCATGATGAAATTTTGGAATTTGTGGACTAGGTCGACAGATTTACTTAGAGCAGGACAGAGAGGGGAAATTAAGAGAGAAAAAGAAACGAAGAATTTTTTTTTTTATTTGTAGCTAATGATAAGGTAAAGCCGTAACAATTACCCACTAGTATGGCATCGAGAGGCCCCACCAGAAGCTACTGCATGGTCCAGAATCCATTCACCAAATGGCAATACAGCAGCCCCAGTACTTTGCACCTGCTGATAGGACAGCCTCCTTAGTGGTTAATCCAAGGTTCGGGTCCCTGACTATCAGGCGGATAACGTCAGCCCAGACAAAACGTTTACCTCCAGCACCCTTACTAGTGACATGGCTACAAGGATAGACATAGAAACAGAAAATTTCCGCCATCTCAGCCAACTGTTCGCAAAAATACTGCCAACCTAGAAAACAGCTTTTTCTTCTCCCTTTGTCCGAAAAATCACTCATTTAAAAAAATGAGGACTGAGGGACAAATAAGAAGAAGCGAGAGTAACAGGAGCTGCCGATAACGCATCCACAATGCGTTTTCTACTCTCCATTAAAAAAAAAACTATTAAGTATTGTACTTAATAAAAGTCCAACAGACGTGTTTAAGGGAAAGTATGGTGATAGATTCCCCTCACACGAACTAAAAATGAGTATAATTCGTAATTTTTGCTATCAACGCGGTAGATAAATAAACATATGTACGAGGAAAAAAAAAAAAAAAAAAAAAGCTAGCATTTAATAAAACAGAAATACACAAATTAAATACTGAAATAAAATGGAGTTGGTAATATTTTAAATCTAAAATAAAAAGCATGATTGAAATCACTTATCTCAACAAAAACAATTCCGTCTCCAAATTGCAAACTGTATTGAAAGAAATTCAGTTAGTAGCGTTCAAAACATTTTTTTTGAAATCAGCCGTTAAAAGAAAATCGTGATTTTATTCTGAACTTAAGCTAGTAACGTTTTAAGAAGCTTACGATATAAAAGAAAAGGCTGATGGGGGGGGGGGTTCTTCCGAAAGTAAGTTGGTGCCGTTATAAGTAATTTCGAGATAAGATGGAAGCCGGTATTGGACTAGAAAAAAACTAGCATTTAATAAAACAGAAATACACAAATTAAATACTGAAATAAAATGGAGTTGTTAATATTTTAAATCTAAAATAAAAAGCATGATTGAAATCACTTATCTCAACAAAAACAATTCCGTCTCCAAATTGCAAACTGTATTGAAAGAAATTCAGTTAGTAGCGTTCAAAACATTTTTTTTGAAATCAGCCGTTAAAAGAAAATCGTGATTTTATTCTGAACTTAAGCTAGTAACGTTTTAAGAAGCTTACGATATAAAAGAAAAGGCTGATGGGAGGGGGAGGGGGGTTCTTCCGAAAGTAAGTTGGTGCCGTTATAAGTAATTTCGAGATAAGATGGAAGCCGGTATTGGACTAGAAAAAAGCTAGCATTACAAGAAATAGGTCATAACAATTAAATGACAATTACTCAGAGGAAAAAAGATGTAAACGTAACACACAAAATAACACATGCAATTGTATTAATATATAGATTAAATGTTATTTATTAATGCAAGTGCTCAAACTGTTTTCCTTCTTGATTTGCAGATTTGAAGTCTGCCTATTACGCTTTTACAAACATTAATATTTTGGCTCATCCTGTATGTACATATAATTTCACAGAATTTATACTAGTAATGTACTTAAATATTTCATCAAGTAGACTTATTAAATTCATCCATTTTGAATTTGTTCTTTTACTATTATTTCTGAATTCATCCTGCTTTTTTTTTTTCTTTTTTTTTTTTTCAGATTTTCTGCACATGATCTATTTTTAATGTGATCAAAAAATCTGTAGTTGTAGATTTAGTTTTGTGCTAATTTATCCCAAAAGTTATTCAGTGCAAAGAATTAAGTTTAAAAAAAAACAAAGAAATTGTTTGTTCTTTTAATATTTATTTTTTTTTTTAATTAAATTTTTTCAGTTATTTCATGGCCAATCGGGATGGTAGTACGGTGTTAAAACAGAAAGGAGTTTTCCGAACTAATTGTATGGACTGCCTTGATAGAACGAATGTAGTCCAGAGCATGTTGGCAAGAGATATCTTACAGGACCAATTATTGGTGAGTAACTATTTATTTTATTAAAAAAAACAAAACAAGTAAAATTGTAATAAATTCTGAATGATGTTGCAGTGCGCATAGCTGTGATAGTGTCCATTGTTTCGTTAGTTAAAGTGATTAATGAGTTCGGCTTTGAGAAAAATGGACAATCGTGTTGTGGCAGGTCATACCAAATCTTGGCTCATCACCTTTGACATCTAGGGGAGCATGCAAATTCTACCCAATTTACACCATTAACAATTACTACACTACCGTCTTACATTCATTAACCTTTGCCCTCGAGTGGCCTAAAGGCCTTGATTAGGGGTGACTCCCAAAAAAATTTTTTAAAAATAAATAAATTAAAAAAAAAAAAGTACAAGGTCAGATTCGATTGGTTGAACTGTGACATCAATTGACCAATCAGAATAGGGAAGAAAAACTTTATATAGAAAAAAAATCTTAACAGGTGGAGATTTGGACGCTTAAAGAACAAAGTTAAAATGGTGTGTCAGTTCCCTAACTTTGGCAATATGGCTAGGATTTTGATTTCAGAAATGTGACAAACGTTTCACGTTTATATCTTTGCTGTATACTAACTGGAGTGAAGATGTGTAATTGAAAACATTGTCTTTAATAAGTTTGTTTTGTTTTTTTTTGTTTTTTTTGTTAAATATTTATACAATATTTGCTCCATTCTTTCAATTGAAACAATTACAATATTTTAATTTTAAATAAGTTGCTTTTTGTTTCTGAATTGCGAAATTACATAAGACTTCAACCCAGTCATGGATAATGGAACAAGGTCAACAGTAATATCGCTAAAAACAAAAATAACTGATGGAATCAAAGCATGCTGCTCCTGTGGACTAAATAAAAGGTTCCATTTGAAATTCTTTAAAGATTCCAGAGTTTAAAAGATACGCATGAAGAAGGTCAAGGGTTACACCAAGTGAAACGCTGTGAGAATAATACTCAAGATAAAAACAGTAGTCTGAATAATCCAAATGATGCTAAGTTTATTTTTTATTTTATATACAGATACATTCTATACGGAAAAAGAAATAGAACAAACACATTTTCTCCAACCTATTATTAGGAATGATGAACTGCCGTCTAGCATGCTTATTTGTCTTTATGACTCTTCTTTTTACATCATTGCTTTATCATTGTATACTTGCATACTCATTCTACCTGGTATGATAATTGCTCATCTAAAAATCAGTTGTTCATTTCGTTTTGGCAGTCAAGTTTTGCCTTTGTTTAAAATGTGATATTCAGACCAGCCGAGTACAAGGGCCATTTAATATCTTGTACTGGAAATTCAATAAATTTGGTCTTGTCTTAAAATTATATCACTATCTTATTATGATAGTAAATTCCACATTTTTAGTTCCCTTGTACCAATGTCTTTTTTTTTTTTTTTTTTTTTTTTTTTTTTCTTATGATATTGAAAGATGTGTTTGGGTAATTAATTCCTATTTCAATCACTTAAATTATTTAGAGTTGAAAGAACATACAGGATGTTGACTCTCAGTATTCACGCAAAGAGCTGGATTATTTTCTTTTGTTCTTCTCCAATAAAAGGGAAGACGTTCACTCCTAATATCAGCAGAAGTAGTTCTTTCTCTTCACCAACAACAGGAAAAACGCAGATTTTTTTTTATATCGGCGGCATTGGTAATTCTTTTTTCTTCTCTTCGTCAACAACAATCCAAAAACCAATGTTAGATATTGGTCAGATAACGTCGAAAGATGTGCTGGTCGACGATTATTATGGTCGATATTAATATTTACAGATAAAATTACTTATGTTAAAATGTTTTAACAGAAAGGAATATTAGTTTTCATAACAAGCATAAACAAAAATGGTAACTTTGTTAATTTGATAGATAGAATTTAAGCTAACCATAATATAAACAAAGATACGTGACAAAAACCCAGCAAGGATATTTAGGCTACGTGTAGTGATGACGTAATGGAAAAAATAGATTTTGAGACGCAGAGTTTTAGTTGAGAGGGAGATAAGTTTGATATGCAATGCGTTAGCAGACAGACAAGAGTTTTTGGACAGGATGCCCATGGAAGTCAGAAGGGGGCAACTTAGCAAAATGTAGTCTTATTCAAAGCGTGCCAACTCTGAAAAGGAACCCAGCAAAGAATCAATGATCATATAAAATATAATTCACATCTGAGTGTTTTCACTTTCGGAGAAATTCACTTTTAATTTCAGGACGCGTGGAATGAAGATTTGAGGTATTTGTGTTTTGCTGGTGTTCCAACCGACAACCATGTCCATCTCTTGTTTACACCCTGTCTATAAACTGTTAATATATGTATGCACACATCAACATGCAATAGAGAATACACTAGACGAATCACATATCAGAACATCTAACACTAATAAGTTAAGACTCGTAATAGACAACACGCATATATACACCAGACATATATACATTCATTATACACCCTCCCTCAGTATATAACACCAATAATAAACAAAAGAGATAAACTAACACTTGTTCAAAACATATATGGACGATGTGGTGTCTAAAAATGAACTGATCATTAAGCAAAAAAAAAAAAAGAGCTATTTTAGACTCTAGACAGAACCTATTTGCATGATACCTCAAAATCAAATGGTTTTAGGTTTTTGCCTGCATACGCTCACTGTTTCCTTGCATCGAGCACATGCTAATTGTGGCTGCTTATCCCTTAGTCTCTCTGCATCATCACCACAGATATTCATTTATTCAATGTGTGGCAGAAATATCCCCTACAGTTTAAGAATGCGATCTTCCCAATCATGCTCGTACAGTTATGAAACGAAACTGGAATCTTAGGGAGATATAAATCATGCTAGTTATTATAGGTGCTACAGGGCTTATGAAAAAGAACCTGAAGTCCTACCTAACTAATATTCCTGGTAAACCAAGTGCAAGAGAGATCTAGGCAATTGTTGGCAGCTGCTCCATATCCAACATTACAATCTTCAAAGAAAGAAAGAAAAAAAAAAAAGGCAATCATTAATTTGTATGGATGGAACTGCATATCAGTGTGTAGAATTCTTCTGAGTGTTCGATCAGACAATTCCAACGCCAAAGCATGTTTGCGAGCTGAATGTATACGAGACTGAGTAATAGAAAGTCTCACAGCTTCAATAATGTCTGGCGTTCGAGCACTTTCAGGCCTTTCAGGTGACTTTCTTTTAAGTGCCAAACCTGTAGTTCTGAAATTTGTAATCCATAGCTATCTCCCCATCCCCCATGCTTCCGTTCAGTCTTGAAAGACAAAGGATACCCCTTAGGGGCAGTAGCACATGTAATTGTGAGGCAAGGGTTGCGCAATCTCTAACCACATCTCTCCTGAATTGGCACTGTTTGAGGCCAGTGGCAAGGAGAAGACCAGGACGACTGGAAACAATGCCGAGATAAGCGTAGAGCACATACAGCACCTGAAAGTCCCAAATGGTTACCCATTTAGTACTGACCAGGCTCAACATTGCTTAACTTCGGTGATCCAGCAGGAACCTGTGTGTCAACGTGAATATGCCATAGCTATATTGATTTTCTATCTGGAATAGCATCATGCCGTTCTAACTTGTATATGAACTTGGAAAGCTCTCTGTGTTGCACTTAAAGATTTACCATTCCTCAAAAACATTTCCGCAGTAAAAGCACGATGTACACCAGTCCAAACCATATTGCTTGATGATGGTACCTGGAAATAATGGCAAATTATTAGCTAAATTGAAATATCATTTGTAGTTGCATAAGTTCATTATCAACATATAGTTGAAAGTTTAAAATGTAGAAAATATTTCTGCTGCACCCTGTATATAATGTTATAAATGTAGACTAACATTTGATTGTATTCTATTGGGAAACTAAGATATATGAACTTATTTAAATGGCAACATAATTGATGAGAAGACTGATTACGTTGGAACATATATCAGAAGATTAACCATCTAAAAATGTTGATTCTTACTAACTCTATTATGGATAGTTTTTTAAAGTTGAATTTTCTTAATTTTTTAATGAAATATAATTCAAATATGAATATATTTACATGGTTTTATTAATAATCTCTAAGATCCAATTCGAAAAATAAAGTTTTGATTTTTTTTCATCAAATCTTAATTAAATTCACTTTAAATGTTTTTTTTTTTGGTTTTTTTTTTTTTTATTAAAATACAGCATCAAACAAATAAATTAAACAAAACAATTTTTTTCTTTCTATTTTAGCGACTTCAAATCTTGGAACCAGGCCAATTAATAATACATTTCCCAATGTTTAATGATATTTTAAAAAATGGTATGTCAATATTTTCCTTCTTTTAGCTTATATTATTTTTCCTGTTTGTCTTAATAATTTGTGTCTATATTAAAATGGATCTTGTATTTCTTTATTTATATGTTCATTGTTTTACTAATTTCTAATATGTTTGTGATCATTTAACTAGAAAATTATGATTCTGCATTATCTTTTCTTCTGTAAAAACCCATTTTTTTTACATTCTATGTTTTAAAACAATAATCGAATATTTTAGGTAAAAATTAGTGATTTTTGTTTGTTTAGAAATGTATAAATAATTTTATATTTTATTGCTAGAAAAATAATATTTGTGTTTTATTGGTAACTAGCAAGGCTACCCAATATTGCCCGGAGCAAAAGTAACACTATTTCTGTCCCTCTCTTTGTCCAACCCATTCCTCTCTCTGGACTTATACACATAACTCTAATCTGTATAAGGGAAATAACTGTGAAAAAAAAACTCAGTTCTCTTTATTAAATAATATAAATGTCTATTTGACTACTCCCCTCTCTTTAAAAAAGTATCTTTTCTTTTTTTCTAAATTTTAGATATGTTTTTTTTTTTTTTTTTTTTTTTTTTTTTTTCAGGGTTACACAAATTTAAAAACATACCAACTTTATAGGGGTTTTGTTGAGTGTTTTTCAATAGTGAGATACGCATACTGATGGTTGCACTTTATATTATAGATTAAAAATAATGTTACTTTGATTTAAATTGAAAAAAAAAAAGCAAATGTTTTGTTTTTAAATTGATATCTCTATCAAATGAGTCCATAAATGAGATTTACATTGATTTGTGTCCATGAAATAAATTTTTTTTTTTACTACTAAATAAATTTATTTAATGCTTGATTTGTGACACATCTAAAAATTGTTAAAGGAGTTATGAATGTTATAATAATTTTCCAAGTGCCATTTCCAATCACATAAAAAATATCTGACAGAAGTGCATGAAATTTTCTGTAGATGAATCTTTGACCCTCCAGACTGTTTTAAGCATATTAGGTTTCTGAAAATTAACCCCTAAATTCTTTTTTAGGGGTAGTGTTTTTCTTTAGATATATTTTCAATCCTGAGAGTATTTTAGGTATTTTTGTATCATCAAGTGGAAAACCATACACAGATATAAAATATAGAATTCTGTTATTCTGTTAGGTACAATAATAGAAGTCCGTGTCAGATAGCAACAACTTGTGAGTTGACAAGTATACTGCTGAGTATTCGCATTTCAACTTGAAGCTTCAACACACACCAACCAGTTTTGCTCTCCTTAAATATGTATGAACCGTAGTCACATGTTCGAGCTATGTTGTAACAAAGTTTTGAAACCCACCTCCTTGAATTGTGAATATATAGAAAATCTCTTATTTTACTTATAAGAAAGAGCAGGTGACTAGGATATTTTTTATCCCTAGTCATAACACTTTTAAGAGGAACTGTTATTTTTTGTTTGTTTTTAGTAGATAGTGTTTTTTTTTTTTTTTTATTATTATTTTTTTTTTTTTTTTATTAATAAAAGTCAGTAGTGAAACCTAAAGATTTTAACTGATTTTAAGTAAAAAATATATATGTATTAGTGTTAGGACGATTAATCGGAATCAGAAAAAATTGTACCGATTTTCTGATGTCAAAAATGATTCTTTAAATGGACTTTTTTTTTATTTGATTTTGTTTAAAGCAAATTTTTTTTACTGCAGGTAGTAATGATAAAATCACGAAAATTTATTGATTTTAAACTACCAGTATAACTGAAACTGATAGATCATCCCTCACAAGGGTATTTTTACGTTTAAGAAAATACCTAAACATTTAACATGTCCTTTTATGGTAATCGTGAAAAATAACAACTTTATGGTTAAATATTTGGAGATTTATAAAGGATCAGAATCAGGAATTTAATACAGAATCGGAAATTGTATCAGAATCAAGAAAAATATTAGAATCGTCCCATTATACATAACAAATGACAAAAGTCTATATTCCAAATTTCATGATGTTGATCATCTTACAATTCTTTTAATTATGTTGACATTTACAATTCTTGACGATAACTGTTTCGTAGCGCAAAAGCATTCATTTAATTATTATATCAATCACTGAATCTATTTTGCCCTTAACTCATCAGAAGAAATAGCAACATGTCAATCCACCAAAAGAAAATAAAATGCATTTGGGCATGATTACAAAATTCGAAGAGAAGTTGCAATTACTTTTTATTTTATCTTTTATGCCATTTTTAATTTTACACACAGATATTCATTCTACTAGCTTATATATATATATATATATATACTTTTATACATGTAAAATAATATTTAATAAAAATAAATAAATAAATATGCCCCATAAAAAAATAAGGTCAATCTATTCATTTGAAAAACAAAAAGAGCTTATTGCTCTTGAATAATAAAAAAAAAAAAAAAAAAAGTTAGGGGGGGGGAACAAAAACATTTTGAAGTTGTTAATAATGTTGGCGCCAACAACAAATCTCATATATATATATATATATATATATATATATATATATATATAAGCCAGTGGACTGACAACTCTGTGTACCATATTTGAATCCTGTTGTCTATAACACCACTTCACTATGCATGTTTCCAAAGTTCACATGGTCCTTCTTGAGTCTAAAAATGATTATGATAAACCAATGCCAACAATGGAATCAAACTAGTAAAAAAAATAAAAAATAAATATGCTTATTCATACAAAAAGAAACTGTTG
The DNA here is from genome assembly GCF_053919585.1 of Euprymna scolopes. Taxonomy (NCBI): domain Eukaryota; kingdom Metazoa; phylum Mollusca; class Cephalopoda; order Sepiida; family Sepiolidae; genus Euprymna; species Euprymna scolopes. Next base: position 176,714,323 of record NC_136482.1, read on the forward strand.
ATTCACAAACAAAAAAAATAATGAAATTTTCAAATATATTTCATGTTCTTATGATTATGACTGACTTTATTTTTAATTGTTGAATATTCACTGATGTTTTATTTAGTATGGGCTGACAATGCAGATGCCATTTCTAAACAATATGCTGGAACGGGAGCACTGAAAACCGATTTCACCAGGTAAATTTGAGAAATAATTTTTGATAGAACTTTATGCAATAAAGTTTTTAACGTTGACTAAAATATTTCTGTTTATATACTTTCACATTACTATGAAGTAATTAAATTGAAACTGTACCTGAGAAGAGGAGAAAAAAAGTGTGTGTATAAGAAAAATTGTTTTTATTGTAATCTATGATTATATGAAAAATTGTGTGAGTAGTTTAGATGAAGTAGAGTTGCTTGTGTCTGTAACATTGAATAATAGTTTTTCTTACCACAAACATACAACATATTGCAACAGCATTTTTTGTTTAAGGCAAAAATTATTTAATTTTTTTAAGGAAGCAACATGTATTGATTGGCTAGTCGACTATTATAAAAGGCTGGGGGAATTTTGAAGAAACATTTTCTCTTTAATGTTTCATAAAGAAACAATCTTAGTAATTATCAGAAGAATAGACCTCATGTAAAATAATTTCAAAAACTACCTAGCAAATATACCCAGTGAACCAAGTGCAAAAGATTCTCAAACAGTTGCACTTAAAGGGATGGTTAGAATCTTAAAAAAATCTCTCGGTTGGAATATATGAGATAGTGGGTAAATGTCTATCCCAAGTTTGAACAGAATGAGGAAATCTAAATACAAAAGAGTGATTTTCAGTGTTGAATAAGAATTTGTCTTTTGTGAATTGTTGTTCTGACTTTGGTATCAAATGACTTTTATTTGCAATTTATAATCTGAAGAAAAGGACAAGTATGTTCAGGCAGAAAGCCACTAAGCAGTGAAATTTCATAAAAAAGAGAATTAGGGTGAGGAGTCAAAATCGCGCGTGTCTATTTGACACCAGAAGTGAAAGAAAACGATTTGAAAATGACTGCAACACTTGATACTGCTTCACTCAGAACAAATCTTCAAATAAGACCCTGGCTCTCCAGAAACCAGTAAGTTTAAATAGGTCTATCGAAAAAGGCATTAACTACTGTCACTTGATGAAACTAAAACTGATAGTAAACATATGGTTTTGCTAAGTGCCAAAAATCTTGTATATTAAGGATTTATCTTTTAGCCCTATTTTATTTA